>NW_028270159.1:21113177-21418594 GCF_037043375.1 Chiloscyllium plagiosum
TTTGAATGTCTCGCTGTTCTGGATAAGAGTCAAAAGTAATATTACAAGCTTGTTATAGACTCTTTATGAATGGGCTGGTGTTCTGCACTGTTATCTAAATGGCATTAACAGCAACTTGTGGAAGTACAGGCCTCCACCAATATATGGTAAAGATAAAGTTGCTGGAATCCTATTGAGCCATAGGGCTACTTTCTTTAAAGAGAGAGATAACTGGTGATTGTTTAACCTGAGTGTTACCACCCCTCAGGTGAGGGGGGATGTTGAGTGGCGAGTCCTTCATCTAACCTCAGCTGGTACAGGAATTGAAGCCACACTGTTCGCATCATGCTGCATCGCAAAGCAGCTGTCCAGCTAACTGAGCTAGCCAACTCTCCCTTTTACATAAGAAGGGAATAAGTCATTAACCTTCTCATGCCTATCACCCTAGTCATTTAGATTGTGACTAATCTATAGCTTCGCTTCATTTATCAGCTTCTGCTTTTCCTCAATTAAAGTATATTGTAGGCCTCACATCCCAACAATCGGCTCATCAAATCAAGGATCATGTTTTTACAGTTGTCCATGCTAGGCTGCCTACAAACCATACTCGACCAAACCACCCTTGTGGAATGCAAACATCTACTGTTAGATGTGATTCAATAGTTGGGCTGCACTTGCTGACCAAACAGAGTGTGCTAACAGCTACAGTATCACCCAATTTAGAATAATTAATCATAGACTGATCGTGAACACCTGTACTCTGAAGACAGAAACAGTGTGCTCGAGCCTTGTGGCTTTTTGGAAGAATCTAGCAGCTTGTGGAGATAATAATTCCTGTCACTTTCTTTATGGCAATGCCACTGCCTTTCAGAGTCAACTTGCTGACTCATCCTTGGTGGGAGAAATTGTTGCACTTGTGCCATTTTTTGCATTTGTCCTGATGAGCACAATTTCATCCTTCAAGACTCAATATAATTCTGGTGAAACTTCACTTGATTACCTCCAGATCCAGTGTATCTTTCCTGAGATGTGGTGATCAGAAATGAATCTCCAGATGAGGTCTCACCAATGCTCAGTACAATATGTCATGTCTCACTTTTCCATTAAAAACTCCCTTGAGATAAAGACTGGCAGTCTGTTCAGCTTTTTGACGTTTTGTACCAAAGCTTTGTGGAATCTGTTCATCTGGGCAGTAAAGTCCCTTTGACCATCTGTAATTGCTCACTTTTAAGAAGCAATTCTAGTTTGCTTCTCAAAAATCTCACAGGGTGACCTCCAGCTTCCATAAGTGTGCCTACTCTAGACTCATAGTGACCTGGTATCTGAGAATGGCCTTTCACTGTACTGGCATCCATCCTCCTGAAAACCAGATCCTGCCAAGGTTACACTGAAGGACTTCATTGTTCCTCGAACTAATTGGGTTCCTCATCTCTACTCCATCTGTATCTTGAGAACTTGGCATTGTCCATTTTAAAATTAACTTTGCATCAAGCTCATTGGCAATGGAGTAAAAATATTTTAAGATCTGGTGAATTGCCTTGATCTGTGCTATTGAACGTCTTTTATGGGTTTCCCTTACTAATGGAAATCCCAACATCCCATTTCTCTTTTATATGAGCCCCAAGAAATGATCAGGCAAAGGGGTTTCTGTGGCTTAATATAAAAACCATTTATTCAAACAGATTGTGAACCTGCTAATGAACTCATCCTCACATGTTGGTTTCATTAACATTCAATCTCAGGTGTTAACACTGGTGCTTAGCTCAGCTGGAGGTCAGCCGGTTTGTGAGATGGAGTGATGCCAACATTGCGTTCGATTCTCATACTGGCTGACGTTACCTTGAGGGTCTGGCTTCTCAACCTCACCTGAAGGACAGTGATCCTCAGCTTAAACTTGTAACTAGTTGTCTTTCTCTCTCTCTCTAACGGTCCTCAGGGACTATGGTGGCCTCCATGTTGAGTTTTATGAAATTCCAGACTGAAAAGTTAAATAGAAGTGTTGCTGTAGAAAGTACATATTTGCAATTTGAGATAGTGGGTGAGGTCATACAGATGAATGAAAACTATCCAATTCTTCCTATTGCCCCAGCCCGATTAAAGGAAATATCAAAATTCTAAACCAATTGGATCACCTTATGTGACAACAAGGTGAAATAGTGGGGACATTAGTCAAGATGCCTGTTGGTTTGAATATTTAGTTGACTCAATAGTAGCTTGTTGGCATAAAAGATGATAACAATCAGCATCAGATCAATCCTGCTTTAAAATGAACATCAAGGGTCCTTATCATTGTGACAAAAAGGAGACTTTTTTCTTCTGCTGTTGGAATGTACAAGAATAGTTTGTTCGGAAGTCAGTCCCCAAAAAAAATGGAACTCACTTGTGTTTCTGACAAAACAGGAGGTAGATTTTCAATCCCTGCAAGCAGGTGAGTTTGCAGTAGGTTTAAATCTCATCTCTAATATGCCAAAAACGTTCTGCCAATCCAAATATAATTTCAGACGTAGCATTGGTAAAGATGTTCCACTGTTATAATTCCATTAATCTAAGGCAACTCTGTTTCACAATGTTGACTGTGCATTAAACAAAATCAGATTTGCTGAGAATTTACTTTTCAGAATGAACATTCAGTCACAGCTAACAATTACTGGGCAGAGAAAAGATTGATGTATCCCTGACTTACGTTGCCTCAGCAAAGAGGAGTCTGACCATTCACGTTTCTCCCCAGTTAGAGTAACACATTGCAGTAAGTGTAGGCCCAGAAGTAGGCCCAGTTGATTTTCCATTCATACTTGTACATTACAAACTGACTCCATCATAAAGTCATTCTGAAATATTTCTGTTTGGAGTTGTTTTGCTGTTATTGTCACAGCAACAGAACGCCTACACCCTTCACCCCACGTAAGCATCTGCAAGCTCTTCACTTGCTTGAGTTTTTTCTTAATGAGGGTGATAAGTAGAATTATAGAACAGAGCTTTTAGATTCCACTTATTATTATGAAAAACAATTATTTTCTGGTGATTTGACTCAAGTGATTGAATTAATTGAGATCAAACTAAATTAAAAGCTGAAAGGTTTTTGTGGAAATGCAAAGTGGGGGGGGGCAGGAGTGATACCGAGCTGTGATGGGGAAGATCTGGTTCACACAATCCCTCTATCGATTAAAATCTGCTCATTCACAGCTGTAACTACAAGGTAAAGAAATCTGTCATTCCATGTTATGTAGCCTTACAATGTGTGCAGACACACGCTCACAAAGCACACACACACATTGTGATCTCTACTGTCAGTTCCTGTGCGGGTGATATTTCACACAAGTTAGAGGTGTTTTTGACTCCTTCCTGGGGAAAATACCACCCTGTGCTCAGTACCCATTGAGTGACTGCACCCACATGGCATGGATCAGAGATACTCAACATTAGCAAATGCAAGTAGGACTGTAAGACACAGAATTTATAACAAAAGGTTACAGTGTCATGAAACTGACATGATATATTGAACAAATCTGGATTGTTAAGTCTTTCATCTTTTAGAATGGATTGCAAGTTTTGGTTCATTAATATGTAAATCCCAGAACTTAATTTAAGTCACCTTCCCGAGATAACTTAAGGTTTTATAACAAAAGGTGGCATCTCAGCTCAGATGATGTATTAAAGGTGTGAAGGCAGAGTCTATATGCCAATCTTGAGTCAGACTGGTTCTATTTCCAAAATGGAATTTACAAACTATCACATGGATTGACTGCCTGCAGATTGTGCATCTTTTGAGCAAAATAGAATGTATCTGCAAATACAAATTCACCCCATAGACTTGTGTGTGTGTGTGCACGCACTCGCACATACACACACTCACTCTCTCTCTCTCATTCATGCGCGCACACATAGATATCAGTCTACGGGGTGAATTTGTTTTTGCAGAATTATATTTACAGGGATTTGCATATTAATGAACCGAAACTTGCAACCCATGCTAAGAGATGAAAGACTTAACAATCCAGGTTTGTTCAATATATCATTTCAGTTTCATGACACTGTAATCTTTTGTTATAAAGTCTGTGTCTTATGATCTTATACTCCACAACCACTTGATGAAGGAGCATTGTTCTAAAAGCTACTGTATCTGAATAAACCTGTTGGACTATAAACCTGATGTTGTGTGATTTTTAACTTTGTCCACCCCAGTCCAACACCGGCACCTCCACATCACGAATTCAAGTTTTTGTTACCTTTAGTCCTTAAACAACAGTGACTTTACAGAAAATACTGCAAACTCTTGGCAGGGTTGTGTCGTACATTTGGTATTTCTGTTGGCAGTGTGACAGGGATTGATAATGCTGCTCAGCTCTTGTTCAGAACAGCTAGGTTATCATGGATAGTCTTTGAGGTTAAGTATTTTGTACCTTTATAGTTGCAGGTTAGAAATCTCAGTTGTTGAGCTTGCCAGGCAGACAATGTCACTGAGTCACTTTCTGAGGACCTTCATTCCTAATGCAGAGTCTCACTTGGTGGGAATGTGTATTGTGAAGTTTGGCTTGTCTGCTCCTATTATTCCACCAGATTTGCTGAATTTACACTTATGGATGGTGCCTCAGTTGAGAGATTACAGCCTGACACATTCACTATTGGCAGGCGATCTGCCCCTGGTTGCTGAATCATAAAATAACTCTATTATGGTAACGATTCATAAAATAATCCCACACAATAGAAGTTCATGACTCCAATGGCAATAAAAATTTTAAAAGGGGCTAGCAAAATTAAATTCTAGTTAACTGGGTATTATGCATGCACGTCTTAATGAGGAGTAATGTTGAATATGAGTATTAATGGGCATCAGCACAACACAGTGCAATTAAATACTCAGCCGCAGTGTGGTTAATAACACTCAGCCTGTGGATAATTGCAGACCTGTCCTGTCTCTGCGGAAATGATGTGCTGGCTCCAACATGCCACCTTCTGGTTTATGTCGTTACCTAATGCTGATTATTTCTGAGCTGTTTGTAGCAGTGATGCTGAAACCTGTTCTGAGTGGGCACAATGCTTTCTCATGAATATTGGCAACCCCCCGTGTTGTTAATACTTACATTATCTTGAATTGCAATGTAGGTTATAGTCCCACAGGTTTATTTGGAAGCACTAGCTTTTGGAGCGTTGCTCCTTCATCAGGTGGTAGTCACACCCCAGTCCAACGCCAGCACCTCCAAATCTTGAGTTGCAATGTCACTGAAAAACATGATGACTAACTCTTTAAGGACTTCACATTTAAAAACTCACTGGCCATTAAGATCATCATGCATTTTAAGATTACTGATGTGATTATTATTGTTAAGAGTCTGTTTGATACACCCCCCTGCCGGGTTGAACAACTTGCTGTAGCTAGATTTTTGTCTTTATTACTGAGTGTAAGAAGATATACATATCTCTGTCCGTACACTGACAGAATGATTGCTGAGATTCCAGATAGTGAATGTTTTGGATATAGCCACAATATGGTACACAACGTACCTTCCATCAAGTATGATGTTCATTTTCACAGAATTAAAAAGAAGCTATTTGGCCTGCAGTGCTGAGGGTCAGCTCCCTGAAAAACATTGTAAATTACTTCCAGTTGCCTGGTGTTTTTCCAGAGTCTACAAATCATTTCATTATAAATATCTGTCCAATTCCCTTTTTATTAATATTGTACCTATTTCCATCACCACTATAATCAGGAAATGGGTTATTTGGAGTATTCTGTTAATTTGACACAGAGGGTTTTATTAACATATATTAGGTTTTAAATAATCATTTTTAGTTAGTTATCATCACTAACAGTGACACCACATTAGTAGATAATCTATTTATTTGGTTATGACATTCTACAACAGTTAAGAGTCGAGATGAGGAGAAATGTCTTCACCCAGAAAGTGGGGAGCCTGTGAAATTCTCTGCAGCAGAAAACGGTTGAGGTCAAAACATTTAAAGTTTTTAAGGAGTTAGAGTATTGTTCGTAGGGCTAAAAGGATCAAAGGCTATGAGGAAAAAGCAGCAACAGAGAACTGAGTGATTGAATGGTGGAACAGGTGAATAGCCTCCTCTTTTTTTCTATGTTTCTATGTTTAATGCAGCAAAGTTGCAAAAATCTGTATGTTAAGAATATGAGTGCTTAGTGTAAGAAATGATCAATCTCACTGGATAACATTGGTAACAATGTAACAATTGGTAACAATTACCAGCCCCCTGTGCCTGATGGGTTGTTGCTAACACAATTGTTCTGGATTAGAGTGGTGCTGGAAAAGCACAGCAGTTCAGGCAGCATCCAAGGAGCAGGAAAATCGACATTTCGGGCAAAAGCCCTTCATCAGGAATAGAGGCAGAGTGCCTGAAGGGTGGAGAGATAAATGAGAGGAGGGTGGGGGTGGGGAGAAAGTAGCATAGAGTACAATAGGTGAGTGGGGGAGGGGATGAAGGTGATAGGTCAGGGAGGAGGGTGGGGGAAGGTAGCAAAGAGTAAAATGGGTGAATGGGGGTGGGATGAAGGTGATAGGTCAGAGATGAGGGTGGAGTGGATAGGTGGAAAAGAAGATAGGCCGGTAGGACAGGTCATGGGGACAGTGCTGAGCTGGAAGTTTGGAACTAAGGTGAGGTGGGGGGAGGGGAAATGAGGAAACTGTTGAAGTCCACATTGATGCCCTGGGATTGAAGTATTCCGAGGCGGAAGATGAGGCGTTCTTCCTCCAGGCGTCTGGTGGTGAGGGAGTGGCGGTGAAGGAGGCCCAGGACCTCCATGTCCTCGGCAGAGTGGGAGGGGGAGTTGAAATGTTAACACTATTGTGTTTTATTTTAAGGTGAAATTCAGTGGAAACACATTTACAAGATTCCTCTCAGTAACCTCGTTGGAAGAAGCATTGAGCGGCCTCTGAAGTCACCTCTGGTTGCCAAGGTCGTTACCACGCCGACATCTAGTGGAATCGCAGCAATGCCTGTAGCTCACTCACTTTCACTTTCTCGCATGGAGATCAAAGAGATTGCATGCAGAACACGCAAAGAGTTGTTGGGTAAGGGTTGTTCCTGAATGACAAACTGTAGCTCCCCTGTGGTGCTCAAAGCCACTTGACAAGTCGGATTTGACACATTGAATTACCCAACTTGTCTTATCCGTACCTGGCACTTCCCCCAGATTTTGGAGCAGCTGTTAAATTGAGGAATTATAAAGAAGATGCAGTGCTGTTCAAAATCAGATTTCTGATAAGGTCAGGGTGCAGATTTGAAACGCAACAGAACAGAACACTGTAACTTATTGGTTACTTCACATGGTTTGTCTGAGCAGACCCTCGGACTGGTGTTTTAGCAGGGGCTGGAGGTTAGCCATTTTAGTTTTCACTTCAATTGTACTCAATTGAAACAAACACCCTGCTGGTGTCCTTGCAATTGATATATAGCTTTTAAATCACATGTTCTTCCTCTTTCTCATCTCTTTCTGCTTATGAATCTCTCACTCACTCTCTTTATCACTTTCTCTGTCACTTTCTCTTCTCAATCACCTTTCCTTTCCCTTCTTCCCTCTCCTATCTCTCTATTCCCTCTCATTTCTCCATCTTCTCTTTGCCTTTGACTTTCTCTTCCTCTTGCACTCTCTGTTTGGGTGTGCTTCCCCCCTCTTCATCATCTTCTAATCTGCCCCCTCTCTGTTGCTCTCCTTAATCTCCTATTTCATCACTCCTTCTTTCCTTCTCTCTCCCTTTTATCACTGGCTTTCTTGGATGTGTGGCTCTCGCTATTTTGATTTTCTTTCCCCTTTTATTTCTTTTCACTACCCCTCCTCAACTTCTCACTCTCTCTCTCTCTCTCTCTCTAACTTGACCTCCCTCTTCTTTCTGACTATCTTTCCTCCATGTCTCTCTATTTTGAATACACTCTTTCTTCTCTCCTGTTTCTCATCACTGTCCCTCCTCTTTCTGTCTCTATTTTGACGTCCCCTTTTTTCCTCCCCTCTCCCAGCTCTCTCCCCTATCCCTTTGCTTCAGTCTTGGTTAACCAAAGGACCAACCAGGATTCCTCCTTTTAAAAAGGGTGGTATGGTGGCTCAGTGGTTAGCTCTGCTGCCCCACAGCGTCAGGGGCCTGAGTTCGATTCCACTCTCAGGTAATTGTCTGTGTGGGGTTTGCGCATTCTCCCCGTGTCTGCATGGGTTTCCTCCAGGTGCTCTGGTTTTCTTTCACAATCTAAAGATGCTAAATTGCCCATAGCGTCCAGTAAATTAGGAGGAGCAGCCATAGGGAATATAGGGTAGGGGTAAGATGCTCTTCGGAGGGTCAGTGTGAACTCGATGGGCCGCATGGCCTATTTCCACACTGTACCGATTCTATGATAAACAGCATTGATTGCTGGGGAAGTGTTTTTTTTAAGCCAAGTTTGGCCACAGTGCAGCCCTTTAAAGAGTAGGTTAGAAATTAGCCATAGTCTTAGCAAAGCAGACATCAGAGAGATCAAATAGCGTACCCTACAATTCCTTCTTTTCTCTCCGTGGTTAGCTGTACAAATTGATTAAAATAACTATAAACTGTAATATGCTGCAAAGGAAGAATTAATTCAGCAGACCTTAACTGTGATTTTCAAATAAGCAGATTATTTCTCAAGATAGAGGGCTTTATATTTTAGAGGAAGTAACTGAAGCCTAAAACTAATGAAAATAGTTGGACTGACCCAAATCTTATTTCTTCAGTGTGTACCTTTCGGAGGAACAGATGAGTTTAATTGGCCCTCCACATGGTCTCTCAGCTGGAGTTTCAGCTCAGTTGCTGTGCCTATGAAATTCATTCAAAATCAGTCGCTAATCAATGTATTTACCATTGCACAGTTTCCACTTTCAGTAACTGGTCTGCATCCAACTAAACTCTGAAAATTAAGCAACCCAAAGGCACAGTTTAGATTATTTTAAATTGTTTTAATTTGCTATGAGAATGACTACAGTACAGTTAGGAGCAAATGGTTCTGTATTGTTCTTACAACATATTTTTGAGATTTTAAAATCACAGGTGGGAGCGAGAGTGATAAAAAAATTGTGTGTTGCTCAGTACCAACAATTGAATGATTTTCAACTGTATTCACCAAACTGCATGCAATCACTGTTCTTAAATAGATCAAGGAATTCTGTTTTAATTTTTAAAAACAGTACAGTCACCTATTTGTTCCGATTCATAGACAATTTAACATTTAATGACTCACATTTAAACAGATCTTGAGAAAATAAAGATTGGTCTCAAAGCGAATGCAATTTTGAGCCCAAAAAAGGGTATTGGCACTCAGTTGAGTTTCGTGGATGATTCAGTGTCTGTGCAGTATGTCCTCACTTAAAGTCACTCTGCTCAAAGTTATTTCACTTTAAGGTCATTAATCAATGAATTGCAAACTATCCATTTAACATTGGGAGAAAGTGAGGACTGCAGATGCTGGAGATCAGAGCTGAAAATGTGTTGCTGGAAAAGTGCAGCAGGTCAGGCAGCATCCAAGGAGCAGGAGAATCGACGTGTTTCGGGCATGAGCCCTTCTTCAGGAATCTTCAGATTCCTGAAGAAGGGCTTATACCCGAAACGTCGATTCTCGGTATCTATTTAACATTGACAGTTTCACACTGTTGTTGGTTCCAAATGTTTTCTTTGTGGATTGCATTCTCAGAAGATCTCTTCTCCAGCCGCCTCCCAAACCCAGATTTTCTGTTTTACTCACAGACCATGCCCTTAACTCTCCCGAGCCTTGCCTTTGCCCCAGGTTTCAGCTGTCTCCCAGGCCTTGCTCCCCAGCTTTGCCTCTTCTCTGGGCTTCATAAGGCAGCTTTGTTCTGCAGCATTGCTATTCCTCCTTGAGTCGAAGGAGGGTGTCAGTGGAAGGGTACTGGTCGGTACGGTGGGAAAGGAAGAAGCGGAGGGCTTTGAGTCCTTCGTGATGGGGGATGGAGGTGTACAGGGACTGGATGTCCATGGTGAAGATAAGGCGTTGGGGACCGGGGAAGCGAAAATCATGGAGGAGGTGGAGGGCATGGGTGGTGTCCCGTACATAGGTGGGGAGTTCTTGGACTAAGGGGGACAGGACCGTGTCGAGGTATGCAGAGATGAGTTCGGTGGGGCAGGAGCAAGCTGAGACAATGGGTCGGCTGGGGCAGTCAGGTTTGTGGATTTTGGGCAGGAGGTAGAAGCGGGAGGTGCGGGGTTGTGGGACTATGAGGGAGGAGGCGGTGGATGGGAGATCCCCTGAGGTGATGAGGTTATGGATGGTCTGGGAGATGATGGTTTGGTGGTGGGGGGTGGGATCATGGTCAAGGGAGCAGTAGGAGGAGGTATCTGCGAGCTGGCGTACCAACCAGTACCCTTCCACTGACACCCTTCTTCGACTGACTGAACTGGTCCTCACCCTGAACAACTTCTCTTTCCAATCCTCCCACTTCCTCCAAATGAAAGGAGTAGCCATGGGCACCCGCATGGGCCCCAGCTATGCCTGCCTCTTCGTAGGGTATGTGGAACAGTCCATCTTCCGCAACTACACTGGCCCCACGCCCCATCTTTTCCTCCGCTACATCGATGACTGTATCGGCGCCGCCTCGTGCTCTCACGAGGAGGTTGAACAGTTCATCCACTTCACCAACACCTTCCACACCGACCTCAAATTCACCTGGACAGTCTCAGATTCCTCCCTCCCCTTCCTTGACCTTTCTATTTCTATCTCAGGCGACCGAATCAACACGGACATCTACTGTAAACCGACCGACTCCCACAGCTACCTAGACTACACCTCCTCCCATCCTGCCCCCTGTAAAAACGCCATCCCATTCTCCCAATTCCTTCGTCTCCGCCGCATCTGCTCCCAGGAGGACCAGTTCCAAAAACGTACAACCCAGATGGCCTCCGTCTTCAAGGACCGCAATTTCCCCCCCGACGTGGTCGACGATGCCCTCCACCGCATCTCTTCCACTTCCCGCTCCTCCGCCCTTGAGCCCCGACCCTCCAACCGCCACCAGGACAGAACCACACTGGTCCTCACCTACCACCCCACCAATCTCCATGTACAGCGCATCATCCGCCGTCACTTCCGCCACCTCCAAACGAACCCCACCACTAAGGATATATTTCCCTCCCCTCCCCTATCAGCATTCCGTAAAGACCACTCCCTCCGTGACTCCCTCGTCAGATCCACACCCCCCACCAACCCAACCTCCACTCCCGGCACCTTCCCCTGCAACCGCAGGAGGTGCAAGACTTGCACCCACACCTCTCCCCTCACCTCCCTCCAAGGTCCCAAAGGAAACTTCCATATCCGCCACAAATTCACCTGCACCTCCACACACATCATCTATTGCATCCTCTGCACCCGATGTGGCCTCCTCTATATTGGGGAGACAGGCCGCCTACTTGTGGAGCGTTTCAGAGAACACCTCAGGGACACCCGGACCAACCAACCCAACCACCCCTGTGGCTCAACACTTCAACTCCCCCTCCCACTCCACCAAGGATATGCAGGTCTTTGGACTCCTCCATCGCCAGACCACAACAACACGACGGTTGGAGGAAGAGCGCCTCATCTTCCGCCTAGGAACCCTCCAACCACAAGGGATGAACTCGGATTTCACCAGTTTCCTCATTTCCCCTCCCCCCACCTTGTCTCAGTCAAATCCAACGAACTCAGCACCGCCTTCCTAACCTGCAATCTTCTTCCTGACCTCTCCGCCCCCACCCCAGTCTGACCTATCACCCTCACCATGACCTCATTCCACCTATCGCATTTCTAACGCCCCTCCCCCAAGTCCCTCCTCCCTACCTTTTATCTTAGCCTGCTGGACACACTTTCCTCATTCCTGAAGAAGGGCTTATGCCCGAAATGTCGATTCTCCTGTTCCCTGGATGCTGCCTGACCTGCTGCGCTGTTCCAGCAACACATTTTCAGCTCTGATCTCCAGCATCTGCAGACCTCACTTTCTCTTCTTGTTGATGGTGGTCATAGCTTGGCATTTGTGATGCAAATGTTACATGCCACGTGTCAGCCCAAGCCTGGATATTGTCCAGACCTTGTTGCATTGTGGTGACAAAACACCTTTCACTGTTTCTTTCTAGATATATGTGACAATAAATAACTCATAACTCTTTACTCATAAGACTGTGTTCAAATCTTAGACCTGAAGCCAAGCCTTTGCGATTTTCAGAAAAAGATGCTACCACCTTTGCTCTGCTGAAATATAGGAATGCTGTTTTGTTAATGGAAACATTCTTTGGTAAACCATTTCTGTTTTGCTAGAATGTGAAATCTTGTATCACCAATGGTTGTAGAAGCAGAGTCCAGAAGTTCTTTGGTAGAGAATTAAATAATTGCTCAATGTTGAAGAACATTTAAAGGATTCAATTAACACATTCGAGATTGGGATTAGACAAAAGGAATCTTCTTTCTTAAATCATTCATGGGATGTGGACATTGCTAACTGGGCCATTATTGCCCATCTCTAGTTGCCATTGAGAAGATGGCAGTGGGCTGTCATCTTGAACTGCTGCAGTCCAGTTGGTGTAGGTAAACCCACAAGGCTAGGACGGAGGGAGTTCTAGGACGTTGACCCCGTGACAGTGAAGGAATGACTGTACATTTACAGGTTGGGATAGTGAGTGGCTTGGAGGGGAACTTGCAAGTGTCATTGCTCCCATTTATCTACTGCCCTTGTCCTTTTACGTGGCTGTGAGTTTAGAAAATGCTATCTGAGGAGCCTTGGAGAATTTCTGCAGTCATTTTGTAAATGGTATACATGACTGCGACTGAGCATTAGTGGTGAAGCAAGTGAATATTGGTAGATATGGTGCCAATCACATTTGCTGCTTTGTCCTGGCTAGTATCAGTTTTCTTGAGTGTTGTTGGAACTTCAGTGATTGAGACAAGTGGGGACTTGTGCCTTGTAAATGGTGGAAGATTACCTGTTGCAAGATTCCTAGCCTCTGACCCACTCTTGTACGCTAGTTTCCAGCCAATGGTAATCCCAGGATGTTGATAGTGAGAAATTCAGTGATGGTAATGCCCTTGATGGTTAAGTGATGATGGTTAGCTTCTTGCTGGAGATGGTCATTGCCTGGCATTTGTGTGGCATGATCATCACTTGCCACTTTACAGCCCAAGCCTGGATAATGTGCATGTCTTACTGTATTTGAACACAGACTGTTTCAGTAGCTGAGGAGTCATGAATGGTGCTGAACACTGTGCAGTCATCGGTGAATATCCCCATTTCTGACCTTATGATGGAGGGAAGGGCATTGATGAAGAGGCTGAAGATGGTTGGGTCTAGGACCATACCCAGAGGAACTTCTGCAGAGATATTCTGGAGCTGAAATGACTGACCTCTAACAACTACATCCAGTTTCTTCAGTGCCAAATCCAACCAGCAGAGAGTTTTCCTCTGATTCACATTGCCTCCAGTTTTGCCTGGGTTCCTTGATGGCTCATTTGGTCGAATGTAGCCTTGTAATTCCTGAATTCATGCAGAGTACAACATTGACAGAGACTTGATGGGCCAGATGGCTAATATCATTGGTTAGGCCACTGTTGGAATATTGCATGCAATTCTGGTCTCCTTCCAATCAGAAGGATGTTTTGAAACTTGAAAGGGTTCAGAAAAGATTTACAAGGATGTTGCCTGGGTTGGAGGACTTGAGCTATAGGGAGAGACTGAACAGGCTGGGGCTGTTTTCCCTGGAGTGTCGGAGGCTGAGGGGTGACCTTATAGAGGTTTACAAAATTATGAGGGGCATGGATAGGATAAATAGGCAAAGTCTTTTCCCTGGGGTCGAGGAGAGGGGTTTAGGGTGAGAGGGAAAAGATATAAAAGAGACCCAAGGGGCAACTTTTTCACAGAGAGGAATGTGGTGGAGGCTGGTACAATTGCAACATTTAAGAGGCATTTGGATGGGTAAATGAATAGGAAGGGTTTGGAGGGATATAGGCCAGGTGCTGGCAGGTGGGACTAGATTGGGTTGGGATATCTGGTCGGCATGGATGGGTTGGACTGAATGACCTTGACTCTACTGCTGTATGATTCTGTGATTTTTTAATTTCTGACATGAGGGCATCAAAAATCAAAAAAGCCAACCTTACCTCAGTTGTAAAGCGAGGTGTATTAGCAGCTGAGAGTCTCCAGCATTCAGTATTCAGTCGTCACAAATGAATGAATCATTGGACAAGCTGAAGACCATCAATATTTTATTAAAGAGAGATCAAGTTGATGAGAAAAATGTTACCACAACCATTACATCTCAGCTTTCTAATGAAGCAGCTTCATTGTTTCAGCAATGCGTATTACATGTTTCCAGGGCATTATCCAATTATGGTACACTCAGGCAAGTAATGAGCTTTGTCTGCAGTTTTACCTGAAGCTAAACTAATGTATATGCAATGCTGGAGGAAAGATATTCTGCTCTTGTGCTAGGACTCTAATACTCATGAGAACAGTGTGGTTTATGGTCCAGTGATCCTAAACAGTCCTCTATTAAGCTTTAATGTTTGCTTCAGAAGACTAAAGAAGTTTATAAGGAAATTGAAATTTTAACTGGCTAATTCTATTAAGCTGTAGTCACGCTGATTTAAAGTGAGAATTTTGTCTGAAGCCTAAAGCACTTTTATTGGCAGATAAACCAAAGCATATCCTGATGTTCATTACCAGTACGCAGGAGAATTGGATGAGCCAACGATGACATGATCTGTTGGCCATAGTTGTGGAATTCTCACCAACCTTTCACCTTTCCATTATTTGGAACTTCTTGTCAGGTATATTGCAAGCGGCTGGATTTAATTATGAAGCTCACAGGCAGCGTGTTGACTGCAGTCAGGTCCAGTCGATGTCCCTAATCTGCACCCAGCTAGCAGCACAATGAGCTTGTTGTTACCCCTTTGCTCCAAGTTTGAGTGTTTTCCATGTTGTCATTCTAGGCTTGACGACTGAATCAAACACAACCAAATCTGACACAGCTCCAAAGCAGAAAAAATGGGCCCGGAAAGGGGTGGACGAGGAGCTCAGGAAAGGCGCTGTACGATCAACGAGCAGTGACAGGTAAGCACTGATCAATGTGCAGAGAATTTACCATCGTGGGGGGGTTGGGGGGGACATTCCTGCAAGGAGCAGGGATAAGCCAATTGGCTCCACAGACCTGCTTTGTTAGTTAATAGGATCCTACTTGATCTGAATGTAGCTTCAAATCCACATTCACACCCATCCTGATAACGTGTCACTGCTTCCCCTACTTACCAAGAATCTACCTCCCTCTGCCTCTAAGTATTCAGACTCTGCTTCTACCATGTGTTCAGGAAGAGGGATCCAAAGACTAAGGACATGAATTGCCTTGAAATATTCCTCTACAGTGGTTTCAGTAACTGTAAACACTGGATTCTTTTGGGACAAAACCTTGTTCCCATTTGGATCATTTTCCACCAATGGATTATTCTATACTTTTTTTTAGTTTCCTGATACCGGTCTGACGGCAGTTTAACCAGGGTATGAAGGTATGGCCAAATGTTGAAGATTGAAGAAAAGTCATCGAGGGTTTGGGGAATCCATTGCCACAGAAGGCTGTGGAAGCCAGGTCATTGAGTATATCTAAGACTGAGATAGACAGGTTCTTGATTATCAAGGGGATCAAGGGTTAAGGGAGGAAGCGGGAGAATGGGTTTGAGAAACTTATCAGCCATGATTGAATGATGGAGCAAATTCAATGGGCTGAATAGCCTAATTTCTGCTCCTATGATTTGTGGTCTTATGGCTATTTTAGGATTCCAGAGACTTTGCAGTGATACAATAGAGTTTGTCTATAGCTCCCTTTCCTCCCTCCCTGTTTCATTTTGAAAATTTGTCCAGCCAAAGTGAGTAGGCCTCATGTGCTATTTGATTGCTTGGGACTGCAGATTGAGCTTAAACTCCTGAGACTGAAGGATCAATGTACTTCATTGGAATTGAAGATTGTTCGTTTCCTGTGTTTGATACCAAATATACCACACAAAAATCGTTCTTATCGCATGGGGACTCGAGTACAAGGCTGTGAGAAAGCTTTGCTATAATTGAATGGGATTTTGCTGAGACTACATGTCCACTCCTGGACACCTTATATTTGTTCCATCATTGGGATTAGGACATCGCTGCCAGGCTAGCATTTATTATCCATCCCTGATTGAGTCAACTACGGTCTGGAGCCACATGTAGGTCAGACCAGCTAAAGATGGCAGTTTCCTTCCTTAAAGGACATTAGTGAACCACATGGGTTTTTCTGACAATCGACAATGGATTGCTGGTCATTGTTAGACTCCTAATTTTAGACTTTTAATTGAATTCAAATTCCACCACCTGCCATGGCAGGATTTAAACCTGAGACCCCAGAATATTTCCTGGATCTCAGGATTAACAATCCGGTGAAAATACCACTAGACCATCACCTCCCCGATACCGAAAAAGTGATAGCACTACATTGATTTCTGGGTTATAACAGAGGATGAGTAGGATTAGCCTGGATTCTAGAGTTTAGTAAAGGTGTTTCAATAAAATTTATGTTTTTCTGACAGTGTTGAACAGGGTGAAAGGTGAGAGCTTGGTTCTCGTATTTGAGAATCTAGACTAGGGCATAACCTCAGGGTAGGACTAGTGGATGAATACTAAGTGCACTAGTTAGGTAGGCCTAGGTGAATCCTCAACTCTTCCCCCACCATCTCACAACTAACTTGTGAAAGTGAATATTGTGCATTGGTGTGAATAAGAATTCAGTATTTATAATTTAATTCATTTTTATTTGAGCAAGGAGAATATGATGATACTGATTTTACATTCTCAATGTTCTGTATTTTGACCAGGGTATTCCCAAGAAGAAATGCTCTTTTTAATGTGTTAAATGGCTCACATGTTATAACACAGTGTTACTGCCAGTTACTGGGTGATGTTATGTGTAATTTACAAAATCAATAATCCTTTTGATAGATTAGGCTGTATTCAATTACACCCTTTGATATCATTTGCTGGTTTGTAGTTTTGGAACAGTTCTGTACATGTATAAATTTATAAAACTGTTGCATCAACAGAGTGAAAATTATAATCTGAAATTTTGGAAAATGTAATTAGATGGAAGTCTAAGTATGGCAGTATATGTTGACCTTAAGACCATAAGATATAGAGTGGAAGTAAGGCCATTCAGCCCATCGATTCCACTCCTCCATTTAATCATGGTTGGTGGGCATTTCATCTCCACTTACCTGCATTCTGCACGTAGCCCTTAATTCCTTGCGAGATCAATAATTTATCAATCTCTGCCTTGAAGCCATTTAACGTCCCAGCCTCCACTGCGATCCGTGGCAATTAATTCCACAGGCCCACCACTCTCTGGCTGACGAAATGTCTCCTCATTTCCATTCTAAATTGATTCCCTCTAATTCTAAGGCTGTGCCCGCGGGTCCTAGTCACCCCGCCTAATGGAAACACCTTCCCAGCATCCACCCTTTCTAAGCCATGTATTATCTTGTAAGTTTCTATTAGATCTCCCCTCAACCTTCTAAACTCTAATGAATAAAATCCCAGGATCCTCAGCCGTTCATCGTATGTTAGGCCTACCATTCCAGGGATTATCCATGTGAATCTCCGCTGGACATGCTCCAGAGTCAGTATATCCTTCCTGAGGTGCGGGGCCCAAAATTGGACTCAGTATTCTAAATGGGGCCTAACTAGAGCTTTATAAAGTCTCAGTAGCACACCGCTACTCTTATACTCCAATCCTCTTGAGATAAATGACATTACATTTGTTTTCTTAATCACAGACTCAAGTTGCAAGTTAACCTTTAAAGAATCCTGGACTAGCACTCCCAGATGCCTTTGTACTTTGTCTTTATGAATTTTCTCACTGTTTGGAAAATAAGTCCTGTTGCTCACGTTGAATTTCATCAGCCATTTCCTGGACCACTCTCCTAAACTGTCTAAATCTTTCTGTAGCCTCTCCACCTCCTCAGTATTACCTGCCTGTCCACCTAACTGCGTATCACCAGTGAACTTCGCCAGAATGCCCCCAGTCCCTTCATCCAGATCATTAATATATATAAAGTGAACAGCTGAAGCCCCAACACTAAACCCTGTGGAACACCACTTGTCACTGGTACCATTCCAAAAAGAAACCTTTTATCCCAACTCTCTGCCTTCTGTCAGATAACCAATCCTCAATCCATGCCAGTTGCTCACCTCGAACACCATGGGCCCTCACCTTACTCAGCAGCCTCCCGTGAGGCACCTTTTCAAAGGCCTTTTAGAAGTCTAGCTAGATAACATCCACTGGGTTTCCCTGGTCTAACCTACTTGTTACCTCTTCAAAGAATTCTAACAGGTTTGTCAGGCACGACCTCCCCTTACTAAATCCATGCTGTTTGTTCTAATGTGATCCTGCACTTCCAAGAATTTAGAAATCTCATCCTAAACGATGGATTCTAGAGTTTTACCAACAATCGAGGTTAGGCTAATCGACCTATAATTTTCCATCTTTTGTCTTGATCCTTTCTTGAACAAGGGGGTTATAACATAATTTTATACTCATCTGGGACTTTCCCTGACTCCAGAGACTTTTGAAAGATCACAACCAATGCCTCCGCTATTTCCTGAGCTACCTCCCTCACAATATAGCCCATTGGGGCCAGGAGATTTATCAATTTTTAGACCTTTTAGCTTTTCTAGCACTTCCTCTTTTGTAATGACTACTATAGTCAACTCTGCCCACTTGCTTTCCTTACACTGTGAAGACTGAAGCAAATTAGTTTTTAAGTTCTTCAGCTATTTCCTTATCTCCCAGCACTAGCCTTCCAGCATCAATTTGGAGCAACCCAATGTCTACTTTTGCCTCTCATTTGTTTCTTATGAATTGAAAGAAACTTTTACTATAATTTCTAATATTACTGGCTAGCCTATCTTCATATTTGATCCTCTCCTTCCTTATTTCTCTCTTTGTTATCCTCTGTTTGTTTTTGTAGCGTTCCCAGTCTTCTGATTTCCCAGTGCGCTTGGCCACTTTATAGGATCTCTCTTTTTCTTGGATACATTTCCTGACTTCCTTTGTCAGCCATGGCCATCTAATTCCCCCGCCCCCCCCCCCCCCCCCCCCCCCCCCCCGCCCCACAAAACACACAGACACACACACATCTTTCTTTTGTCTTTGGGATGAATTTACTGTGTCCTCAATTACAGCCGGAAATTCCTGCCATTGTTGCTCTACTGTCTTCCCTGCTAGGCTCTGCTTCCAGTCGATTTGAGTCAGCTCCTCTCTCATGCCCCTGTAATTACCTTTATTTAACTGTAACACATTACATCCGATTTTGCCTTCTCTCTTTCAAACTGCTGACTGAACTCAATCAAATTATGATCATTGCCTCCTAAGTGTTCCCTTACTTTAAAATCTTTTATAAAGTCTGGCATATTACATAGCATAACATCTATTGACATATATCAATAGGTCAAGACCTTTTATGCCCACTCCTAAAGCCTTTTTATTTCCTCCTACAGTTTCATGAATACACCTGGTTTATTCAGTATTTTTGCTATTTCACCCTACCCCCGAAGAGTTTGTCATTATGGGCTACCAGTGGTTTTACCAGTCTTGCCTGAGTGTAGGGTCAATCATTTAAGAATGAGCTGGTGAGGAATTTCTTTTCTCAAAGAGTTCTAAATCTTTGGATTTCCTTATCTCAGATGTTATGGCTGCTGTGCTGCTGATGGCCGAGGTAGACAGTGTTTTGGATTCTGGGGGAGGTACAGGACCTGGGCATCATTTGAGGCAGTGAAATTGAGATCAAAAATCTTACCAAAAGGCAGAACAGCTGCAAGAGGCCTTACAGCCTGCTCCTGTTCATATCCCTTATGTTTCATTAGGGTGTGTGACATTCAGATCAATGAGTAAGAGGCTGGATTGCACTGAAATGGGTGCACTGGTTTCAACGTCAGAGTGAGTTGACATATTAACTGGCACGCAAATCTTGCACCCATATAAAAGGAGCTCCTCTCAATATGTCCACTATTGGCAACTTGGTCAACGTCTAGACATGAACAGCTCCAGCTGCAGTCACAGGAATGACCTTGCACAAATCTGATGGAATTAAATTATATTTTCTTCACAGGCCTGAAGGAATGGGTTTGCAAAGTGGCCAAAGCCTTCTTGAGAATCTGGTAGGCAGGGGCTCTTTGTTTTGTAATTAGAAGGTATCCCATTCCAGCAGGCATCCTGCCAGCCTAGTTTAATAGATTATTTGGCATCTTGTGCCAATATGCATTCTGGCAGACTGCAATATCCGTAAATTCTTCATGGAGTTGCTATTGATAATGCAGAGCCCACTAAATTAGTAGGAAGGCGAGTGTTGTATTCTGTCTGATGAAGCAGGATCCAACGTGATGTCTTGCTGTTCTTTGTTTGCCCCGCGTTAGAGAAACTGGAAGGATTGACACCTCCGGCCCTGTGGAGAGAGGAACACAAGATAGAAAGAGAGGGAGAGTGGTGAAGAACATAGGGACAATAGAGGTGGGTGGGGGTGGGGGGGGGGAGAGAAAGAGCGCAGAGAGAAATAAGGTGTGAAAAAGAAAGAGAAAAGACAGGTAAGTGTGAGAGTCAGTGCAATAAGTGCACTAGTGCCTGGTTTCCACAATACTGAAGGGTATAACATTGACTTTGCTATGAAGGCAGGAGCTAGATTTGGTACATTATAACACTCTTGGTTGTCTTAGCATGTTCGAAGTGCTATATAAATGGACGTGTTGCTTCCTGCTCACATCATCACACACAATCACAAACGTGTTAAGGTGCAGGAGGAGGCCATTCAGCCCATCCTGACTGCATCGGCTCAATAAATGAGCATCATTGACTAGATGCCAAAGTCCTGCTTTTTCCCCATTGTTTCTATCCAGTTTATCATTCAGTGCCCCTCTTGAATGCCTCAATTGAACCTGCCTCCACCACATTTCCAGGCAATGCTTTCCATACCCAAAGTACCCTCTGAGTGAAAAGATTTCTCCTCGTTTCGCCGTTGCTTCGTTTGCAGATCACTTTAAATTTGTGCTCTCTTGTTGTTGTTCCTTCCACAAGCAGGAACAGGATCTCTTTATCAGCTTGCTGCCCATTTTGAAAACCCGGCCATCTTTCCAGAGAGAACAGGTCCAACTTCTTCAATCTATTTTCATCGCTGAACTTCCTCATCCCGCAATCACTCTTATGAACCATTTCTGCCCATTCTCCAATACAGAGACTTTGCTATTCGTGTGATGCCCGCAGTAGCACACAATACTCCAGCTGAGATCTAACATGTACAAATTCAAAATCATCTCCTTGCTGTTATACTCTAAGCCGATATTCATAAAGCCAAGGACATTATGCTTTACTTACTGCTCCATCCTCCAACTTTCAATGACCTGTGCACATACATCCCCAGATCCCTCTGCTCCAGCACCCCCTTTAGAATTGTACATTTAACATAGATTGGCTTTCAATGTACTTCTGACAAAGTGCATCACTTCAGATTTCTCTGCATTGGATCTCATTTACCACCTATCTGCCCACTCATCTATGAGCTTCTAGATTCTGGATTAGTGGTGCTGGAAGAGCACAGCAATTCAGGCAGCATCCGAGGAGCTTCGAAATCGACGTTTCGGGCACCACTAATCCAGAATCTGGTTTCCAGCATCTGCAGTCATTGTTTTTACCTCTATGAGCTTCTAGAGTTTTACACTGTCCTCCTCAAAGTTAACAATTTGTAGATCATTGTGAATTAGGGAAGGAAGTGTTTTCCATTGCTACTCAGACATATGATGAGACTAGATTCACGAACGTATGGAAACATGCCCTGTAGCCTGAAAAATCCACATCGCCCCTCTGAAGAGTAACCCACCCAGACCCATTCCCCTACCCTATATTTAGCCCTGACTAATACACATAACACTATGGGCAATTTAGCATGACCAATTCACCTGACCTGCACATCTTTGGATTGTGGGAGGAAACCCACACAAACACAGGGAGAATGTGCAAACTCCACACAGACAGTCGCCCGAGGTGGGAATCAAACCCGGGTCCCTAGTGCTGTGAGGCAGCAGTGCTAACCATTGAGCCAACGTGCCAGCCTATGCAACACTTGGTACCTGTCACCCCATTGTGGTACTTGGTGATTGATAGCACCAACAAGATGATCAGTTCATTTTTGCCATTAAATCGTTGTGGATGAACTCCCCTTTTCTTGCAGTTTGACCTCATTCCAGTTTATTTAGTGTGGTGACCATTGCTTCACCAGGGAAAGTCTACTTCTCCTGGGTGCTTCTTACAAGACGTGGCTGATAGTGCTTTTCCCTGTAGTTATTCGATTGGGTGAATAACTGTCTGTTAATTTAATACAGAATATTTATTTACATGATACTCTGAGTGCTGAGAGCTAACCATGTCAACACAAACCACATGTGACTTTGCTCAAATCAACATTAACAGTAATCATAATCTTAGTGACTGGTGGAACACGCTGAATGGACAGAGGAGTGTACTCCTGTTCCTAAGTTGTATGTTTGTTTGTGTTTGATATTGGCAGATAGGAGTTCTACCTTGATTTATCTGCTTAAAGCACACCCTTACTTAAATCTATCCAAAAATGGGCTCTCTAATGTGGGAGTGAAACATTCCCATTGCATTGTGGATTTACTACATTTCCCCCAGTATGGAAAGTTGCTGACAACCATTCTACTTGCATTATATCATGAAATCTGTTGAGTTAATGCAGCCAGAGAATATCTTTCTCTGCATTGTTGTAGTACAGGAGGAGGCCAATTGTCTTTGGCACTAACCCAATCTCCTGTCTTTCCCCATACCCTCGTGCATGGTTTTGCACAATAATTGGGAAATTGCGGACAGTGGCTGCAGGCAAGTTGGAGTGGCCATTTGGTATGATGGAAAGATAATGAATGAGGCTCGGTGTGGAGGGGGGAGGCAGGAGGTGACATGCTTCGGGTTTTGTGTTCTTTGAACCCGTGTACTCGAAAGGAGGGGGCTTGGCGGAGAGACCTGGGTGTGTGTGCATGTTCATGTCTGAGGAAGGGTGCAGGACGAAGTGCAGAGCTATTGAAATGCATATTATATACTGTCATTCTATGATTCAACACCTTGAATGCCTCAGTTGACCCTTTCTCCACAATGTCAATGCACTTCAAGCTGAACCTTTTTTGGAAGTTTTTTGATTTGCAGCTTTTGCAACACATTTGCGTACTACACCATCAGATTCTCCATCCTCTTACCTGAAAAGAACAGTCTCTCTGGCTATTCCCATGATTTTAAACTTGGCTGCCTTGGAGGAAAACAGAGCCAACTAACCAATTGAAATGTCTCATTCATGGGACCACGTGCAAACCTATTTTTAGCATTCCTTCTCCAATGAGTTCATATCCTTCCTCTGACAGCCAAAACAGGACACAGTGCTCTGCTCTAGCTGAGATGTAACAAAGTCAGAATCAAGCACCTGCCTTGATTTGATCATGTATAATATGCACTTTAATGGCTCTCTGTGCTTTATCCTGCCACCTTTTTTCCTCCGACATGGGCATGTGTGTGCCCCGGGTCTCTCTGCCAAGCTCTCTTTGGTGTACACGGGTTTCATGTTCTTTGGTATCAGAGTGTGTCACCTCTTGCCTCCCTTCTCCACATTGTGCTTTTAGTTATCTTTCCAAAATGGCCACTCCAGCTTTTGTTTGCAGCTTGGTGGTCGTCCACTGTTGGCAATTTCCTATATTTTGTATCATCTGCAAACTTTGAAGTTGTTCCCTGAGTAACTAGATCATGTATCAGAAAAAGCAAGGATTCCAATACTGATGTATGGGTGATTCTGCAAACTATTCTTCCAGCCAGAGTGGAGCTGTAAACCACCACTTGGTAAATTGGCTAAAGGGTCCTTTGTTCCAGATGATCTCAACCTTATTGTGTTTTTTTTTTGAAAAAATTGATTTGCTTCCTGAGTGAGTAAAAATTAAGTGCCTGGCAGTACTTTAGCAGAGTAGCCATTTAAGCTGTTATGTTCCTGCATCCCTTTAATCTCCCACCACCCATAATGTGAATTTTAACTGTCCTCTTTATTTGCCCAACTTTCAATATATATTTGTCATTTTGGAATCGCAAAGCCAATTTTGGCACACTATATGGTAATCCTGGCTGAAATGTTTTTGCACAACTAGGAATCCAGCATTGGTTTACAAAATTAGTTCTTAAGAATAACTGCTTGCTGAGTGAATGAGTTTCCAGAGTTCCATTTTCTCCCCCTTTTTTTAAAATATCCCAGATAAAGACAGCTCAAATAATTTCACTTAATTATTTTAAAAATAAAGCACTGGCAACATTCCATACCTTCTGATAATCTTCAGGTTATTTGCCATGGCTGTTTGAGTAGAGGTTTTGAGCCATTTACTAAGATTTCATAATCTTAAATACTAACTCTAGTGGAGTAGACTGAAGGTTATTATATTCCATCTAAATTATAAGATTTGAATTGCCTATCAATGCATTGCTCTGCCAATACCTTTTCTTGTAGAGTTTTGGCTAATGGGGTGACACTGTTTAAGAAGGGTGGTAAGGACAAGCCAGGGAACTATAGAGTAGTGAGCCTGACCTCGGAGGTGAGCAAGCTGTTGGAGGGAATCCTGAGGGACAGGATGTACGTGTATTTGGAAAGGCAAGGCTTGATTCAGGATAGTCAACATGGCTTTGTGCATGGGAAATCGTGTCTCACAAACTTGATTGAGTTTTTTGAACAGAGGATTGAGGGCAGAACGGTAGATGTGATCCATATGGACTTCAGTAAGGTGTTCGACAAGGTTCCCCATGGGAGACTGATTAGCAAGGTTAGATGTCACTGAATACATTTGGATACAGAACTGGCTCAAAGGTAGAAGACAGAGGGTGGTGGTGGAGGGTTGTTTTTCAGACTGGAGGCCTGTGACCAGTAGAGTGTCACAAGAATCGGTGCTGGGCCCTCTACTTTTTGTCATTTACATAAATGACTTGGATGCGAGCATAAGAGGTACAGTTAGTAAATTTGCAGATGACACAAAAATTGGAGGTGTAGTGCACAGCGAAGAGGGTTACCTCAGATTACAACAGGATCTGGACCAGATGGGCCAATGGGCTGAGAAGTGGCAGATGGAGTTGAATTTAGATATATGCGAGGTGCTGCATTTTGGGAAAGCAAATCTTAGCAGGACTTATACACTTAATGGTAAGGTCCTAGGGAATGTTGCTGAACAAAGAGACCTTGGAGTGTAGGTTCATAGCTCCTTGAAAGTGGAGTCACAAGTAGATAGGATAGTGAAGAAGGCATTTGGTATGCTTTCTTTATTGGTCAGAGTATTGAGTACAGCAGTTGGGAGGTCATGTTGCGGCTGTACAGGACATTGGTTAGGCCACTGTTGGAATATTGCGTGCAATTCTAGTCTCCTTCCTATCGGAAAGAAGTTGTGAAAGTCCAAAGGGTTCAGAAAAGATTTATAAGGATGTTGCCAGGGTTGGAGGATTTGAGCTATAGGGAGAGGCTGAACAGGCTGGGGCTGTTTTCCCTGGAGCATCGGAGGCTGAGGGGTGACCTTTATAGAGGTTTATAAAATCATGAGAGACATAGGCAAAGTCTTTTTCCTGGGGTCGGGGAGTCCAGAACTAGAGGGCATAGGTTTAGGGTGAGAGGAGCAAGATATGAAAGAGACCTAAGGGGCAATGTTTTCACACAGAGGAAGGTACGTGTATGGAATGAGCTTCCAGAGGAAGTGGTGGAGGCTGGTACAATTGCAACATTTAAGAGGCATTTGGGTGGGTATATGAATAGGAAGGGTTTAGAGGGATATGGGCCAGGTGCTGGCAAGTGGGACTAGATTGGGTTGGGATATCTGGTCGGCATGGACAGGTTGGACCGAAGGGTCTGTTTTCATGCTGTATATCTCTGACTCTTTTACAAACAGAATCCCAAAAGGATTACGGCACAGAATGAGGCACGTTGTCTGTGCTAGCTCCCCAATTGTGCAATTTGCTTCAAATCACTCTTTCCCCTTCTCCCTGCACTTCATTTTTCAGACAGCCATCCAATTTCCTCTTAAACATCTCAATTGAACTTCCTTCCCCCATACTGTCAGGCTGTGCTTTCTGGTTTTGAACCTCGTGCTGCGTGAAAACATTTTTCATCTTGTTGCCGTTGCTTCTTTCACCAATCGCCTTAAATCTACACTCTCTTGTTCTACATCCTCCTGCTAACAGAAACAGTTTCTCTCTATCTACTCCATTCAGTCCCCGGAGGATATTGAATGCCTTTAGGAACTGTCTAGCTCCAACGAAGGAGTCCCAACTGCTCCAATCTATCCATCTGACTGAAGTTCCTGATCCTTGGAATCATCCGTATGAAATTTTTTCTGTGCTCTCTCAATTACCTTGACATTGTTCTTAAATTGTGGTGCTCAGGACTGAGTATAAAGGCCAATCCATTGTTTTATTCAATTGGATTACATTTAGAATCAATGCCCCTATTAAAACAACCTAGGCTCCTATATGCTTTACCAACAGAGCTCGCAACATGTCCATGGATGGGCAATACTGACGCCCACATTTCTCAAGAGAATTTTTAAAAATCTCATTCCCAGGCTTCAAATGGGTGTTATTCAAATTGGGCACAGTATCAAGAACCTTGAGTAACGGGTCAGCTGGAGGTTTCCTGGATTATGCGCCTGTTTCCACCGTGTATATAGAGATTTTCAAGACTACCCCTTTGAAACATTCAATTGTTTCAGAAAGGTCTTGAAGGGCCTCAGCAGTTTATCAGTCATATCCCCAGGACCTGATCAGATGAACCTGAGAACTCTGTGGGAAGCTAGAGAAATGATAGCTGGGCCTCTTGCTAAGATATTTGTATCATCGATAGTCACAGGTGAGGTGCCGGAAGACTGGAGGTTGGCAAACGTGGTGCCACTGTTTAAGAAGGGCAGTAAAGACAAGCCAGGGAACTATAGACCAGTGAGCCTGACGTCGGTGGTGGGCAAGTTATTGGAGGGAATCCTGAGGGACAGGATGTACATGTATTTGGAAAGGCAAGGACTGATTAGGGATAGTCAACATGGTTTTGTGCGTGGGAAATCATGTCTTACAAACGTGATTGAGTTTTTTGAAAAAAATAACAGAGAAGATTGATGAGGGCAGAGCAGTGGATGTGAACTATATGGACTTCAGTAAGGCGTTCGACAAGGTTCCCCATGGGAGACTGATTAGCAAGGTTAGATCTCATGGAATACAGGGAGAACTAGCCATTTGGATACAGAACTGGCTCAAAGGTAGAAGACAGAGGGTGGTGGTGGAGGGTTGTTTTTCAGACTGGAGGCCTGTGACCAGTGGAGTGCCACAAGGATCGGTGCTGGGCCCTCTACTTTTTATCATTTACATAAATGACTTGGATGCAAGCATAAGAGGTACAATTAGTAAATTTGCTGATGACACCAAAATTGGAGGA
Source organism: Chiloscyllium plagiosum (assembly GCF_037043375.1). Taxonomy (NCBI): domain Eukaryota; kingdom Metazoa; phylum Chordata; class Chondrichthyes; order Orectolobiformes; family Hemiscylliidae; genus Chiloscyllium; species Chiloscyllium plagiosum. The sequence continues at coordinate 21,140,652 of NW_028270159.1, forward strand.
GTAGTGGACAGCGAAGAAGGTTACCTCAGATTACAACAGGGTGACCTTTATAGAGGTTTACAAAATTATGAGGGGCATGGATAGGGTAAAAGGCAATGTTTTTTCCCTGGGGTCGGGGAGTCCAGAACTAGAGGGCATAGGTTTAGGGTGAGAAGGGAAAGCTATAAAAGAGACCTAAGGGGCAACGTTTTCACGCAGAGGGTGGTACGTGTATGGAATGAGCTGCCAGAGGAAGTGGTGGAGGCTGGTACAATTGCAACATTTTAGGGGCATTTGGATGGGTATCTGAATAGGAAGGGTTTGGAGAGATATGGGCCAGGTGTTGGCAGGTGGGACTAGATTGGGTTGGGATATCTGGTCGGCATGGACGGGATGGACTGAAGGGTCTGATTCCATGCTGTACATCTCTATGACTCTATTGTGTCAACCTTGCCTATCTGGTTTTCCCGTGATGTTTGTTGAATTGGACAGTGGCTTCTTTACAATTGGAAATACGACCACAGGTCATTACAATCTAACCTGCCTCTGAAAAAACCCACAGAATTGGGTTTTACATCCTGCCATTATTACACTCCATCAAAATCATTGGGCAGGTTTTTATTTATAGGATGTGGGCGTCACTCCAAAGGTCAGCATTTGTTGTCCTTCCCTGATAGCCCTTGACCTCAGTGGCTTGCTAGGGCTATTCCAGAGGGCAGCTCAGAGTCAATGACATTGCTGTGTGTCTGAAGTCAAGACTAGGCCAGAACAGGTAAGGATGGCAGATTTCCTTCCCTAAAGGACATTAGCAACCAGATAGGTTTTTAATGACAATCAATGATAGTTTTATGGCAGCATTATTGAGAATAATTTTCAATTTTATATTTTTATTAACGTTAAATTCTATCAACTGCTGGAATCAAACCCAAGCTCAGAGCACTAGAACAGAGGGTTACCAGTCCAGTGATATTCCTCCCACATGAATATCTCCTTAAAATATCAAAAAACAATGTTCCACCATTGGTTCTCTCACCCAATAAAGTAGATTAAAATTACCCCGTATTGAATCTTGATGTAATGTTTCTTAAATTGTGGTGTATTTTCCATATTGTACAGTACATCTATACATCCAAAACTCATAAACACAGTCTGTAGCAATGTACGAGTTGAGTCTAATGAACAGATCTGTCTGAAGCTGTATCGGATGCAGCCAGGCTTTTTTAAATCGAAGTATAAATGTCAGAAGGTGGGGTATCCAATGCCCATTCACCAATAGGATTCCTACCCACACATTCCTCAGACTTAGGGTCACAGCTTCAACTCCAAAGCATTTTGCTTTCATTTGCTTGTTTGCAGGATTCTGTCAGAGATCATTGACACTGAGGTAGAGACGCAGCGCCATTTATCCACCAGTTCCGACCCGGACACAGCAGCCAACAGAGAAGAGAGCCCTCCAGCTAGCAGCTCATTTCAGCTGAACACGTCCTTCGATGAAGATGTTCTGGACTTGAAGTGAGGAGCTGGCGACTGTCGTTTTCTGTTTTTTGTTTGTTTTCACTCCCTTCTTCTCCCCCTCCGAAGACTCTGTAACCATAGCAACCCACCCAAAATGTATAGTGCATGTCCGCTCAGTTCTGTTATTGTTGTTGCACTTCGAAAGGCCGACGACCTCTGTCCTCCTATTTAATGTGAATTTCACACATTTAATATGAGCGTTGACTAAAAGTTTTGGAATATTTTTGCAGATGATTTACTTATTATTTATTACCACATATTTATCTCATTGAATGGAAGAACTTTGTTGGCTGAGGTTTGTACATTTTGTTCCGTCGGCCTAATGTTTGGTTTTGAATCCTTGACCCTCTTAGCAGTAGTTTTGTACTCAATGAATATGTACTGTCAAAACTGTTGCTGCCTCTGTGATGGGAAAAAAAACACCAACTGTCTTAAAATATTGTATTGCCATTGTTTTTAATGCCAAGAATTAAATGTAAATGTTTTGTGTTTCAAATGTTGCCTCTAAAATTACTGAATTCGTACCTACAAAAATATCTATTTTCAGTGCTATAGTGCACTGTTGTGAAAGTAGATTATAATTCTGTTAATTAATATGAAATGAATATTAAGGAATATAACATGTGTTTTTCTTTTACAACTCAAAATATATTCAGTTCACCTGATAAGTAAATATTTTTGTTAAGTGAATGGAAATTTAAAAGAATTTAAAAGCATTTTCTGTCCAATCTTAATGTATTTACTCCTGAGATAAGCTTCAGGGGTAGTCTTTGTGAAATGATGCTTAAATAAATCTGTATTTATTATCTGGGATAATGCTGGACAATGTTCTTTTCATACTTCAACAATCAAAGAACATGATTTGACCAGAGCAGTGGTTCAAGAAATCAGCTGACCACCATCTTCTCCAGGATGACTGGGCGATGGACACAACCAGAAAAGCCCACAGCCCTGGATGAAGGAGAAAAGGGCTGAAAGTTTAGCTGGGCCTGAACCGGATACAGCTGCAGCTTTGATTCATTATAAATTCACAATTTATTTTATAACACCACTTCATTTAAACTGATACTTTTTTTGCAGTTTTATTAAGGCAAGGAAATGTTGGATCTGATTAACGAAATAAAACAGCCATTATTGTTTGATGCTGCTCTGTACGGTACTGCTTAAGGCTTGTTGTCATTAATGATCTCTATTTGCTACAAATTAGGACATCAGGACTGAACAGTGTAAACATGGATAATGCTCAACTCACTGGCATCCAAGAGACTTGGACTGAAGGTCTGGGAGATTAAACTCAGGGGGACTGAAGCCTAATCAATGAGCTGTAAACATGTATAGGTATAACAGTGGTTTACTTATCAAGATTAGATTAGATTCCCTACAGTGTGGAAACAGGCCCTTCAGCCCAACCCGACCCTCCGGAGAGCAACCCACCCAGACCCATTTCCCTCTGACTAACGCACCTAACCTCTGGGCAATTTAGCATGGCCTGTACATGGAGCACCCAGAGGAAACTGGAGCACCCAGAGGAAACCCATTCTCCCCAGGAGAATGTGCAAACTCCACACAGACAGCTGCCCAAGGCTGGAATTGAACCTGGGACCCTGGTGCTGTGAGGCAGCAGTGCTAACCACTGAGCCACCGAGCCATCAAGACCAACATGTAGAGTTTCACCAACTTGTTTTTTTTTGATAATCAAGTATTAAGCCTGCTGAAATTAGACTATTAATAAGAAAAGGTATTGATTCTAATCTTCTGAAGGTGACCTTCTTGCATTTTTAAGTATGATCTGAAGACTTAAAGAGTTATCCCCTAAGCCGTGTCATTGTTTCTGATAACAAGAAGGCTTCAAATTCTCAGTCCTGAGGAAGGCAAAGGGTGTATAATGAAGATGAGCCCATATTATTGCTTCTAAGCAAGTCAGGCAACTATATCAGGACAAAAATTGGTGAAATGATCTCCTGTGTAAGGCAGTAGTTGAAGACAAGGACCTTGAAATTATAGTTGGATCCTTGGGTGGGTCAGATCTACTAAGATTTGATGGAGCTTTCCAGTAGCAAGACTTAGATCTCATGACGACTTGCTGAACCTCAGTCCTCCCCCATTTTGATAAGCTTCTGACCCCATCCCTACACTACAACTGTGCCTACGTGGTCCCACCACTGCTGCTGTGCCCCCACCTTAAGCTCATATGAAGCTGAAACATAAATTGAGCTTTTATTACTGGCTGTTCTCCCCATTCTAACCTCCATGGAGTTGAGGGCATTAAAATATGTAAGAGATAAGATTTAAGAACTAAATCCTATTCACCTACATTGCTGTGCTTGGCATGCCCCCCCTCCCCCCCCACACACACATACACACACCCCACATCAAAGGAGCCGGCCTGAATTCCTTGGACCTTCCCCTTGTTGAATCCGATACCCCTCTGCCCTGACCAGAGTTGGGCCTAACATGACCTGACCTGCCATTGACTGCACCCCAATCTCCACTCAGCCTGTTACCTTGAAGAAGTTCTTTGATTTTCCTGCTCCTCAGATGCTGCCTGACCTGCTGTCCCTTTCCAGCACCACTCTAATCTTAACTCTAATCTCCAGCATCTGCAGTCCCCACTTTTGCAGTCCTAACTCTCTGACCTCCACTTACCAATCTCTACATAGCCCGTCCACCACCTGACGTGACACCCCCAACTCCTGACCTACCGTCAGCACTCATTCACTGAACGGACACCTTGTTTCTGCCCTTTGTCAAGCTGTTATTGAAGACTCCATTCCTATCCTGACTGTGAGCGTAGTGGTAGTAGACACTCAGTAAAACCTGAGCAAATGGATCACCCAAAGACTGTTGCCAGCCAGTATTTCCTTGAAGGCCCTAAAGCCTGAGTGTGTGTTATAGTGAAAGCTAAGCACCCTTTCATCTGCAAGGTCCAAACAAACAAAGGTTTTACCCTAGCATGTGCAAGGGAGATTTTTATCTTAGCCACTCACTGAACATCTCAAAAACAGAGAGTTTTCAGCACACAATTACTTATTCTCCAATTCATGCAAGACCCTCCCTCAGTCTCCAGCCTTGGATCTGCTGGTTACTGTGGTAATTCAGCTGCCATGTCTGGCCTTATCTCCTTGGTCTGTGCAGCAATGAATAACTGTTCCAAATACAATGGAGTAATCTACAGCAGGGACTATCATACATTTGAACTTTAACCTTATTGCCTGGGTTGAATGTAAATCTCCCGCCAATGTAAGCAGCCCAGACATCTGGTGGGATGCCCCTGGGCTTTGGGCAGAGGCAGCAGCACCCAGCTCCCTGGGCATGTTGCACTGGAGAAGAGGCTTATTCCCAATCGGAAGTTCCCGGATAATTATTGAGCCTAATAAATCGATCTTAAACTGAAATACACACTAGAGAGCAGCAGGATCTTCCTCTTGAGAGAGTTGCATGAATATTCTGGGCGTTGAAAGAGAAATCCATGCCATGGAGTCATAGAATTCCTACAGTATGGAAGCAGGCCATTCAGTCCATCGAGTCCACACTGACCATCCAAACAGTATTGCCATCCAGACCCACCCTCTTACCTGTAATCCTCATAATGCTGCATTTCCCAAGGCTAACCTACCTAGCCTACACACCCCTGAACACTACGGTCAATTCAACATGGCCAATCCACCTAACCTGCACATCTTTGGACTGTTGGAGGAAACCGGAGCACCCGGAGGAAACCCACACAGACACAGGGAGAAACTGCAAACTCCACACAGACCAAGCAAACTGTGAAAATGATAGATATGAAGTAAATCTCATCTGAACTGAATGATACAAAGTTTGTCAAAATTTGACATATTTTATTCCAGGCATGTTTAAAGTGACAAAAGCCATTTCCACACAATTTTATAACTTAACAGCCATTCTTTACTTCTGGCTCTTGCTCAGGAGCAACAGTTCAGAAATCTAGAATGCCTTCAGGCAAGTTTTCCTGCATAATGACGGTGAGTGTAGGGAAAAGATGTGCAACTGCACTTCAATGAGGGAAGAACAGCAAACTGCCGTGTTTGTGAAAAATGCTTTCAGTCATCGTATTTTGATTCTTCATCAGTGTTCACCTACAAAACCAGAGATTTCTACTCATTAAGGATGATTTTAAAAATGTTTCCGGTTAATGCACACAAAACATTAACAATTTCAGGCAGACAGAACCTCTTAGCATGTTGCACGATCCATGACCCTTTAGAATCAGCATCTTTCCACTTTTAATGATGTGCAGAACAAAAAAACCATTGGCCTGAATCCAACCCCCAGCTTCTCCAAAAGGCTGAGCACTGATCTCTCCAGTTTGCTCAAACAGAAACCACATTGACCAAAGTATCCATTTGCAGAGTGTTCGAACTTCCATACCTTGTTTATCTGGAATTTGGTGATGGGTCGATGATCCCCTGCCTGCCTGGCCTTGACCATTCCCTGCCATCATCATTCTTCACATTTCCAAAGGACATGGTTTTAAATTGTTGAATTCCCTAAGTGACCAAGCTTTTCTCATGAGAAGTGTCACTAGCTGGTCCCGCGTTTGTTACCCATTCCTAATTGTCCTTGAGAAGGTGGTGATGAATTGTCTCCTTGGATTGCTGCAGTCCATTCCATTCGGAACTCCCCAAAGTTCCAAAGTTTTGATCCAGCAACAGTGGAAAATGTGCAAATGTTGTTGTCTAAGTACAGACTTGGAGCAAGCATTTTGCCTTACATTCTCTCTCCTGTTACATTGTGCACTTCTGCCTGACCAGACAGTGACTCATGTACAATACTCTTCGAAACTAACATTGTCATTGACCATTGCTCTGTGGACATGTGGAGTTTCTGGCTTGAATGGTTTTGTGGATGGAATCATGGAGTCAATTGCGACACTGAGGAAGGCAATCCATTGGATACCTGCTGGCTGTCCATGGAGTGATCCTGTCAGTCCCATTCCTGTATGCCATTCCTGGATTCCGGCTCATGCAATTCTGGTCTCCTTCCAAATGGAAAGATGTTGTGAAACTTGAAAGTGTTCAGAAAAGATTTAAAAGGATGTTGCCAGGGTTGGAGGATTTGAGCTACAGGGAGAGACTGAACAGGCTAGGGCTGTTTTCTCTGGAGCGTCAGATGTTGAGGGGTGACCTTATAGAAGTTTACAAAATTATGAGGGGCATGGATAGGGTAAATAGACAAAGTCTTTTCTGGGAGACCAGAACTAGAGGACATAGGTTTAGAGTGAGAGGGGAAAGATATTAAAGAGACCTACGGGGCAACTTTTTCACACAGAGAGTGGTACGTGTATCGAATGAGCTGCCAGAGGAAGTGGTGGAGGCTGGTACAATTGCAACATTTAAGAGGCATTTGGATGGATATATGAATGTGAAGGGTTTGGAGGGATTTGGACCGGATGCTGGCAGGTGGGACTAGATTGGGTTGGGATATCTGGTCGGTATGGACGGGTTGGACCAAAGGGTCTATTTTCATGCTGTACATATCTATGACTCTATAAAATGTCCTTTCAATTCCTTTTTAAAACCATTGAAGGTAAAAGCAGGGATGTTGTTTCCACTGGTGAGTGAAAGTAGAACTAGGGGGCATTGCCTCAACATAAGAGGGAGCAGACTTCAGACTGAGCTGAGGAGGAACTCCTTCATCCAAAGGGTTGTGAATCTGTGGAATTCCCTGCCCAGTGAAGCAGTTGATGCTTCCTCATTGAATATTTTAAAGGCAAAAATAGATAGATTTTTGAACAGTAAAGGATTAAGGGTTATGATCAATGGGTGGCTAAGTGGTGCTGAGGCCATGAAAAGATCAGCCATGATCTTATTGCATGGTGGAGTAAGCTTGAGGGGCCAGATGGACTACTCCTGCTCCTAGTTCTTATGTTCCTATCCTCTCCTCTTCCACTGTTTATGGGCAGCAGGTTCCAGGTCATTACCACTCACTGCATTAAAGCAAGTTCTTCCTCACATTCTCTTTGCATCTTTTGCCAAAGCTGAAATCCATGTTCCCAAGTTCAAACAACATCTGTTAATGGGCCCCGCCTTGCCTTATCTACTTATCCAAATGAGTTTTAGTTCTGTCCAACCCTGTCAAATATCTGCTCAATATTCTTTGCTGCAAGATGAACAACTCCATCGTTTATAATCCAACCTTGTTATTGCCTACCGTTGGAACTATTCAGTAAATCTCTTCTGGACCCTCACATCCTTCCTAAAGTGTGCTGATCAGGACCCAATCTTTATCAACAAAGTGGATATTTTGTTTGGGACTGCTAATATTTATTTTAAAACCATTGCCGGAGAGTAGTTGTAGATATAACTGCAAATATTATAAGATTAGATTCCCGACAGTGGAAACAGGCCCTTCGGCCCAACAAGTCTACACCGACCCTCCGAAGAGCAACCCACCGTGACCCATTCCCCTACATTCAGCCCTAACGAATGCATCTAACACTATGGGCAACTTAGCATGGCCAATTCACCTAACCTGCACATCTTTGGACTGTGGGAGGAAATCAGAGCACCCGGAGGAAACCCACACAGACACGGGGAGAATGTGTAAACTCCACACAGTCAGTCACCCAAGGTGGGAATGGAACCCGGGTCCCTGGCACTATGAGGCAGCAGTGCTAACCACTGAGCCACCGTGTCACCCTTCACTGTGCTGCCCTAAACTTTGTGACTTTACAGAACTCGCTTCATTGAAGCAAGAAATTTTGTTGTAATGTAGGAAAGGTGACAGCCAGTTTGCACATATCAAATTCCCACAAATGACAGTGATAATAATAAGCAAATCTGATTTTTTTGTGACGTTGATTTCCCTAAAACATGCAATACTCATGACGATGGTTCACAAAAGTTTTATTCTTTTTATTATGATTTGGAAACTGAAGTTCTGAAATGAAAGCTTTCAGCTTTAAGATTTTGTATTTCTATATTTTGTGAGTCATGAAAGAAGGACATAGTTTTTGTAAATGGCACAGGATTGATTGAAAATTTGTTTACATACATTTTAGTGAGGCATTTTGACAAACTCTTGTGGTGATTAGTTCAGTGCTTTAGAAAAGCAGGTGGAATGAGAGGAAAAAACGTGGTGCTGTTGCTACCAAAGTGTTCTGTGACTGGAAGGGGGTCAGTGGATTGGATTGAAACAAGATTCCTTTGAGAAAGACAAGAGCTATCCAGAGGTTAGCGAGTGTGCAGTTTCTGTCGGAGATAAGAAGTCTATGACAGAAGAAGTGCTTTTAGCTTAATGGTCACTGAAGCAGTTTAGGGCTGAAAAGGATGTCCTGAATAACTTAGAAGTAAATAAGAGAAATGTTCCAGAAACAAAAGGCGACAGAGAGGAAAACATCCTACCAGGACGTTGAATGCATGAGTTAAAGAATCCAGGTTAAGATATAAATGAGCTGTGTTAGCAATCTGTTTGTGTCTCAGCAAGAGCCATTAATGAAAGGAATAGTACCAAGTGAGTGCAATTAAGTCAATGTTTGTTGAAAAGAAACCAATTGCAGCCATTCCTACTCAACCAGGATTTTAAAATGGAGACAGGGTGACTGCCTGTTGAGGCTTGGATATCTGCAAGGTTATTCTGGTGATCATAAATACATCTGAGGGGGATGCTCTTCAAAGGGTCAGTGTGGACTCAATGGGCCAAATGGCCTGCTTCCACACTGTAGGGATTCTGTGATTTTAGTTTCACTTGTTCAGTATAATTCTGATCTGATCAAATAAAACATTTAATTATACTTTTGTTTTTATCTCTGCAATATCCACACCATTTAGAATGGCTGATGCAAGTCCAGATATTGTCCTTCACGTCACTAAGTGCTTTTCCACACTCTTATCAAATGATTAAAAACCTCTGAAATATATCATTCAGTGTGCATGGCAGATCTTTAGATAGGTCTATTACTTCATCCTAAGACTGACCATTGCTGCAGGTTCAATCCTTGTTTAGTGGTACTTTAAATCAATAATTTTCCCTGATTAACAGACAAAGGCTAAAGGTTAACATTACTCCAGCATGAAGGGAAATTAATGGTGGTTTAACACCAATAGACTTTTAGACAGTGAGATTAACTCTTTCCTTATTGTTTTACTTGCACAACTCCTCCAGGGCAGTATTCTGGAACAACAAAGTGGATTTGATTTGAATGCAGGCACTTGGGATTTCCTGACTGAGTTCTTGTTGATCTTTCTTCAACACAACAATGTGAATACGGTGATAATAAAGATGGGATAAAAGCTGTTTGGAATGTGTATTAATGAGGTATAATTCAGAACAAAGCTTTATGATTTAAAGTTTCTAGAAAAGTGCATTAGATTGCCAAAGCTAACCAAATTGTGCAGGTTGAGTTAAACCAGGAAAGATGAACATTAATTGTGTTTATAGCTTATGTCAAATCTGAAAACAGCATTGAGGGATGGAAGTGTTGAAATCTCTTACTAATCAAAGACAATGAATCTTTCTGAACACTTTATTTATGCTTTTGGAGCAACTCCCTGCGTTTAAATGCTCCTTTTATGATTAGAGATGCAAAAGTTATAAATAGGCTACGTTAAGCAATTGCAAAAGTATTTACTGAAAAAAATCTCAAACCATAGTACTCTAGTCTGCCTGGGCTAGCTGTTGCATTACTTTGTGAAAAAGCTTTGTTTATTTATCTGGGGGGCGCATTGTTTCCAACAAGCAAATCCTAACAGTGGGAGATGGCCATACATTGCCATTAGAGGTTAATTTAGCAGAATCTTATGGTCCCTCACAATGGGACTCAACAAGTATCTGCATGCATTTACCAGCATTGACCTGACGGAGTTCTGCACCTACATCGTCTGAAAGATTGTTGGACACTGGAGCCCTTGGTGAATTTTTCCTGGCATATTTTCTCTGAAATGTTGTCTTACCACTGAAAAATGGGCACAAGGAATGTATGATTAACCCTTTCTTGCCCTCCAGCCAGGTTCATAGAGTCATAGAGATGTACAGCACAGAAACAGACCCTTCAGTCCCTCACGTCCATGCCGACCAGATATCCCAACCCAATTTAGTCCCACCTGCTGCCCCTGGCCCATATCCCTCCAAACCCTTCCTATTCATATACACATCCAGCCACCTTTTAAATGTTGCAATTGTAACAGCCTCCACCACTTCCTCTGGCAGCTCATGCCATTTTTTTCTGTGTGAAAATGTTGCCCCTTAGGTCTCTTTTATTTCTTTCCCACCTCACCCTAAATCTACGCCCTCTAGTTCTGGACTCCCCCACACCAGCGAAAGACCTTGCCTATTTACCCTATCCATGCCCCTCATGACTTTATTAACCTCTATAAGGTCACCCCTCAGCCTCCGACGCTTCAAGGAAAACAGCCCCAGCCTATTCAAATCCTCCAACCCTGGCAACATCCTTGTAACTCTTTTCTGAACCCTTTCAAGTTTCACAACAACTTTCCGATAGGAAGGAATCCAGAATTGCACACAATATTCCAATTTCCTCATAGAGGAGGCACACACTCCAGGTATCAATTTGGGCAACCACTTCTGAAATGCTTCTAATGCACCTACATTCTCTTTTAAAGTTAAAAATCACACAACAACAGGCCCACTTGGAAGGACCAGCCTTCAGAGTGCCGCTCCCTCATCAGGTGGCCATGGAACACAAGACAAGACCCAATTCAGAGCAAAACATCATAGCGTCACACAGCGACACTCCGAACAAACCTGGAGCATCAAGTCTCTCATCTTTTAGAATACAGGCTTTGTTTCACCAACATATAAATCCCAGAACCACCCCTAAATCACCTTCTCGAGACAATCCAAGGTTCCTTCAAGAAATAGTAATTGCCAATCTACAAAGGATGTGAAACCTACTGAAACAATATCTGGGCCAGGACACAACAAGGCAAACCTGGGTATTTCAGTCTTAGTAGCATATTTGTTCAAGCTTTAGATAAATATGTGGCTTTGCTCTTGTGACTTTGCACTAACAACACAAATATGTTGTTACTGGCAGCAATTTGGATTTCTCTGAGCTCTAAGGGACAGCTGACAGGATGATATTCCAGGCTTTTAAAGATTAAGCCAATATTTTGATGAGTCACTGAAAAAATGGGACTTTGGACCTGTATCTGAATACAGGTTTGACTTTATACATAAACTACATAGTTTCATAAATTCTGTCACATCGTGCAGTCATAGCTGCGTACAAAAGTGTAATAGTTTTTCACAATGCACTCACGTTTCATTACCCCACAGGCCTAAAATATCTCAGTTGAATCCTGGCAGAGTAATTCTCCTTCAGAGTGACATTGGAACATCATTTTGTCCTCAGATCCCTGGAGTAGGAACTTAAACCCACAGCTTTGTGGAGCAGGGGAGAGACTGTCAGCAACTGAGCACCATTCACACCTATAAACCAGATAATGCAAATGCCTGAAATATAAATTTATGATACATTTTTACTTTACTATTGACTTGTTAACTGTTAGATTTTTATTGCTAATATTTTGATGTATTAAGGACATTCCAAATAAGGTGAAATTTGATTAAAACATTTAAAACTCCTGGCTATCATAGAATCTCAGGCCTCTCATACAGAATACCTGGTATGTATAAAATTCCATTAATAGAGTAAATTACATTATTCATTACTCATTACCTTTAAGACTTTATGGTTTAAAACACTATCATAATATTCAAAAGATAATGTAAAAATTGATCAGTATTTACAGGAACACTTCAATCTTACCCACTATAGTTTGGAGATTCTCTCCTGGTTTTGTATAAGTATGTGTGCTAGAACATGTTTGTGTCTCTCTCTTTCTCATCCGAGTGACTGCCATCATTATTTTCACTGTTCCACATCGTTAGTGTTTGCCAGATTTAATTACCACTCATATATTTAGATTGGTCCTAGTCATAGAGATGTACAGGACAGAAACAGACCCTTCAGTCCATGCCGACCAGATATCCTAACCTATTCTAGTCCCACCTGCCAGCACCCGACCCATATCTCTCTAAACTCTTGCTATTCATGTACCCATCCAGATGCCTTTTAAAAGTTGTAATTGTACTAGCCTCCACCACTTCCTCTGGCAACTCATTCCATGCAGGCACAACCCTCTGTGTGAAAACATTGCCCCTTAGGTCCCTTTTATACTTTCCCCTATCACCCTAAACCTATGCCCTCTCGTTCTGGACTCTCCCATGCCAGGGAAAATACCTTGTCAATTTATCCTATTCATGCCCCTCATGATTTTATAACTTGTATAAAGTCACCAACACTCCAGGAAAAACAGCCCAAGCCTATTCAGCCTCTCCCCATAGTTCAAATCCTCCAACCCTGGCAACATCCTTGTAAATCTTTTCTGAACACTTTCAAGTTTCACAACATCTTTCCGATAGGAAGGAGACCAGAGTTGCACACAATATTCCAAAAGTGGCCTAACCAACGTATTGTACAGCTGCAACATGACCTCCAAACTCCTTTACTCCCAATGCTCTGACCAATAAAGGAAAGCATATCAAATGCCTTCTTCACTATCCTATCTACCTGTCACTCTACTGTCAAGGAGCTATGAACCTGCACTCCAAGGTCTCTTTGTTCAGCAACACTCCCTAGGACCTTACCATTAAGGGTATAAGTCCTGCTCTGATTTGCCTTTCCAAAATGCAGCACATCATGTTTATTTAAATTAAACTCCATCTGCTACTCAGCCCATTGGCCCATATGATCAAGATCCCATTGTACTCCGAGATAATCTTCTTCACTGTCCACTACACCTCCAACCTTGGTGTTATCTGCAAATTTACTAACTATACCTCCTATGCTCACATCAAAATCATTTATATAAATGACGAAAAGCAGTGGACCCAGCACTGATCCTTGTGGCACACCCCTGATTATAGACTTCTTGTCTGAAAAGCAACCCTCCACCACCACCCTCTGTCTTCTACCTTTGAGCCAGTTCTATATCCAAATGGCTAGTTCTCCCTGTATTCCATGAGATCTAACCTTGCTAACCAGTCTCCCATGGGGAACATGGTTGAATGCCTTACTGAAGTCCATATAGATCACATCTACCGCTCTGCCCTCATCAATCCTCTTTGTTACTTCTTCAAAAAGCTCCATCAAGTTTGTGAGACATGATTTCCCATGCATAAAGCCGTGCTGACCATCCCTAATCAGTCCTTGCCTTTCCAAGTACATGTAAATCCTATCTTTCAAGATTATCTCCAACAACTTGCCCACTACTGATGTCAGTCTCACTGGTCTATAGTTCCCTGACATGTCCTTACCACCTTTTGTAAATAGTGGTACCATGTTAGCCGACCTCCAGCCTTCCGGCAGCTCACCTTTGACTATTGATGATGTGAGTTTTAATTCATGACACCCTAGAGAAAGCTAACATTTTGGATTCTTGAATTTTGCCTCTCCAGATTGCTGTAGGTGACATGACTAAATTGTGTAAGTCTGTTATCATAGAAATAAACCAACATGCCCTTCAATGGCTATCAGCAATGTTGCCTTCAGTCCCACGTGTCCAACTGCAAGAATTCAGTTGCTGATTTGTTGCGATGAGAAAAATATGGAATTGGATTCATAGGTTAAATTTGTTTTTCTTTGTAATGTTTCCATCTGGAAGTCTATGACAGTGGCTCTGACAATGTATCCAGCTGGTGGTCAGTGAGGGTGCACTGAGTAATCTATGGTCTGTTCCAAAATGCCTGTCAAGGACAAATGAGGGAACAGGCCAGAAATGCCCTACCCCAAATCTTGCGTAGCACGACCAGATCGGTTCCTGTAAGTGTGCTAGATGTGCCTTAAGCCTGGGTGACAGCAAGCTTTATGTTACTGTCACATGACATTGGGTTTGCAAGCCTAGTGGGCTGGAAACAAAGAAAGTGCCACTAAATGTGGGTCTGATGTGACACTGAAGTCCCCTAGCTTGGAAGGAGACATCATTTCACTGGCATCTCTAAAACAGTCACTATTCCCCACAAGTTCTGATGAAGTGCATGTAGAGGTGGTTAAGGGGATACTCATGGAAGGTGCTCCATAGATCTTTTGCCTTGCATCTGGAATCTCTGGCTGTAAAGGTCTGGGAACCATTGGTTTTTGTTGTGGTTCTTTATAAACCAGGATGGCTGAAAAAGAGCAACTCTGTTAAGAGGTTTAGAACAACATAATCAGCAGCTCACCAAATGAGAAATCTATCTGCTGCTACCTGCATTCTGAAATAGACTCTTTCAAAGAGTCAGTTAATTTGGTACATTGTCAGACAATGAGTATTCAGGGAATGTTTCTAATTTACAGAATCAGGAGAGGATCGATTGCTTTGCACTGCCCATTTGTTTTCTGATGTCTGTTCAGGTGAACCACCCAGGGGGTTTATAGATGCTTCACCCAATCTCAGCGTAGCACAAGCCAGAAGACTTACAGAATTGAAGCAAGTCTGTAATTGACATTGCAATATCAACAAAATCGACAAGAAAATCAATGGCAAGAAAATGATGAGAGCCAGAGTACAAACTGAAGGGAGACCTGAAGATGTTCCTGCTACAGATAGCCCAGATAGTTGCACTTTCTCTCATATGAGTACAAACTGAACTTGGATTTCCATGTATGGAATACTTTTGCAGTATTGTTACTAGGCAACAATCTGTGAATACATCTAAAGGTCAATCCCATAAGTCCAAAACATTTTCCATTACTCTGGAAGAACCAATATAAATGGAATGCCAACTCACTCACTCCAATGCCTTCATGTGGAAGTACTCCTTAAGCTTGAATAGTTTCTGGGAAACAAGTCAGTGCAGAAAATGCTCAGGTAATTTGAGTGGATTCAATAAAAGCTCACAAAAGCTTCCTTGTTCCTTTTACACTGCGATAGTCAGGTTACCCCCAACCATTCTCCAACACTGACCAGTCACGAGGCCAGGAATTGTGATGGAAAGAAATACAGATAGTGTAGTCGGTTCTCAGAGGCTGGGGCAAGGGCAAAAGAGATGGAAAAGAGTTTGAGAAGACAGATGGACAGAAGGAGCCAATGTCTAACACAGTGAGCAGTCCAGAGGAGAGATTTCTGATTTAAACCATAGAAGAGTTCATGTTAATACTGTTTCACACTTTGCAGATGCTCGTGAATTTCTCCAGCACATTTTGCTTTTATTTCAGACCTCCTGCACCCATGGTACTTAACTTTTAATAAATGGCCGACCTTCCAGAAGTAAACTGAGAGGAATTGATGAGGAGCCGCTCCTCCAATCACAGGTTGGTCCTGGTCCAAGCTTGTGAACCTTTCAGCAGCAAATGCAGGAGAGAACTCACCTGTTATTGGAGGACAATCCACCAGCTGGGAAAGTAGGCATTGGCAGTGAGGCAGTTGTTGTGGAGAATGTCCACCCTGATGTGAATATTTTACCTCCCTGGTTCACCTCTCAATTCTTCTTTCCCCAAGACCTCCTCTTCATATTTTCCTCGATGTTGCCAGGAATGGAGGATTTAAATTATAAGGGGTGGCTGGATAGCCTGGGGCCTTTTTCCAGTGAAGCATAGGAGGTTGAGAGGTGACCTTATAGAGGTTAAAAAATGAGGGGTATAGATCAGGTGAATGATAGGTTCTTTTCCCTCTATTATGGGATTTCAAGACTCGGGGGCATACTTTTAAGATGAGAGGAGAAAGATTTAAAAAAAGACATAGGGACAATTTTTTTTACACAGAACATAGTTCATGTGTGGAATGAACTTCCAGAGGATGCGAATACAGTTACAAAGTTTAGATAAGGACATGAATAAGAAATGTTTGGAAGGATATGGGCCAGGAGCAGGCAGGTGGGATTAGTATAGATTGGGATTATGGTCAGCATGATCAGGTTAGACTGAAGGCGCTGTTTCTCTGCTGTAGGACTCTATAACTCTATGAACTGCTCACGAGATGCAAGGTCCCTGATGTACAGCTGGGTGCCACCTTTTCCAAAGCTGAGAACGGGCCACTAGTGGGTGTTGCCTTTATCTGAGGTCATGAAATGGTTGGGGGAGGTGGGAGGGTTGGTACTTGCTGGATTGGTGAGTTCCTTCTTCCAGGATGTGGGCATCTCACAAGTGAGGGAGATTCGGCTGGGGAAGAAAACGGCTGCAAGAGAGTTTGGAGTAGAAGGAGAAAATGGCATGGATTGGGAAGTAACAATGGGGCAGAAAGAGGGAGAGAAGGTGCCTGCAAGAAGAGTGAGTTTGGGAGATGCAGCGTTCAACAGGGATTCAGAGGGGCAGATTTGGGAGGAGCCTGAGGGAGAGAGGGTGGTTGCAAAGGAGACAGAAGAGTTTTAAACCTGTCATTAATGTAAAATTCAGCCAACTGGGATCGAAGAAAACTTTAAATTGCTGTTGTAATGAATTATTTGCAAATGAATGTGGAATCTCTAGTTTAAGTTTGCTTATTCAGGAGCTACTGTATTGGAAAAAATGTAGTAGATTATACTCTAATCATAGAATCCTTACAGTGTGGAAGCAGGCCGTTTTGTCCATCAAGTCCACACCAACCCTCCAAAGAGCATCCCACCCAGACCCAACCCCCTACCTTATAACCCTGAATTTCCCATGGTTAGTCCACCTAACCTATATACCCCTGGGCACTGTGAATAATTTAGCATGCACATCTTTGGACCATGGGAGGAAACCCACACAGACACAGGGAGAGCATGCAAACTCCACACAGACAGTCACCTGAGGCTGGAATCAAACCCAGGTCCCTGCTGCTTTGAGGCAGCAGTACTAACTACTGAGCCACCGTGCCACATGAACTACATTAGTTGTTGCATTGAAAACTGAGACTGAGATGTGATGTGGGGTAAATAGAGTGGTTACAAAGATCCAACTTGTGCATGTGCAGTTATAAAGGTTTAGTTAGTGCCCAGCAATCTGTGAAAGGTCTGTTCAGGATGTTGGCTTTCTGGTGCAAGGAATTATCTGTCGGTTATTTTGAAATAAAATTATTAACTTGTATCTGTTGGCTTGTGGCATTTATATTCTGTGGTGTCCAGAAACTTAATGCTGTCTTTGTGTGCTGTAGCTTTCAATTTGATGAAACTTTGAGGATATTAATGAAACTCTCTAATTCTGCTTCTGTGAGAATCCAAATATTCCATATGTCAACACAAACACCAAAGATATTGTTATTATATAACTGTATCACCTCATATGTGGGTTTTAATGACAATGCCCTTGAAACAATCTCAAGAGAAAATCTTGGAAACAAGTTGAGAAGTGAACTGGGGAGGTAAAATGCCCATTGATTTGAAAGTTCATATGTCCTATGGAATCATGCACACTGCAACTTGTAATTAATGAGAAGAGGCAGTAACATTGTGGTAATGTCAGGTTTTTTCCTTAATTCATTCATAGGAAAGGGCATCACTGATTAGGCCAGCATGTATTGTCAGTCCTTAGTTGCCCCAAGGACAGTTGAGTGTCAACTAAATTGCTGTGGGTCAGGAGTCACATGTAGGCCAGACCAGATAAGGATGATGGGTTTTTCCAACAATGATTTCTTGGTCATCATTAGACTCTTAATTTCATGGTTTTTTTAAACTGAATTCAAATTTGACCATCTACCATAGCAGAATTCAAACTGGGTCCCCAGAACATTGCGTGCATCTTTGGATTAACAGTCCAGTGTTAGACCACTCGACCATCATCTCCCCACAGTTCTCTGCTGAGGGAAAAAAACAGAAACTGCTGATGAAACTCAGCAGATCTGGTGCACCTGTGTGGGAAGAAAGCAAAATTAATGTTTCAAGCCCATTAAGGGTTCTGATATAGCGTCACTGGACTCAGGACACTAAATCTGCTTTCTCCCCAAAGGCCAGCAATTTCTGTTTTTGTTTCAAATGTCCAGCATCTGCAGACCTTCACTTTGCTTTTATGCTCTGGGTACATATGTTAAAATGCCACCAAGGCAGATGGTGAAATTTAAATTCAATAAAAATCTGGATTAAAAGCCAGCCTCTAAAGGTGACCATGTAACTGCTGTTGTTTGTTGTAAAAAAAAACCCAATCTGGTTTACTGGGAAGGAGATCTGCCATCTTTCCCTGCTCTGGCCAACATGTGACTGTAGTGTGGTTAATTCTTAATGGGGCAATTAGGGATGGGCATTAAATGCTAGCCTAGCCACATGGAGAGAATTGTTTTTAAAGACATGGATACGTTATTAAAGACAAATGTCTTTTGGTAAAAATGGAAGTACGCAGTCTGATATCCCATCTGAACCAATCGAAAACTAAAGTATAAAAATTTTGCCCTTTCCAATCTCAATGGGAATTGGCACTTCACGCTGTTAATTAGACAATTAAGAACAGACAGTACCATGCTAAAATGAGGTTTGATGAATGCTCTGGAATTGATCTGCAATTTGCAGTGCTTCTGTTCACCTGATTCTAATACCTGCAACCAATCTTGAAATATTGATTCTGCTCATGTTTTTTTTAATGGGATGTGGGCATCATTAGATAGGGCAGCAGTTATTGCCTGTCCCTAATTGCCCTTGAGATGGTGGTAAGCTGCCTCTTGAACAGCTGAGGTCCATGTGCTGTAGATACTCTCACAATAATTTTGGGGAGGGAGGTCCAGGATTTGGAAGGAGCATTGTTATAGCTGAACGTCAGCATGGTAAGTGACTTGGAAGGGAACTTACCAATAGTGGTATTCTCATGCATCTGCTTTTCGTTCCAGGTGGCAGAAGTCATGAATTTGGAAAATGCTATGAAAAACACCTTGAAAAGTTGTTATAGTGCATCTAGTAAATGGTACACACTACTGCCTCTGTGTTCCAGTGGAGGAATTTAATACTTATGGTGGTAAATGGGGGACCAGTCAAGTGTCCTAGATGGTATTGAGCTTCTTGTTTATTGTTGGAGCTGCACAGCTTCAGCCAAGTGGGGAGTATTTCATTACATTCCTGACTTGTGCTTTGTAGATGGTGGAGAGGTATTAGCGACACAGGGGGTGAATTACTGTTTGTAAAACTCCCAGCTTATGGCTGGCTTTGTAGCCATAGTATTTAGATGGCTCATCCAGTTCACCTTCTGTTCAGTGGTAACCTCCAGCACAATGCGGGATTCAACAATGGGAATGCCTTAACCATGATGGTTAAATAGTTATATTATTTTTCGTTGGAGATAGTCATTGTTGGACACTTGAGAGATGCAAGTGGCCACTTGCCGCATCAGCCTAAGCTGAAATATTGCCCATGTGTTGCATGTGGGAGCAGACAGCTTTAACTAGTTTAAGGGCCAGCAATTATAAAAGACTGGGGTTACATTGGGACTGAGGTGGAGTGGGTTAAGTAGTTAGGAGTGCTGAGCTCATGACTGGGTGGAAGAAAGTTGTGGTGTAGGTGGTGAAATTAGGTGATGGAGTGGGTTTGGCACTGGGTGGGCAGGTTGGGGCCAATCTGATGTGGTGGGGTAGCTCCTGGGCTTGCACCATTTGAATCAGGATTAGAACCCAGACCCATGTGAGGGGTTGGATGTCCCCTCTGTTTATTTGTTACAGAGTTTCTGTCAGGGAGATTTAACGCAGAGTGAGCAGACAGATCTTTTAATTGTATTGCTGTTGTGCGGTTCAGATTGGAAACAGTACCAGGACAGAATCAGAAGTCCCTCTATACATGACTGCCCTGTCTCTAAAGCTGAAGTGCTTTATCCTGACACATTGTCTGTCTGTCTCTCTCTCTCTCTGTGATTGACATGCTATCCCATTATCGCTCTAGTTAAGGTGAAAGCTGTGACAAGGGCATGTTTTTAATGAGTTGTGGTCAGTTGTGAATAGAAGTTATGCTGACTGATTTGCCTGAGAAACACTTTGGCTATTTTTGGCATTAATTCTTTTCCGCTCCATTCAGTGGAGAAAACTGCCGTACCTCCTTTCTAGAAAAATCTAGCAGATCTGAAGTACCGCATGAACACCACGGTGATTTGCAATTTGCAATCCCTCAGTCAGCCCACTCTACAAACAATAGGCAGAGTTGAAGAGGAATGTGTTTTGTTGAGGCATGCCCATCTTTTTGTGTGGTGGACAATTCCTCAGGCCTCGCCCACATCCACTTCAAACCTCAAAGCTACTTCCTTTGGCGAAATCTATAGCCCAGACCATCTGTTCATTTCTTACAAATAACACAGGACAAGTGGTGAGGAACATTGTGCTTTATTTGAGTATGGAAGGAAGTAAATAAAAGGCAATAGTTCTGCAGTCAGAAACCCTTTAAAGAAAATCTTCAGAAGGATCCAGCATACTATTGAGTGGTGCCTTTTTATCTCTTGGAAAGGTCAGGTCTTGCACTATTATTTACAAAGTATTATTGCCCTTTCTAACAGGCTTATAGACAGAGTGAAGGGCACTTTCTCTCCAACAGTAGTAAACTGTTCTGCTTCACAGGCAAGATAATGAACCATCCTCAGAATGCCTATGAAATTATATTGTATGTCTGGGGAATGTGCAATATCATAAGCTAATACTGTTCTGTGTTTTACCTTCGAATCAGGCTTTGAGACCATTACTCACCAGTGAACGTGAAAGTGAACGTGAATTCTCATGTTGGAAGTCTGTTATCGTGCACCCATTTATATTGGATGAGGGAATTCATTTCCTATCTCAGCCGCAAGAAATGAGCTGAAATCCCCTGGAGAACACACAATCTCTTTGAGGCCTTAATAACAAACTCATAAGATTTCACTCGTTACCTAGCAATCCACACAACAGCACAGAAACATAACATGTGTCCCCATGGAATGCTGCAGCTCACTGCCATCTTTTCAAGGGCAATGGGGAATGGACAAGGAATGCTGGACTAACCACTGAAGCTCACATCCCACAAACCACACAAATAAATCGAAATATGGAAATACCAGAGTATGCTGCACCCAGACTGGGGGCTGGTTAGCTCAGTTGGTTAGATCATCAGCGGCAGACTCTCGCAGATGAGGATAACTCTCTCCCACTCTCAGGGTGAGTCTGTAGGTGGTTGTACAGATCAACGTAGCTATCACAAACTTTGTTATACCTGGGGCAGAGGGTGGTCATGGGAAGGGGTGGGTGGGGTGTTCGCTGTTTCCCCCAGATTCTGCTTTTTCCCGACAGCAAATCTTGAGGTGGTCAACACCTTCCTGGATGCTCCTCCTCCACTTTTGACAGTCTTGGGTCAGTGATTCCCAGGTGTCTGTGGGAACATCGCACTTCGCCAGTGAGGCATTAAAGGTATTTCTGGAGCGCTTGCTCTGACCAGCAGGGAGCTGGGAGAAGAGCAGCTACTTGGGGAGTCTCGTGTCGCTCATGTGGATGACATGCCCAGTCCATTGTAGTCAATTAAGGGGGAGTGGGGGCCAGTGCCTCCATGCAGGAGATGTTGGCTTGGTCGAGGATGCTGGTATTGGTTTGTTTTTCTTCCAGTTGGTTGGACAGCTGGCCCACAATGCAGGGAGATGCCAACAGTGTGAGTTCAATTCCTGTACTGACTTGAGATTACCATGGAGATTCCTTCTTCTCTACTCCTCCCCAGCCTAAGGTATGGTGAGCTCCAAGCTAAACCATTGACAGTCATCTCTCCCTAATGAGAGAGCACCCCAATGGTTATCTGGGACACAGGCAACTTTACCTCACTGTTGAGTCTTGGTTATATTTTGAGGATTTCACTTTGGTTAGATGGAAGGATTGAAATTTCTCCGTGCCAGCTTCATGCTTTCTCTGAGGTGAATGTGAATCAGATCCAAAGTATTTCACTCAACTGATAACTTAAGGTGGATTTTTCCCAGGCCCTAAACAACCTGGGCCACGGTGAGAAATTTTCAGAGAATTGCATAAGAAGAAGAAAATAGGTGACAGGTTTAGATAGAGGATCTGGATCAGCATAGGCCTGGAGGGCCGAAGGGTTGTTCCTGTGCTGTAATTTTCTTTGTTCTTTGTTAAGGTGAGTGAGGCCTTTTTTTAACATCAGGAAAGTTACATTTTCCAAAAACATTCCAGACATCAGGATAAGATTCTTACTAGTGAGTGGCAAAAGGCTTTTTGAACCAGCTTTATCCCCTTCAGTCCTACCCAATCCTGCCTCATTAATGTGTATCCTCCTGTGCAATCACCCACTGGATCAAAACTAGACACTGAGAATTCCTGACAAGGATGTCGGAGACGGTGCCTGGTAACTCTACTGCACTGTCTCCATCTCTGGATCGCCGCCTTGGGCATCGGGCGCCAACATTTCAGGGAACTCTTCGTGGGCTCCACTTCCATAGACACTGGTATCTGCCAGGTGCCAACCCCTCTGCACCATTGTGGCACATCTCTGATCCACTTATAGCACTTTCTGAACTGCCGTGCTGCACTCTGGGGTACCCTAGGTGGGAAGTATCATTGGAATGCTGCTGCAAGGACATTTTGACACAGGGATAGATACCCAGCTCACAAACTGGAACAGGCTACATTCTCAGGGCTGTTCACTTGCTCTCTTACCTCACCATGCACCTTTCTGGGGGCTCACAGTGTCGATACCCAGCCTTAGCATGTCTTTTAGCACTTTGACCTCAGCTGCATTTGAACTGGTTCATGGTATTTCTGTCTTGCCATGCCATTTCGCACAGACCCAAAGCAAGACATCTTGCCACCAGACATCAATGAACGTTGTGGACATGTTACTCCATGGCACAGTGCTGTGTCACTCTCACACCTTCAGTATCTACCAGCAGCCAGTGCAGCAAGTGTACACCACGTACACCAACCACGTGGCCCTGTCTCAGAGGCTTCAGTCAAATCAGTCTGGGGGAGAGGTCCGGATACTGTTAGTCAATGACAGTGTCTGAGCAGTCAAGGAGCTTGGACAGAGCTAGTGGTGGTCAGGACCGGGGAGGGTCTATGTTACTGTAGACTGGGAAGTAGGCCACTGCAAACAGTCAGGGGATTGGTGGATCAATGGTGTTTGGAGAGGGTCTGGTCAGTCATTGGTTGGGTCAGAGGGTGGAACACTGGAAGGATTGGATGTCACTGAGGGTGAAGGATACTATGGCAGGGAGATTGGGTCTAGAGGCAGCAACCTGGGGTGCCAAGGATGGTGAAGACGTTCGACATATAACGGTTGGGTGGAGATGGGGGACAGTGCTGGAGGCCCCCTGGATGACACAGGATGCTGCAGGAGGAGCTGTGCAGCACGATGGTAGGTGTGAGCAGACTGTACCGAGGGGGTTCAGGACGTAAGGATGAGAGTTATAGCTCAAGATGACACTGTGAGTCTGACTGATCATCTTAAATTGGTTGTTAGCCTAACATTTCAGCCTAACATTCACTCACCATGCTCTTCAAAGAGTTAATGTTTCAGTCTGCATCCATTCATCAAAACAAAAAGGATTTTATACATTTAATTCACTCACCTACCATTATTTTATACTCTGGAACATTTTGTTACTACAGGAATATAGCAGTAGCTTGGGAATAGACTCAAAACGAATAACACCTCCCTGTACTGCTTCTTAACGTCAAGATCTTCTGTGGGGTGCTGTTAAAAATTACTTTCATTCGACAAATTATATTCAGAGTGCTACAGAACTTGAAGATCAAATCAATCCAATAACAAGTCATGAAAGCACAAAGCTTTTGGGGGCTGTTCCTGCACATAATTTCCTGCTTAACTGAACACAAACAGGACGGTTCCAGTGGCTGGCACCATGCTCCTGGAGAGAGGTGAATGCTACTTCACACCAACACCGGGGATGCACTAAAAGCACTCTCTGAGTCTGTGGTATAGCAGATCAAAAAGCTAATGTTAACACTGGGAAGACAAAATGGAATTTTAAATTTATGACCATGCTTAAAGCTGCAGTTATGATGCAAGAGAAATACTCAGAATTACTGCCTTCTCATGTTAAAACAGTCAATTAATGTGTATCTTATTTAAAATGGGTTGTTCCCTTTATAAAAGGAACATTTGATTTCCTTAAAAACCTTCTCCTCTGTTTTTGGCTGCACTTCAGTCCCACGCTCCTGATCTTTGGGCACCCGGTACGGAGGAAGGAGGGCAGGTCTGAAGACCTCCTCGTGGGTCTGCTCCTGGGCCTGGCCAAACTGGCCATCAACAGGTCCAGGCAGCAGGCCGTGGAGGGGGTCGTTAGGGCCGACTGCCTGCCCCTCTTCCGCGGTTATGTTAGAGCCCGGGTGTCCTTGGAGAAGGAGCACGCGGTGTCGACCAACACCCTGGAGTTGTTCAGGGAGAGGTGGGCGCCGCAGGGAGTGGAGTGCATTATTTCTCCCTCCAACTCTATTTTGATTTAGTCCCTACCCTCCCCTTCACTGTTTTGATTACACAGCACTGCCCTTTGATGTGAAGGGCAGTGTTTGTCACTGGCCACCCGGGTGTTTTCCTATCTTCCTGGTGGTGGAAATTGAATAAAGATTGGTGCACTTTGTGTCTTTCACTGTGTCTCACACCTGCACACACACACACCATGGGTGCTGGGGAAAAAAATAAGCACTACCGCACTTAGGTGGTAGTGTGGGGGTTAAAAAAAAAGAAAAAAAAGAAAGAAAAAAACAAAGAAAAAAAAGAAGTAAAAGGAACATTTGTAAGAGATTGGTATGGGGGCTTTCAGCATTTTCTTGAACAGTCTTGCTCTGGCTGGTCAGATGTTCGTCTTTAAGACCAATTATCTACAGGTGCTACACATTGATACAGCAAGGACCCAGTTTGAGTATTCAGGGCTCTGGTGGTCTGCTTCCCTTTTTGAATTAGTTGCAATGAATTCCTTGTTTGCAGGGAATGTGATCAGTAATCTGTCCCATCCACAGAGTTAAAAAGCATCTTTATAACACAAAGAATCATTGTTTACAACTAGGTCCATAACTGATGCCTAATGTGTGAGTGGCTTGCCCGATTATTTATCTCTATGAATTCAAAGGTCAATATGACTGTTGGGTTTCTATGCATTGGACAGTGGTGCCAATTAAACTGGACTTAAACGATCCTCTGATAGGCTGGACTCAAGCCTGGAGTATTTCAGTGGGAAATGTTCCATACGTCAGGCTGGGTTTCAGCAATTCCATGGCAGTAGGAACATTCTTCCTGAGAAAGGAGCCATCTGTTTGAGAGTAATTCCAGGTTGCACTGTGGCAGCCGCAAATTCAAAACCATCATCTTTTCCAATCTCACATTTCCTCTTGGAATCTAATCTCCCCGAATGTCATTATTGGCCCTCTGTTTAGGCAACACGTTTAGCTCTATTAGTCACCTTCCTCCCAGGGATGAACAGAATTATTTCTTGGAAATAGTAAAACTCAGGGTTTTCTTCGGGTGTTGCAGGATCCTGGCTTGCGGTCAGTAATTTGCTGATTTTAGGTGGTTCGAATTTCCCCCCAGATTCCTGATTCTAGCCCCTGAACTTATTTAGGGAATGTGAAATGAAGAAGGCAGTCGATAAGTGTTTCAGGGCAAACAAATCTCTTCTTTTGTATTCAATAAATGTAAAGTATAATGCAAGGAACACAGGTAAAAGCACTAAGCGGTGAAATTAGCACTATTATACAGAGGACAGTATTGAAATACAGTATTAAAGCAAACACAGATTAAACACGATTAGAAGCTAAGCAGCAGTTTTAATTACAGCAACTTTAATCAGGCTTCCTACCCTTGGGGTCCTTGCACTGTCACCACCCACCTTCCCCTCCCTACTACCTAGGTCTGAAACTTTGGGAGTTTCAGCTTGCCACTGAGAGAACAGTTTAAAGTGTGTCCAGTTGCTAAGGTTCTGGCTGTGGGATCTCTTGGTTCAAACAGGCCGTGTCTGGAAGCTCTTGTTCAGATAGTACTGGGTTGGCTTCCCTGCCGCTTGCAATGATGCTCTTGGTTTGTCTTCCAGACTCAGCTTCTCTGTTCGGCCTCTGTGGTTCTTGGTTCTGATGCTGCTTGTCGGGGCTAGAGTCTGTGGGGAAGCTGTTTCTGCAGAAGCTTGTTATTGAAAAAGGCTCTGCCCCTCTGGTGAGCTCAGGGCTGGCAGTGTTACAGACTGTGTGCCCTGTTATCTCCCCTCAAATCTGGTTGTCCATTGTCTTTCTGGTCATGGGGTCATAGAGATGTACAGCACGGAAATAGACTCTTTGGTCCAACTCTCCCATGCTGACCAGATGTCCTAAATAAATCTATTTCCATTTGCCACCATTTGGCCCATATCCCCTAACTCCTTACTAATCATGTACCCATCCACATGCCTTTTAAATGTTGTAATTGTATCAGCCTCCACCACTTCCTCTGGCAGTTCATTCCATACACGCACCACCCTCCGTGTGAAAATGTTGCCCCTTAGGTCCCTTTAAATCTTTCCCCTCTCACCCTAAACCTATGCCCACTCGTTCTGGACTCCCCCACCACAGGGAAAAGCCCTTGTGTATTTACCCTATCCATGCCCCTCATGATTTTATAAATCTTTGTTTCCTTCTGAAGTCAATTGATTTCTCCACAGTTAAGAGTCTATGTGAATGTATTTTGATTGAAGTTGAGTGTTTGGTATCTGTGTGGGCCCTATACTGTCTGTGTAGGGTAAGCCGAGGTGTAAAAGTTAATTTCAGTCTAGAGTGTTAGGATTGGTTGATTGTTGTCTTGGAGTGGAATGTGAATTGCGATTTCAGCCTAAATAATGGTTTCAGGCAGTCATCTCTGTGTTTGCGCATTTTCCCCAGAGCTCAGGCCAGCTGTCCCCTTTACTTTAAAAAGTTTTGAAAACTCTAGGGTCTTGTCCAATCCTACATTGTTGAGTGAGAATAGTGTTAAAAATCGCATAACACCAGGTTATAGTCCAACAGGTTTCTTTGGAAGCACTAGCTTTCAGAGCACCGCTCCTTCATCAGGGGGTTGTGGAGTATAAGATTGTAACGTGCAGAATTTATAGCAAAGGTTTACAGTGCAATGTAACTGAAAGTATATATTGACCAAACCTAGATGTTGTTCAATATATCATTTCAGTTGCATGACACTGTAAACTTTTGCTATAAATTCTGTGTCTTATGGTTCTACTCCACAACCACCTGATGAAGGAGCAGCGCTCTGAAAGCTAGTGCTTCCAAATAAACCTGTTGGACTATAACCTGGTGTTATGTGATTTTTAACTTTGCCCACCCCAGTCCAACACCGGCTCCTCCACATCAGCGTTAGAATAGAGCAGCTTGTGTCTGAGCTGCAGCTGCTTTCTGCAGTGTTCATTGTCCATTATATTGCAATATTAATGATCACACATCAAAGTATTCATGATATTCAGTAATTAATTGAGTCCCTCCTACTATTGTGGAAGTATCACTGGAAAAAGACACACTTTGTTGAAGCTTTTCATCTTACACTCATCAGTGCATTTCATAAAAATATCACATAAAGTATTGCTATGGAAAATGCACAGTTACTGATAGTTAACTCCCGAGATTTGTTTGCATTTTAAACTGGGCAGGTTAACTGTTTGGACAAGGCATTACCCTACGAAATAAAGAACAGATGGTTGTCACTTATTTTGTTGAGTTGTAACGTGTACAATGTGTGTACATTCTCTCTCCAGAGAACACGGTCCTGTAAAGTATGTAGCTTCCAGTACACACAAATGTGTGCCACAGTCACATTATCCATGGCAACATCTCTGCCAATCAGATTCCACTTACAACCAAGCAGCTCTCTCCTCTCATACAGTATAAATGTTGTTTTTCCCTTACATTGATATTTCTTGTGAATTGTCCTGATCGCTGCAAGATGAAAGGCTTCAACTCATTTTTCAGCAATGCTCAAATTCTGTATTAACAACTAATCATATCTACTTTTTTTCTTCAATGGCAGAGATATTTTGATTCTTAATGTCTAACTCCATTTTCAAATTCTTTCTGCGTAATTCACCAACCAATTAGCAGAGGGTCTGTGGGCTGAATGACCTTTAAGTTTCTACGATAATAAGAACGAAACATTTTTCCAGGCTGTAGCTAGTTTCTTCTAAGTGCATGAGAGATGTCAGAGGCATCTCAGCATTCAATTATTCCTCTCCAAACACTTCCTTCTCTTCCTGCCCGTTGTTTTGTTGAAACACCACATGGAAATATGTGAAGTAACACAAAATGAGGCATCAATATACTGTGGAAATTATTCATCAGGTTATGGGCATTATTGGAAACTGCACAACTCATTTCTAATGCTATCAATGATTTATTTCATTAAAGTTTCAGATACTCATATACCATCATCAGTAATCAATTTACTTGCATTCTGTTGTAATCACTGCACAGGATACCTATCAAGCCGCATTCCTGAAAGAGCTGTGACCGCCAAAGATTCTCAAACTGCCTTTCCATCATTACTTGGAAATCTATCGCCGTTCCTTCAGTGGCACTGGGTCAAAATCTTGGAACTCCCTCCCTTAGGGCATTGTGTATACCTGTCACAAATGGACTGTGGTCGTTTAAGAAAGTGGTTCATCACCACCATAAAGACATCCAAGAATGGACATAAAATGCTGGCCCAGCCATTGGCACCCACATCACATGAATGAACGAATTTTTAAAAATGAAACTGCAGGGAAGCTAACCAAGTAGACATGTTGCAGTCTTGGACAATCTTTTGGGAGTGCGGTGTTAGGGGGAGGAAATAGCCTAATGGTACTATCTGGTTGGATTGTTAATCCAGAGACCCATACTGTTTGAGGGACCCGAGTTCGAATCCCACCAAGGCAGATGGTGGGAACTTTAATTCGATAAATATCTGGAATTAAGAGTCTAATGATGACCATGTCGATTGTTGGAAAAATCCATCTGGTTCACTAATGCCCTTTAGGGCAGGGAAGCTGCTATCCTTCCCTGGTCTGGACTATATGTGACCCATAACAATTTGGTCAACTCTTCACTGCCCTCTGGGATGGACAATAAAGGCTGGTCTAGCCAGAGGCGCCCTCATCTTGTGAATGATTAAAAAAGGGATTTACTAGAATGTTGCCTGGGCTGAGGATTTATAGCTACTAGGTGAGATTGGGGTTGTTTTCTGTGAAACAGAGAAGGCCAAGGGGTGACATGATCGAGGGGAAAAAAAACTGTGAGGGTTAGAGATAGAGTGGACAGGAGGACCCTGCTCCCATTGGCAGAGAGTTCAAAAACCAGGAGTGATAGATTCAAGCTAAGTGGCACAAGGATTAGAGTGCACGTGAGGAAAACCCTTTTACGCTGAGGGTGGTGAGTGTCTGGAATTTGCTGCCTGAAGTTGGTAGTGGGAAGCAGAGACCTGAAACTCTTTCAAAATGTCCCTGGATCTGCACTTAAGGGCTGTAAGCTGCAGGTCTATGGACTGTGTGCAGGAAGATAGGATTAGAAAGCGCATCTGGGTGTGTTTGAGTTGGCATGGACAAGACTGGCCGAGTGGCCCCCTTCTGTCTGTATCATTTCTTTGGCTTCTAGTGTAATTGTATTCTAAATCCACTGAGTGTTCAGAGTTTTTCACAATAGTATCTGAAATGCTTCTGTTTATGTGATGTGGAGGTGCCGGTTTTGGACTGGAGTGGACAAAGTTAGAAATCACACACAGCACCAGGTTATAGTCCAACAGGTTTATTTGGAAGGACGAGCTTCTGGAGCGCTGCTCCTTCATCAGGTAGTCACAACCAGCTGATGAAGGAGCAGCGCTCTGAAAGCTAGTGCTTCCAAATAAACCTTTTGGACGATAACCTAGTGTGTCTGATTTCTAATTTTCTGTTTAAATGACATCCCTGTAAGAACTGATGCTTACAAATTAATGAAAACAGAGTAAAGGAGGAAATCTGACATTTTATATTTGATTTGAATGAGCAAACTGGTACTTATTGAAGTACGATACCAGTCACTGACAAAGGTAGGGTTTGGGAGAGGTAGTTGCCATGGAAATGCCAGATTGGATTTGATTTCTAAAGTGTTTTAAGTAATCGGGGAATTTCCACATAGCCTTTAATTGCATTGAGAAACCTTTTAGCATTGCTTCAGAGATTTTTACAATATTTTAATCTGTTTGAATTGGCACACTCTCGCTATTTTCTGCCCTCCACTTCAAGTTGATTAGCCCTTCATTAGATTACTTACTTACAGTGTGGAAACAGGCCCTTTGGCCCAACAAGTCCACACCGACCCGCCAAAGCGCAACCCACCCATACCCCTACATTTACCCCTTACCTAACACTATGGGACAACTTAGCAGGGCCAATTCACCTGACCTGCACATCTTTGGACTGTGGGAGGAAACCGGAGCACCCGGAGGAAACCCACGCAGACACGAGGAGAATGTGCAAACTTCACACAGTCAGTCGCCTGAGGCGGGAATTGAACCCAGGTCTCTGACGCTGTGAGGCAGCAGTGCTAACCACTGTGCCACCGTGCCGCCCACTTGCTTTCCCCAGTCAACAAAGCCGTTCTGAACCAATATCTAGCAGGGTTGTCTTTTCAAACTTCCCTCTTGTCATGTTCCAGTGCATTAAGTAATCAACTTTCAATCACAAACAGACTGTTAAAAACGTCAACCATATAGCGTTTGGGATTTTGAACTCTAGACAGTCCTGAGCTTCAACTAAGTACATAATAGAAACATAGAAACTAGGAGCAGAAGTAGACCATTCAACCCTTCGAGCCTGTTCCACTAGTCAATAAGATCATGGCTGATCATCCAGCTCAGTACCCTGTTCCTGCTTTCTCCCAGACCCTGTGATCTATTTAACCCAAAGAACTCTATCTCCGATCTTGAAAACAGGTTTTTTTCTTCAACAGGACAGAAGAGGGCATTCAGCCAATCTTCTCCATGTCAAACCGGATGCCCTTTATGTGGTAGAGAATTCCACAGGGACACCACTCTCTGGGTGAAGACATTGCTCTTCAACTCAATCCTAAGTGGCCTGCCCTGTATCCTTAGAAAGTGATCCTTCATTCTGAACTTCCCGGTCATTGAGCCTTCCTGTCTTTACCTTGCTTGGTCTGGTTAGAATGTTATTGTTTTCTACAAGATCTCCCTTATTTTTCTAAACTTAAGTGAATAGAGTCTTGACCGAGCCAACGTCTCTTCGTACATCAGTCCTACCATCTCAGGAATCAGTCTGGTAAACCTTCACTGAACTCTTTCCACTAAATTACACACAGATATTCACAACCAGCTGGGAATTCTCACACCCCATTACATAAAGATGAACCAGCGACAAAAGGATATTTGTTGCTGTTTCTACATGGACAGAAGAAACATGGAAACTCTGCGTGAAACAGATTTCACCAACTATCCATTGTATTGTGATGATTTTACAAAAGCAGTTGCCAAATGGCAATGCCGAGTGTGTAATCTAACAGCTGCAACTCCCTGTTTGAAGGTCCTGGGATTATTCCGGCTTTTCAACCTAAACTCTAAAGAAGGTCACAAAGATCTCCTGCATACAAAATATTATCAGACATACAGGATATATCATGCCGTGGGAGACCCTAGATGTGTCACCCTCTCAGCCCAGCATGGAGCAGTCTTGGCCCAGCATGGTACCTTCCTGGCCCAGCGTGGCATCTCCTGGCCCGGCGTGGTGACCTCTCGGCCTAGTGTGGATCCCTCTTGGCCCGGTGTGGAGCCCCCTTGGTCTGGTGTGGAGCCCTCCCGACCCAGTGTGGCGCCCTCTCGGCCCAGTGTGGCGCCCTCTCGGCCCGGCGTGGAGCCCTCCCGGCCCGGCGTGGATCCCTAAAGGCCCGGCGTGGATCCCTAAAGGCCCGGCGTGGATCCCTCTCGGCCCGGCGTGGATCCCTCTCGGCCCGGCGTGGAGCCCTCTCATCCCGGCGTGGAGCCCTCCCGGCCCGGCGTGGATCCCTCTCATCCCAGTGTGGAGCCCTCTCATCCCAGTGTGGAGCCCTCTCATCCCAGTGTGGAGCCCTCTCGTCCCGGTGTGGAGCCCTCTCGGCCCGGTGTGGAGCCCTCTCATCCCAGTGTGGAGCCCTCTCGGCCCGGTGTGGAGCCCTCTCATCCCAGTGTGGAGCCCTCTCATCCCAGTGTGGAGCCCTCTCATCCCAGTGTGGAGCCCTCTCGGCCCAGTGTGGAGCCCTCTCGTCCCGGTGTGGATCCCTCTCGGCCCGGCGGGGAGCCGTCTCGGCCCAGCGTGGATCCCTCTCGGCCCCGTGTGGAGCCCTCTAAGCCCGGCGTGGAGCCCTCTCGGCCCCGTGTGGAGCCCTCTCAGCCCGGTGTGGAGCCCTCTCGGCCCGGCGTGGATCCCTCTCAGCCCAGTATGGCTCCTTCTCGGCCCAGTGTGGAGCCCTCTCATCCCAGTGTGGAGCCCTCTCATTCCAGTGTGGAGCCCTCTCGGCCCCGTGTGGAGCACTCTCATCCCAGTGTGGAGCCCTCTCATCCCAGTGTGGAGCCCTCTCGGCCCAGTGTGGAGCCCTCTCATCCCAGCGTGGATCCCTCTCGGCCCAGTATGGCGCCCTCTCGGCCCAGAGTGGAGCCCTCTCGGCCCGGCATGGATCCCTCTCGGCCCAGTATGGCGTCCTCTCGGCCCAGTGTGGAGCCCTCTCGGCCCAGTGTGGAGCCCTCTCAGCCCAGTGTGGAGCCCTCTCAGCCCAGTGTGGAGCCCTCTCAGCCCAGTATGGAGCCCTCTCATCCCAGTGTGGAGCCCTCTCATCCCAGTGTGGAGCCCTCTCATCCCAGTATGGAGCCCTCTCATCCCGGTGTGGAGCCCTCGCATCCCAGTGTGGAGCCCTCTTGGGCAGGCGTGGAGCCCTCTCGGCCTGGCGTGGATCCCTCTCGGTCCAGTATGGCGCCCTCTCGGCCCGGTGTGGAGCCCTCTCGGCCCCGTGTGGAGCCCTCTCATCCCAGTGTGGAGTCCTCTCATCCCAGTGTGGAGCCCTCTCGGCCCGGCGTGGAGCCCTCTCATCCCAGTGTGGAGCCCTCTCGGCCCGGTGTGGAGCCCTCTCATCCCAGTGTGGAGCCCTCTCATCCCAGTGTGGAGCCCTCTCGGCCCAGTGTGGAGCCCTCTCATCCCAGTGTGGAGCCCTCTCGTCCCGGTGTGGAGCCCTCTCGGCCCAGTGTGGAGCCCTCTCATCCCAGTGTGGAGCCCTCTCATCCCAGTGTGGAGCCCTCTCGGCCCCGTGTGGAGCCCTCTCATCCCAGTGTGGAGTCCTCTCATCCCAGTGTGGAGCCCTCTCGGCCCGGAGTGGAGCCCTCTCGGGCCCGTGTGGAGCCCTCTCATCCTAGTGTGGAGTCCTCTCATCCCAGTGTGGAGCCCTCTCATCCCAGTGTGGAGCCCTCTCATCCCAGTGTGGAGGCCTCTCATCCCAGTGTGGAGCCCTCTCGGCCCAGTGTGGAGCCCTCTCATCCCAGTGTGGAGCCCTCTCAGCCCAGTGTGGAGCCCTCTCATCCCAGTGTGGAGCCCTCTCATCCCAGTGTGGAGCCCTCTCATCCCGGTGTGGAGCCCTCGCATCCCAGTGTGGAGCCCTCTTGGGCAGGCGTGGAGCCCTCTCGGCCCAGTATGGCGCCCTCTCGGCCCGGTGTGGAGCCCTCTCGGCCCGGTGTGGAGCCCTCTCATCCCAGTATGGAGCCCTCTCATCCCGGTGTGGAGCCCTCGCATCCCAGTGTGGAGCCCTCTTGGGCAGGCGTGGATCCCTCTCGGCCCAGTATGGCGCCCTCTCGGCCCGGTGTGGAGCCCTCTCGGCCCCGTGTGGAGCCCTCTCATCCCAGTGTGGAGCCCTCTCATCCCAGTGTGGAGCCCTCTCGGCCTGGCGTGGATCCCTCTCGGCCCAGTATGGCGCCCTCTCGGCCCCGTGTGGAGCCCTCTCATCCCGGTGTGGAGCCCTCTCATCCCCGTGTGGAGCCCTCTCATCCCCGTGTGGAGCCCTCTCATCCCGGTGTGGAGCCCTCGCATCCCAGTGTGGAGCCCTCTCGGCCCGGCGTGGATCCCTCTCGGCCCAGTATGGCGCCCTCTCGGCCCGGTGTGGAGCCCTCTCGGCACGGTGTGGAGCCCTCTCATCCCAGTGTGGAGTCCTCTCATCCCAGTGTGGAGCCCTCTCATCCCAGTGTGGAGTCCTCTCATCCCAGTGTGGAGTCCTCTCATCCCGGTGTGGAGCCCTCTCATCCCAGTGTGGAGCCTTCTCGGCCCAGTGTGGAGCCCTCTCATCCCAGTGTGGAGCCCTCTCATCCAGGTGTGGAGCCCTCTCATCCCAGTATGGCGCCCTCTCGGCCCAGTGTGGAGCCCTCTCGGCCCGGCGTGGAGCCCTCTCATCCCAGTGTGGAGCCCTCTCGGCCCAGTGTGGAGCCCTCTCATCCCAGTGTGGAGCCCTCTCGGCCCGGTGTGGAGCCCTCTCATCCCGGTGTGGAGCCCTCTCATCCCAGTGTGGAGCCCTTTCGGCCCGGTGTGGAGCCCTCTCATCCCGGCGTGGAGCCCTCTCATCCCAGTGTGGAGCCCTCTCGGCCTGGTGTGGAGCCCTCTCATCCCAGTGTGGAGCCCTCTCAGCCCAGTGTGGAGCCCTCTCATCCCAGTGTGGAGCCCTCTCAGCCCAGTGTGGAGCCCTCTCGGCCTGGTGTGGAGCCCTCTCATCCCAGTGTGGAGCCCTCTCAGCCCAGTGTGGAGCCCTCTCATCCCGGTGTGGAGCCCTCGCATCCCAGTGTGGAGCCCTCTTGGGCAGGCGTGGAGCCCTCTCGGCCCGGCGTGGAGCCCTCTCATCCCAGTGTGGAGTCCTCTCGGCCCAGTGTGGAGCCCTCTCATCCCAGTGTGGAGCCCTCTCATCCCAGTGTGGAGCCCTCTCATCCCAGTGTGGAGCCCTCTCGGCCCGGCGTGGAGCCCTCTCGGCCCGGTGTGGAGCCCTCTCGGCCCAGTGTGGAGCCCTCTCATCCCAGTGTGGAGCCCTCTCGGCCCAGTGTGGAGCCCTCTCATCCCAGTGTGGAGCCCTCTCGGCCCGGTGTGGAGCCCTCTCATCCCGGTGTGGAGCCCTCTCATCCCAGTGTGGAGCCCTCTCGGCCCGGCGTGGAGCCCTCTCATCCCAGTGTGGAGCCCTCTCAGCCTGGTGTGGAGCCCTCTCGGCCCGGTGTGGAGCCCTCTCATCCCAGTGTGGAGCCCTCTCGGCCTGGTGTGGTGCTCCCTCAGTCCAGTGTGGCAGTGTGAAACAATCTTGAAACTTTATTGCTGGAACAGCACAGCAGGTCAGGCAGCATCCAGGGAACAGGAGATTCGACATTTCGGGCACAGGCCCTTCTTCAAGAAAGGCCCTTCTTCGGGCCTGTGCCCGAAACGTCGAATCTCCTGTTCCCTGGATGCTGCCTGACCTGCTGTGCTGTTCCAGCAATAAAGTTTCAACTTTGATCTCCAGCATCTGCAGACCTCACTTTCTCCTCCAGTGTGAAACAATCTCCCAGCCTTACAATCCTCAAGGTGTAGCTTGGCACGGTGCGGAACCAGGGCCCGGTGCGGCCTACCGCCAAGCTGGTCTGTTGTTCTGAACTTTTATTTCTGCAAAGCTGGACATTTTATTTCTCTATTGTCTAAGATCTTGTAACTAAAGAAACCATCCCAGTGTGGAGCCCTCTCGGCCCGCACCTGACCTGGTGTTTATACTGCTCACTGCATTCATTGAGTGACAATAAAGTGAATTCAATTCAATTCAATTCTTACAGGTTGGCTGGAAAATATCTCGAAAGGATATTTCAGTGGCAGCACTCTATGCCAAGTACAATCTGTTCGTGACTGACTCCCTAAACATAAGCAGACCAGCAATTTCTGTTGAATATCATTTCACAATCCCAACATTCCCTGTGTACTTGGATATCATCAGATCCATGCAGTCTCAGCGTTGAGGTGTATTCCTAAGGGAAAGCATTTCAAAACTAGAGTGTCTCAGGAAGAGTTCGGAGGGGATGGCATAGTCAAACTCACATTTGTCAGGTCAATAGTTATTGAAACGGCTTTTGAAGATGACGAGGAGGTGAAGATTATTGAGTGTATTTTACAGAGATGTGCATGGAGAACCGGAGGCTATAGTATGACCTGGAGTAGGAGAGAATTCACAGGAAGCTCAAGTTGGAGAAATGGGGCTCATTGCTATTCATGAGGGTAAATGTTTAAAATTTGATTGGTTGGGGAACAAGGCAGAAATTGAGGTGTCTGTGAGGTCCATAAGACTTAGAAATAGGAACAGGATGAGGCCATTCAGCCCCTCTAACCTGCTCCACCATTCAATAGGATTTTGGCTGATCTGACATCTGTCATGTCCAATTTCCTGCAATTTCTTCATAATCCTTTATTCCCTGACTGATTAAGAATCTGTCGCAGCCATGATTATATACAAAGAGTCTATGCCCATACTTGTCTGTGGCAAGGAGCTCCAAAGACTCTGAGAGAAGCTCCCCCTCATCTCAGTCTTAAGTCAGTGATTAAGATGATATGGGACCATTAGACTATAAGATAAAGGAGCAGAATTAGGTCATTCAACCCATCTAGTCTGCTCTGCCATTCGATCATGACTGATATATTTCTCAGCACATTCTTCATGTAATCCTTGATTCCCTTACCAATCAGGAGCCTGTTTATTTCTGTGTTAAATACACTCACTGACTTGCCTTCCACAGCCCTCTGTGGGAGTGCGTCCCACAGATCACCTACCCTTATCTCAGTTCGAAAAGGTCATCCCTTCACTCTGAGGCTGTGCCCTCAGCTGTCTCTCCACATCCACTCTCATCAGGCCTCTCAGAATTTGGTAAGATTCAATCAAATCCCTGTTCATCTTTCGAAACCCCATTCTGTACAGACCTAGAGTCCACGATCACTCCTCACATGACAAATTCTTCTTTCCCGGGATCATTCTTGGAAACTTTCTCTAGACTCCTCTGCAATGTCAGCACATCCTTCCTGAGATACGGGGCCTAAAACTGCTCACAATATTCAAAATGTGGTCTGACCAGATCCTTATACAGCCTCAGCTCTTGTTTTTTATGCTCCCTTGAAATGAATGCTGACATTGCATGTGCCTTCCTAACTCTCAACTGATTCTGTATGTTAACCTTAAAAGAATCCTGAACTAAGACGCCCAAGACTCGTTGTGCTCAGATTTCTGAAGCCTTTCTCCATTTAGAAAATAGCCTGTGCCTCTATTCTTCCAACCAAAGTGCATAACCTCACACTTTCCCACATTGTATTCCACCCATCACTTCCCTGGCTACTCTGCTAGCCTGTCCAGAGATGGTCCTCCTACAAAATTCCTACAGGTTGAGTTCCTTACTTGTGTAGATCACAATGGAAGCAACCTCCCCAGTTCCTCAACACTACCTGTCCCTCCACGTATCTTTGTGTCATCAGCAAACATAGCTACAATGCCTTCAGTTCCTTCATCCAGATAGCTAAGATATTAAATGAATAGTTGAAGTCTCAACATGGATCTCTGCAGAACTCCAACAGACAATCTGAAAATGACTCTCTGCCTTCTGCTATTTAACCAATCCTCTAACCACGCTATTATCTTACCTCTAAAACCAGAAGCTTTTGTCTTATTTAGCAAGCTCCTGTGCAACAACTTGTCAAAATCCTTCTGGAACTCCAAATAGATTACGTCCAATGGCTCTCCTTTATTGAACTTGCTTGCTACATCCTTGAGGAATTCTAACAAAGTTGTCAGGCATGACCTCTGCTTGATAAAACCATGCTCACTCTGCCCTATTTTATCATACACTTTATGGGCGGCATGGTGGCACAGTGGTTTGCACTGCTGCCTCACAACACCAGAGACCTGGGTTCAATTCCCGCCTCAGGCGACTGACTGTGTGGAGTTTGCACATTCTCCCTATGTCTGCGTGGGTTTTCTCCGGGTGCTCCGGTTTCCTCCCACAGTCCAAAAATGTACAGGTTAGGTGAATTGGCCATGCTATATTGCCCGTAGTGTTAGGTGTAGGGGAACGGGTCTGGGTGGTGTTGTTGGGCCAAAGGGCCTGTTTCCACATCTAATCTAATCTAAGTATTCCACAATCTCATCCTTACTAATGAACTCTAAAATCTTATCAACAACAGAGGTCAGGCTAACTGGCCTATAGTTTCCTGCTTCCCTCCCTTCTTAAACAGGGGGGATTACAATAACCATTTTCCACTCCTATGGGACCCTCCCTGAGTCCAGTGATCCACCATCAATGCCTCTGCAATTTCCTCAGCCATATCCTTCAGAATTCTGAGGTGTAGTCCATCTGATCCATGTGACTTATCCATCTTCAGACCGTTCAGATTCCCCAGGACCTTTTCCTCAGTGCTGGCCACTACACTCACCCCTAGCCCCTAACTCTCTTGAAGTTCTGGTATGCTGCTTGGTGTCTGAAAACTGATGAAAAGTAACTATGCATTTCCTCCGCTATTTCTTTGCTTCCCCAGCTTCAATTTCCAGTGATCCAATGTTCTCTCCTGCCTCTCTCTTACCTTTCAGATATCTAACGAAACTCTTGCAATCTTATTTTATATTTCTAGCTAGCTGAGTCTTACATTTCATCTTTCCCTCCTTTTTTTGCATTTTCATTTACATCCTTTGCTGGTTTTAAAGGCTTCCCAATCCTCAGGCTTCCCAATAATCTCCATAGTCAAAAACAAAATCTAATCTCAAAGTGCAGGACAAGTAAAACTGTTTGAAGCATGACCACCCTTTCATTCTTTATATTTTTATTTCACAATTATTAACATGCAAAATGAGTCTTAGCTACAATTCTTTGCATGTTCATGTTGTTGTAGCTATGGTAACTTGCCAGAATCAGACGATGAAGTCCAGATTATCTTACTGTCCCTCTAGACACAGAAAAAGTCTTTCCTTATTTTTGACATGGAATTATGGAATGATTTCATCAGTCAATGTTGGCTGCTTGAAAAAAATTCTGGTCAATGGTTTGTCTGGGAGACACCGAGCAGATGGCTCTGATAATCAGGAGCCAGTGTCTAGTTTAAGTGTGATGATGACATAGATCTGTGATGACAGCTTTGGCAAGTTGCATTTCATCTGTCTTTATCTCTCCTTTTATTCTAATACTAAAGCAGACAGCTGACCTAATCCTGTCCCATGCCTCCATTATCCTGAAGTCTGATCCTAAGGATGTACAAGAGGGTTTTACACAGAATTTTCTAAAAATTGTTGCCAATTATTTTTACCCCTCTTTACCTTTGGAGCAGCCTCATTGCTTCCACTCATACATCTACACAGCTAAGGGACTCAGCATGTAGGAATTGTGTAGGAGGACCATTTATAATGTGTTAATATTGCTTCCTGAACAGAAAAAAAAATGCATATTCTGTTTATGATACCCTTTGTATAAAATACTTTCACTTCTAACCTCCCTCCTCGCCGTCAAATACAAGATGTATCGAGTAAACTTCCCTCTCTAAAGGTAAATTATATACAACATCTTTACTGTACAACACCCTTTGCTTATTTATGCTCTATTTATAATTCCTGGAGACAATTGCCGAGCAGCTCCACTGAACATAAACAATTACTACCAGCTCAAACTGACACTAGAGGATGGAGACAGATTAAAATGACAAATGAGTACCTTATGGGAATTAAATCCTTTCTTTCTCCCCAATTAGTATCTTACTCTGGAGAGGCTGATTGATAGTTTTTTGATGTCATCAGATTTCTGTTATCTCCACTGAGACTTTTCTGATTAAATTTCTTTTCTCAAAAGTCATGTTGACTTTTACAAATAACAAAACCGGAACATTTATCTTTGCAAGTCCTGGCTCATCATCCAATAAAGAGCACACAGCCCTCATGGCTCTTGCTCTCACTGCCCCGGCCACACCCCCCACCCCCATCTCCCAGCCACCAGTCTCTCTCCCCACTCCATAAACGCCCATCCTGACCCCCAGCACACAGCTACGCATCAATATGCAGCTGCATTTTCAACATGTACAGCCTGTGTCTCAGAGCTATCTAAAATCATACTTCTCTTTTGGAGGCAATGCCAGTTTTGTAGACAAGGAAACAACTTAATCCATTGTGTTTAAATACTACAAAGGGAGATCTTTGAAACGTAACAAATCCCCTTGTTTCTCATGTTATCATGATGTGACACTAATACATTATATATCTCAGTGATGGTACATTCAGAGAGAGAGTTAATAACAAGAAAGCACAGACCATGGAGAGACCTGAACTGAAAGCAGGAAATTCTGGAACTGCACAACAGACCAGTTGGGATGGGCAGACTGAAAGGACGGATTCCACATTTAAGGCCCTTCCAGAGAGCTGAAGGGTCCCTTTTATTCAGCATCTTCTGTGTTCCTCAACTCAACTCTCTGACCAGCTGAACGATCGATTGTTACACCGCAGAATGTGGCCATTCAGTCTATTTAGCTGGTGCTAGCTGTTTGAAACAACCAGCAATAGGCCTGCACTTCCCTCCTGTTCCACGATGTATTTATGTTCCTTTTGATTTCAGATTAGTAAAACCGAGTGTGTGAACAAAAGACTTGGAAACATACTTCTGACGTTTTGTTACTGTTAAAGTTCTGCAGAAGGGTAACTGGACCCAAAACATTAACTCTGTTTTCTCTCTGCGGATGCTGCCAGACCTGTTGAATTTCTCCTGCAATTTCTGTTTTTGTTCCAAATTTCCAGCATTTGCAATTTTTTCTTTAGTTTACTGTTGGAGAGTTACCTGGTTAGTGGTCTCTGTCACTGGAAGCTGTTACTCTAAGAAACCTCTTTGTGATTCTGATTGCTGCTGTTAAATTGCCTCTTTCCCTTCCCCAGGAAGAACACTCTCAATGTTTCCACGTGAACTGATCTTGCTCATCCTGGTTACCTTTCCAACACCTTGACCTCCTTTCTGACATCTGGCGCCCAGATTTGAACACAATTTAGCAATTTGCTTGCTTTGTGTCTCTAATTCATGTATTTAAAAAACTAAGGATCCTACTTTTTAAAAAATAAAATCTTCCCATCTTGTCTTGCCACCTTCAAAGATTTCTGCACACAAGCCCTGAGTCACCCCTATTGTTACACCAGCTTGAAAACTTCACATTCAGAGCTTGGATCTCTGTGTAAATCTGCTAGGGTGGTTTAACAAAAAAGAACACTCATCCTCCCAAACTCAATGTGATTACTTCGCTTTTATTTTGCAGTAAAGGGGCTTTTTTTTTTCTAGCTCTAACAGCTGAATAAAAGATCATTGTATGACTTCTTTTCTCCTGAAATATATAAAGCCTATCTGAGAAGCAAGCAATAGTTAAAATATTGAAGTAAATTGTCACTGCATTTTAAACTTTGAGAATAAATTGCTTTTATAATTTAGTTTTACCCGACTCTGACCTTTTTATATGTTTCCCCCTATGGAATACAATCAAAGTGAATCAATCCCTCTGTTTTTATTGACTTTCATCTCGCATTCTCAGAACTGCCCTTTTTGTGTCTTAAACCCCAGGCTTAGTTAATGTCAGGCACAGATATTGTGCACTGGATAATGTTGATGAATGGATTATAGCAATTCAGAAAGTAAGTGAAATAAAATCATATTCCCTGCCATGGGAGTGCTTAATGTTGACATTTGTGCGCTTGAAATTGGAAAGTGTTCTATTTCCCACCATTATCATCAACAATATTAATGAGCAGGGAAAAGAAAATCACCTAAACCCTTTAGGAATCTTTTCAAAAACAAAATTGCATGCTTTTTCTCGGGTAGTATTAACATTTACCAATAGCACAATAGGTCAGCTTGAACAACAACATCTGACATAAATGTCTGAGGTAAACACCAGGATATTGGTGTATAATTATTATTAAATGGAAGGGTCATATTTCTTCTTTACATTTTGAGGTTTTTAAAGAGAACTTTTAACAATTCTCTGTTTTTATTTAATGCCGGTGACCTGTACTGAGAGACAGACTGTTCCATTTTTTTGCCCTTCTAACCTACGAAGGTTTGAAGTTTTATCATATAATGTGGCCCTGGAGACATGTTTTCTGCGCTTTGTGTACCTTTACAGTATTCACTTAAAACCTAAACTTGTATAGTACGCAATTGTCTATATTTTCAGTTGCAGAGTGATGGGCTACATTAAGCTGGTAGTTACCTTTCAGAAATACATCAATTGTCTGCCTTAGTGCTTTAATAATGTTGCAGTGTTCTGTGCCAGCTAAAGGACACTTTAATGTAGGATGATGAGTGATACTGTATTCTCTTGAAAAAAAAATTATGATTCAGGGTGTCATCTCCCTTTTATTCTTCCATGACATTATTGATATTGGATCATTTTGCAAACTGACAAACAATCATTTCTCCTTGCTGTTGAAGATTAACAGGTTTAACATTTTAACCATAATGAGAGGGCATAGGTTTAGGGTGAGAGGGGAAAGATTTAAAAGGGATCTAAGGGGCAACTTTTTCACACAGAGGGTTGTGCTTGTATGGAATGAGCTGCCAGAGGAAGTGGTGGAGGCTGGTACAATTTCAACATTTGAAAGGCATCTGGATGGGTAGATGAACAAAAAGGGTTTAGAGGAATATGGGCCAAGTGCTGGCAAATGGACGAGATTAATTTGGGACATCTGGTCAGCATGGGAGAGTTGGATGGAAGGGCCTGTTTCCGTACTGTATATTTCTATGACTCTAATCAACTCATGGTTGATCTGATTTTAATCTCAACTGTATATTCTTGTGTATGCCCGAAAATCTTTCACTCCCTTGGTAATCAAGAATCTATCTGTCTCTGTTTTTAAAATAGTTAAAGGTTCTGCATCCACTACCTTTTGAGGAAGGGAATTCCAAAGACTCCCAACCTTCGCATAGAAAAAATGTTTCCTCATCTCTGTCTTAAATAGACAACCTCTTTTTTTTGTCACTCAAAGTTCAAGATTGTCCCACAAGAGGAAACATTCTTTCAACATCCTCCCGGTCAAGTCCTCCCAGGGTCTGACTCTTCTGTCTTTTCTGCGGCATGGTGGCACAGCAGTTAGCACTGCTGCCTCACAATTCCCGCCTCGGGCGACTGTCTGTGTGGAGTTTGCACATTCTCCTCGTGTCTGCGTGGGTTTCCTCTGGGTGCTCTGGTTTCCTCCCACAGTCTAAAGATGTGCAGGTTAGATGAATTGGCCATGCTAAAGTGCCTGTAGTGTTAGGTGATGGGGTAAATGTAGGGGAATGGCTCTTTGGAGGGTCGGTGTGGACTTGTTGGGCCGAAGGGCCTGTTTCCACACAGTAAGTAATCTAATCTAATCTTCTGAACTCCAGAAGATGCCAGCCTACTGTCTAGCCTTTCCTCACAAGGCAATCTGCTCACTCCAGGTATTACTCTCGTCTAGTCTGGGCTAAAGAATTCTCTGCCACAGAAAATGGCTGAGGCCAAAACATTGAGTGTTTTCAAGAAGGTGTTAAATGTAGTTCTTAGGGCTAAAAGCATTAAAGGGAATGGGGAGAAAGTGGGAATAGGAGACGGAGTTGGGTGACCAGCCATGTTTGTATTGGATGGTGGAGTTGGCTCGAAGAATTCCTGTTACTATTCTTTATGTTTTGATGCTCAACCACTGAACTGAGTGTAAAGCACTACATCCTTCAGTTAAATATAGTGACCAGAGGAATATACAGTTCTCCAGATGCAGTGTCTCCAATGCCTTGTATAACTCAAGTGTAACCTCCTTCTTCTCATCCAATTCTCCTCCCACAAAACACACCATTCTATTAGCTTTCCTGATTCATTAGGCAAAAGTGAGGACTGCAGATGCTGGAGACCAGAGTCAAGATTAGAGTGTTGCTGGAAAAGCACAGCAGGTCAGGCAGTATCTGAGGAGCAGGAAAATCGACTTTGAGCAAAAGCCGTTCATACATCGATTTTCCTGCTTTTCGGAAGCTGCCTGACCTGCTGTGCTTTTCAAGCACCACTCTAATCTTTTCTGACTCATTGCTGTACCTGCACACTGACCTTCTATGATCTCTCCATTGCAATCTCTGTACATTTAGACTTTTCTTCATTCTTTCTACCAACACGGACAATTCCACACTTTCCCACGTACTACTCCACTTGCCAGATCCTTGTTTGCTGTCCCGGTCTCTGAGCCATACAACAAGATGACAAGATGGATCACCTCAGCATTCTCTTCCTAAGGAACAGGTTCAACTTCTTCGATGTTCACGCATTCTTCTTTCGGGACTTGGCTGTCTCAATTCTCCTTCAGATCTCACAATCACATCTCTAACTGTCCAGACTAATCTGCCTGAAAATAATTGAACCTTTTTGTATGTTTCTAGATTTGTTTCACTTTCACTT
This sequence comes from Chiloscyllium plagiosum, assembly GCF_037043375.1. Classification (NCBI taxonomy): domain Eukaryota; kingdom Metazoa; phylum Chordata; class Chondrichthyes; order Orectolobiformes; family Hemiscylliidae; genus Chiloscyllium; species Chiloscyllium plagiosum. The sequence goes on from NW_028270159.1 coordinate 21,185,389, forward strand.
CTGCGTTGTTCTCTGCTTATTTGTTCTGTCGATTAACAGTGAGACAAATGGGATAGCCATTATCTGTTGGGCAGAGGCGACTTTAAAAAGCGAATAACCATAGCAATGATCAGGGGTTGGGGCAGACAAGTGCAGGGAAACAAGATTAGTGCAGTCCAGTTTCACCATTCACCAGTTGTAAGTACAGTCAAACCAAGGAGCCACATCTGTCAACAATAAGCAGGAAGGCGCAATGTGACAGAACAACTCACCAGCAGTACATTGGATTCTCCCTGGAGTAGAATAGATAACATGAATTTTTGTACGATTGTATTGCTTAAAGGTGTACATGTCTTATACTTGTGTATGTTGAAAATAAATGGCCATTATAAACTTTGTTTGTGCCAATCTTGTATCATTAAACCTTTCCTAGTCAAGATTAGAGGAAAGGAAAAGGAGGAATGAAAAGCAAGGCTCTAAACGTAATATTGGATATAGTAAGGGCAATGTCCAAAGGTCTTATATCGCAGTGGTGCAGTCCCTGCCCCTGAACTCCAGGTTCAAGACCCACGCCCAGGCCTGATGGCGAGGCAAGTGCATTCATAATGTGGCCAAACAGCTTGTAAATACTTTTAAATCATTCGAAAGGCAGATGCAGGAGATATTCCTGATTGGCCAGGGGATGGAAAGTAAGTCGGAACCTCTTATCATAGCCTTGAATTACACCATGCACATAAAAGTGCATGTTGCTATAGCAACCTGGACTCCCTCAGTGAATTGTAACACAACTATACCATGAAGGATATTGATGGCAGCTATTTAATATTAGGATGACATATGAGAAAGCTATGGCACTGAGTTCACTGAGCTGGAGATTGGTGATAAATAGCAGTACAAAATAAATAAGGAAAAGATAGGGTGGCTCAGTGGTTAGCACCGCTGCCTCACAGCGCCAAGGACCTGGGTTCAATTCCCACCTCAGGTGACTGTCTGTATGGAGTTTACACATTCTCCCCGTGTTTGCGTGGGTTTGCCTCCCACAGTCCAAAAATGTGTGGGTCAGGTAAATTGCCCATAGTGTTAGGTGCATTAGTCAGGAGTAAATGTAGGAGAATGGGTCTGGGTGGGTTTCTCTTCTGAGGATCAGTGTGGACTTGTTGGGCTAAAGGAAATCTAATCTAAGCAATGCAACTGGAAGTCAACAACCTCTTTTAGAGATCAAGAAAACAACAAGAACACTTGAGAGTCCATAGACTCTGACTTAATTAATCTGTATATGTTATGCACTTACATGCATGTAGTGCCTTGCTTACATTTCCCCTGAAAAGTATTCACTCAGCCACTTTGCAGAGTAGCTCAGGTTGTGAATTCTCATTATGGAGTTTGAATGGGGATCAAGTGGAAGCTCCTGAGGATCTGTTAATAATTTGGAAGGATTACAAGAAAAGGGTAATCTATCTCCTGTTAGTGGAGTCAGGTAGTTTGCAGAATAAAATTTAGTTGCTTCCTACTGAATTAAGGTGTAGTATTTTAAATAGAAGGAAAGAAAGTTAACTTTCTTGAGTGGGGGATTATGTATCATCAAGCTTTCATTGAAATTAAGTTCAAATTGTCCAAAGAGGATTCAGGATGCAACAACCAATTTCCTCAAGTTGTTTATTGTCAGCCTGTGGCACAAGCCTTGATCAACAATATAATTTTCCGATTCTTTATTAAAGTGATTTAGAACATATTCCTCCTCACACTCCTTTGGTAACAAGAGGGACCTAAGACTGCTGTAAAACAGCTTCTTAGTGAAATCATGATACTCAAGATAATCAGGGACTATTTAGGCGAACACTTGAAATGCCATGGCATATATTAATGTGAGCCCTTTGCTAGCAAATTGGATTAGAGTTGATGGGTTTTTGATAGCCAGCATGGACACAATTGGCTGAATGGCCTCTTTCCATGCTGTAAGCACTCTATGATTACACTGCAGCTATTCTATTTACACTCACATTTGTAGTATGACAAAGGACTAGCAAAACAAAACCACTCTTGCAGTTCCCCATCAAATGACTAACTGTGTGCTCAATTTACATAAGAGTTTATCAACTACACATGAGCATTAACAAAGTGATTTCTACAGAATCAAGCCCAATAGAGAAATCTAAACTGATAATTACTTGTGATTCTGGGACAGTTTACTAATTTGCGTTCTACATTTTTCTAAATGTTTAGCAATTCTTCTAAGGGCTCTTGTGGTAGTGTTCCTATCTTTGAGCCAGGAGGCCGCGGGTCATGTCCCACCTACTCCAGCGGCGTGTTATAAGATTTCTTGACTGATTGATTAAAAATACCTTACATATTGCTTCAAATTCTCTTATATTCACACATTAGCTTGAGAGAAGCTTTTTCCTAAAGATAGCATGAGGCAGATGTTCTGTTGCAGCCTGAGATAGAAATACTTGCACATTTAAGGTATAGTTTATACACAAAAAAAGGAATCTAACAAAGTAAATACATGAGATAAATAGCACATGGGAATGGAGTAACACAGTACAGTATAATAAAGAGAGTGTAACATTCTTTAACCTCTTGCAGACCTGGATAGTGGATTGAAAGGGATTATTTACTTACATCGAGGGAAGGCAATAGTATTATCACTGGACTATTAACCCAGAGATCCAGATAATGCTCTGGGTCCCAGGTTCAAATCCCACCAAGGCAGATGGTGGAATTTGTATTCAATAAATATCTGGAATTAAGAATCTAATGATGACCATGGATCCAGTGTCAATTGTTGGGAAATTCCAGGTGGTTTGCTAATGCCCTTTAGGGAAGGAAACTGCCAGCTTTAGCTGGTCTAGTCCTCCAGACCCACAGCAATGTGATTGTGTCTAAACTGCCCTCTGGGCAATTAGGAATGGGCTGACCTGTCCAATTACACCCTCATCCCATAAATTAATAAAGGGAAGAAAAAAAATTAGCAGAGAGATATATAACCAGGAGACAAGATATAAAGTAATTGCTGGAAGGATTAGAGAGGAATTGAGGAATTTTCACCCCAAGGCTTCTGGGTGGCTGGAACCAACTACCTGAATGGGTGGTCGCAGCAGAAAGCATTTTTATAAAACATTGGAAGTGCATCACTGGGCTCCAGATCAAGAACTAGAATCTCATTACACCCTAACTCTGAGGCATATCAACATATTTGTTAAACTCTAACTCTTCAGTATGAGGACTGAGGGCCTTCATTAGTGTGGAGAGACTATGGAGCCTGAGGTTGTTGTACTTAGAATAGAAAATGTAAGTAGACGATTCAATGAATGTGTTGAAAACTATAAATAGTTTAAATTGAGTAAACAGGGAGGAGCTATGTTTACTGATGGAAAGACAAATAATGAGCTGGTGCAGGGTTAAGGTGATTGGCAAAAGAACCAGAAATCACATGAAGAAACACCTTTGTACAGAGAGTTCTTGTATTCTGGAATGCATTGCCAATTGTGGTAAACAGGATCAGTGAGGGCACTTGAAAATGAATTGGATAAATCATAGAATCCCGACAGTGTGGAAGCAGGGCATTCAGCCCATCGAGCTCACACTGACCCTCTGTACAGCATCCCACCCAGACCAATCCCCTTACCCCAACCCTCCATTTCCCATGGCTAAGCCACCTAGCCTGAACATCCCTGGACTGTATGGGCAATTTAACGCAGCTAAACCACCTGACCTGCACATCTTTGGACTGTGGGAGGAAACCAGAAGACCCGATGGGGACCCGCACAGACACAGGGAGAATGTGCAAACTCCACACAGACAGTCGGCCTGAGGCTGGAATCAAACCAGGTCCCTGACGCTGTGAGCCACCATGCCACCCCTGAATGATGTGCTTCTGTACTGTATCTGTGTTGTTATTCAATGAACCATCTAGAATCCATATTTCTAACAGTAATTTTGACATTAAAATTCTCCCATTTCAAAGTCACTGAAACTTCAAGCTGAAATCTTTAGTGTTCTTTCTGTTCCTTTAGGCCTGCTTTATATAGAAAATGTCCATAATCCTATTTGAACATTCAGGGAATGCGCTTGAATTTCATGAGATATTTACTGACAACAATAGCCATTTTATAATCTTCCCCGTACCCTTTTACACAGTTGTACAGGAGGTCCCTGAATTAAGAACGTCTGACTTATGAACTCCTATACTTAGAAGTACGGGTGTCCCTTAAAGACCTGCCATATAAACGTTTCCTGTACTTACAAATGGCTGCTTTATATTGGCCTCAAACTTGTGTCCAAATCGATTTGCAAACAAACCCAGGAACAGAACTCTTTTTCAATCTGGAGACTGCCTGTACAAATAATGTGCATTTGAGACTAGGCTGGAGTGTCTGCTTGTGGGACACTTGCACATGGCTGCAACTTAAGTGTCACCTGACTCATGCTATCGCAAAGTTATTAACTTGACAAAAACTGCTTTGTTACATCTGTTTTGAGTTGTGGAATAGCAATGAGCTGCTTCATTTGGCAAGACGTTAACTGTAGCATACAACAAATCAGTACAAACTTACAATGATTGGCAAAAAAAAGCAAATTTGAGGTCAGGAACATTTTCACCCAGTGGGCTGGAATGGGCTGCATAGACGTTTGGTGGAGACAGGTTCAATTGAGACACTGAAGAGAGTATTGGAAGATTATTTGAACAGAAATAAGGTGCAAGGATATGGGAGGATTGGCAATAGGCAATGATGCTCATTTGAAGAACCAGTGTGGATATGATGGGCTGAATGATCTCCATCCGCACCAGAATAACTCTGTTTGTTTTCTTAAGTCAGAGTCCTGGTGGGAGACCAGAGATTTTATTGACCTGGCTGAGAACTCTCTGTCAGTGGATGGGAGTAGTGCTGTCTGTCAGTGATGCAGGTTCACAATACAGTGCTCTTCACTTGTTGAATAAAGGCTATAAAGATTGATTAAACATCTTGCAAGTAGCACAAGTGGTTTATTGTTGCTCAGATCACTCAAGATGACATTGTTGCTGCCAATATTGTCTTGATGATGTTATCAATGCAGAGAAAGTGAGGACTGCAGATGCTGGAGAATCATTGACTTCACTCGTTTCCAAATCCCCCCCTCCCCCCACCTCTTCCCACATCCAACCCTCCAACCCAGCACACCCCTCTTGACCTGTCCTATCTGTTCATTTTCCTTCCGCTCCAACCTCCTCTCCGACATCACAACTCCCCCCCTCACCTGCATCTACCTATCATTTTCCCAGCTACCCTCTGCTAGCTCCCTATTTATGTCTCAGCCAGACTACTGCGACCACTAGGACTCATAACAGCACACAAACCAACAGCCACTCTCAGACAACAGCTCACCAGAACGAAGGACCCGATACTCAGCATGAGCAAAACCAATGTAGTGTACAAAATCCCATGCAAGGACTGCACAAAACACTACATAGGACAAACAGGACGACAGCTAACGATCCGCATCCATGAACACCAACTAGCCACGAAACGACACGACTAGCTATCCTTAGTAGCCACACACTCAGATGACAAGCAACATGATTTCGACTGGGACAACACTACTATTATAGGACAAGCCAAACAGAGCACAGCCAGGGAATTCCTAGAGGCATGGCACTCATCAACAGATTCAATCAATAAGCACTTCGACCTGGACCCAATATACCGACCACTGCAACAGACAGATGGAACTGACAACCGGAAGCGGCAGATTCAAACTACTATAAATGCCGGAGGAAACATCACAGAAGCGCTTCACAGGAGGCTCCCAAGCACTGAGGATGTCACCTAGACAGGGGACGAAACGTTTGCAACACAAATTCCCAGCTCGGCGAACAGAATCACAACAATCAGCCCCCTTCCTCAGTTCTATTACTGATGAAGGGTCTTGCCTGAAATGTCGACTCTCCTGCATCTTGGATGCTGTCTGACATGTTGTTTCTTTCTAACACCACACTTTCTGACTCATGTTATCAATGCATGCACTCAACAGCAAGTGATAGACAGAACTAAGCGATCCCACAACCAATGCATCAGATTTAAGCTCTGCAGTCCTTCAACATCCAGTCGTGAATAGTGGTGGACAATTAAACCACTCACTGGAGGAGGAGGAGGCTCTACAAATATCCCCATCCTCAATGATGGAGGGGCCCAGCACATCAGTGCAAAAGATAGGGATGATGCATTCTCAACAATCTTCAGTCAGAAATGCTAAGTGCATGATCCATCTTGGACTCCTCCAGTGATTCCCAGTATCATAGATACCAGTCTCCAGCCAATTCGATTCACTCCACATGACATCAAGAAACGGTTGGAGGCACTGGATCCTGCAAAGGCAATGGGCCCTGATGAGATTCTGGCAATAGTGTTGAAGACGTGTACTCCAGAACGTATCGCTCCCCTAGCCAAGCTCTTCTAGTAATTACAACACTGTCATCTACCAATGTGGAAATTGCCCAGGTATGTCCTGTACACACACAAAAAAGGGCAAATCCAACCCAGCCAATTGCAACCCAATCAGGCTATTCTCCATCATCGGTGAAGAGATGAAGGTAACAGTGCTATCAAGCAGCACCTGCTCAGTGATGGCCAATCACACAGCTCCTGATCGCATTGTAGCCTTGGTTCAAACATGGACAAAAGAGCTGAATTCCAGTGGAGAGGTGAGTGTGACAGCCCTTGACATCATTTGACTGAGTCTGGCATCAAGGAGCCCTGGCAAAACTGGAATCAATGGGTATCAGGGCAAACACTCCACTTATTAGAGTCATACCTGGCTCAAATGAAAATGGTTGAAATTGTGGGGGGGGGGTCAGTCATCTCAGCTCCAGGGCATTTCTGCAGGAATCCCTTGGGGTAGTGTCCTAGGCCTAACAATCTTAAACTGCTTCATCAATGACCTTCATAAGATCATAAGGTCAGAAATGGGGATGTTCATTGATGATTGCACAATGTTTCGCAACATTCACGACTCCTCAGATACTGAAGCAGTCCGTGCTCAAATGCAACAAAATCTGGACAATATCTAGGCTTGGGCTGACAAGTGGCAAGTAACATTTGCACCACACAAATGCTAGACAATGATCATCTCCAATAAGAGACACTCTAACCACCACCTCTTGACATTCAATGGTATTACCATTACTGAATCCCCCATTGTCAACATCCTTGGGGTTAGTATTGACCAGAAATTCAACTGGACTCACCACATAAACACAGTGGCTACAAGACCAGGTCAGAGATTGGGGATACTGCGGTGAGTAACTCACCTCCATCATTTACAAGGCAGGGTCAGGAGTGTGATGGAATACTCCCCACTTGCCTGGATGGGTGCAGCTCCAACAACACTCAGGAAGCTTGACATCATCCAGGACAAAGCAGCCCGCTTGATTGGCATCACATCTACTAACCTTCAATCCCTGCACCACTGGTGCTTAGTAGCAGCAGTGTGTACTATCTACAAGATGCTCTGCAGAAATTCACCAAAGATCCTTAGACAGCACGTTCCAACCCCCCGACCACTTCCATCCAGAAGGACAAAGGCAGCAGGTATTTGGGAATACCCCCACCTACAAGTTCCCCTCCAAGCCACTTACCATCCTGACTTGGCAATATATCGCCGTTCCTTCACAGTCATTGGGTCAAACTCCGGGAATTCACTCCATACCAGCATTGTGGATCAACCCACAGAAAGTGGACTGCAGCGATTCAAGAAGGCAGCTCATCACCACCTTCTCAACAGCAACGAGGGACAGGCTATCAACGCTGGCCAGCCAGAAATGCCCAAGTCCCACAAATGACTAAACAAAATCTATAGGTGGAAATGACAAACTTAACAGGATATGTTACACTACCGTTAAATAATATATACTATTCAAAGCTCGCAAACTCAGGGTTCTTTAAACACAGCTCATGCAATTTTAGTTGTTAAGTTGGTTATTTACTTTGAAGAAAAAAGATTGCTACCCTATATCAGGGCTGCACATCTACAATATTAATTAATCAGCAAGAAGCCATGCTTTCACCTGTACAGGCTATAAGCTCTGGAACTCCCTCTCTGAACATCACTGCTCTTCTGTATCTCTCTCCTCTTTTAACGCATCGATTGGTCCAAGATTTTGGGCATTATTCATTACAGATCCCTGAGAGGTCCAGTGAGTAATGTTGGCTGATACCTATACGAGGAGGAAGAGCCTTAACTATTACATTAAAGGAGCTTTATCAATGCAAATTGTTGTGGGTCAATGCATCAAGATCGTGAGACAACATTCTAGCCTGTGTTGTGACATTATGGAACTCTGACCTGAGCTGTGACATTATTGACCTCTGGCCTGTGCTGTGACATTATTGAACTCTGGCCTGTGCTGTGACATTATTGACCTCTGGCCTGTGCTGTGATATTATTAAAGTCTGGCCTGTGCTGTGACATGATTGAACTCTGGCCTGTGCTGTGACATTATTGAAGTCTGGCCTGTACTGTGACATTATTGAACTCTGGCCTGTACTGTGACGTGATTGAAGTCTGATCTGTACTGTAACATTAATGAACTCTGACCTGTACTGTGACATTATTGAAGTCTGGCCTGTACTGTGACATTATTGAACTCTGACCTGTGCTGTGACATTATTGAACTCTGGCCTGTACTGGGAATTTATTGAACTCTGACCTGTGCTGTGACATTATTGAACTCTGGCCTGTACTGTGACTTTATTGAACTCAGGCCTGAGCTGTGACATTACTCTAGTCTGGCCTGTTTTGTGACATTTTTGAATTCTGGCTTGTGCTGTAACATTTTTGAACTCTGGCTGTGCTGTGACATTATTGAACTCTGTCCTGTGCTGTGACATTATTGAACTCTGTCCTGTGCTGTGACATTATTGAACGCTGGCCTGTACTGTGACTTTATTGAAGTCTGGCCTGTGCTGTGACATTATTGAACTCTGTCCTGTGCTGTGACATTATTGAACTCTGGCCTGTGCTGTGACATTATTGAATTCTGGCCTGTGCTGTGATATTATTAACTCTGGCCTGTGCTGTGACATTATTGAACGCTGGCCTGTACTGTGACTTTATTGAAGTCTGGCCTGTGCTGTGACATTATTGAACTCTGGCCTGTGCTGTGACATTATTGAATTCTGGCCTGTGCTGTGACATTATTGAACGCTGGCCTGTACTGTGACTTTATTGAAGTCTGGCCTGTGCTGTGACATTATTGAACTCTGTCCTGTGCTGTGACATTATTGAACTCTGGCCTGTGCTGTGACATTATTGAATTCTGGCCTGTGCTGTGATATTATTAACTCTGGCCTGTGCTGTGACATTATTGAACTCTGTCCTGTACTGTGACATTATTGTATTCTGACCTGTGCTGTGACATTATTGAAGTCTGGCCTGTACTGTGACTTTATTGAAGTCTGGCCTGTGCTGTGACATTACTGAAGTCTGGCCTATACTGTGACATTATTGTATTCTGACCTGTGCTGTGACATTATTGAAGTCTGGCCTGTACTGTGACATTATTGAAGTCTGGCCTGTGCTGTGACATTATTGAACTCTGTCCTGTACTGTGACATTATTGTATTCTGACCTGTGCTGTGACATTATTGAAGTCTGGCCTGTACTGTGACTTTATTGAAGTCTGGCCTGTGCTGTGACACTACTGAAGTCTGGCCTGTACTGTGACATTATTGTATTCTGACCTGTGCTGTGACATTATTGAAGTCTGGCCTGTGCAGTGACATTATAGAAATCTGGCCTGTACTGTGACATTATTGAAGTCTGACCTGTGCTGTGACTTTATTGAACTCTGGCCTGTGCTGTTACATTATTCACCTCTGGCCTGTGCATTGACGTTATTGAACTCTGGCCTGTGCTGTTACATTATTCACCTCTGGCCTGTGCATTGACGTTATTGAACTCTGGTCTGTACTGTGACATTATTGAACTCTGGCCTGTGCTGTGACATTACTCTAGTCTGGCCTGTGTTGTGACATTTTTGAATTCTGGCCTGTGCTGTAACATTATTGAACTCTGGCCTGTGCTGTGACAGTATTGAAGTCTGGCCTGCGTTGTGACATTATTGCACTCTGGCCTGTGCTGTGACAGTATTGAAGTCTGGCCTGTGCTGTGACTTTATTGAAGTCTGCCCTGTACTGTGACTTTATTGAAGTCTGGCCTGTACTGCGACATTATTGAACTCTGGTCTGTACTGTGACAGTATCGAAGTCTGGCCTGTACTGTGACATTATTGAACTCTGGCCTGTGCTGTGACATTACTCTAGTCTGGCCTGTGTTGTGACATTTTTGAATTCTGGCCTGTGCTGTAACATTATTGAACTCTGGCCTGTGCTGTGACAGTATTGATGTCTGGCCTGTGTTGTGACATTGTTGCACTCTGGCCTGTGCTGTGACAGTATTGAAGTCTGGCCTGTACTATGACAGTATCGAAGTCTGGCCTGTACTGTGACATTATTGAACTCTGGCCTGTGCAGTGACAGTATTGAAGTCTGGCCTGTACTGTGACAGTATCGAAGTCTGGCCTGTACTGTGACATTATTGAACTCTGGCCTGTGCAGTGACAGTATTGAAGTCTGGCCTGTACTGTGACAGTATCGAAGTCTGGCCTGTACTGTGACATTATTGAACTCTGGCCTGTGCAGTGACAGTATTGAAGTCTGGCCTGTACTGTGACAGTATCGAAGTCTGGCCTGTACTGTGACATTATTGAACTCTGGCCTGTGCTGTGACAGTATTGAAGTCTGGCCTGTGTTGTGACATTATTGCACTCTGGCCTGTGCTGTGACAGTATTGAAGTCTGGCCTGTACTGTGACATTATTGAACTCTGGCCTGTACTGTGACATTATTGAACTCTGGCCAGTGCAGTGACTTTATAGAAATCTGGCCTGTACTGTGACATTATTGAAGTCTGGCCTGTGCTGTAACATTATTGAAGTCTGGCCTATGTTGTGACATTATTACACTCTGGCCTGTACTGTGACATTATCGAACTCTGGCCTGAACTGAGACATTATTGAATTCTAGCCTGTACTGTGACAATATTGAAGTCCGGCCTGTGCTGTGACATTATTGAACTCTGGCCTGGGCTATGACATAATTGAATTCTGGCCTGTGCTGTGTCATTATTGAACTCTGGCCTGTGCTGTGACATTATTGAATTCTAGCCTGTGCTGTGACATTATTGAACTCTGGCCTGTACTGTGACTTTATTGAAGTCTGGCCTGTGCTGTGACATTATTGAAGTCTGGCCTGTACTGTAACATTATTGAACTCTGGCTGTGCTTTGATTTTATTGAAGTCTGGCCTGTGCTGTGATGTTATTGAACTCTGGCCTGTGCTGTGACATGATTGACATCTTGCCTGTACTGTGACTGTATTGAAGTCTGTCCTGCACTGTGATATTATTGAACTCTGGCCTGTAATGTGAAATTATAGGATTTTGACCTGTGAGGTGACATTATAGAACTCTTGTCTGTGCTGTGACATTACTGAAATCTGGTCTGTACTGTGACATTATTGAACTCGGACCTGTGCTTTGACATTATTGAAGTCAGGACTGTGCTGTGACATTATTGAAGTCTGGCCTGTACTGTGACATTGTAGAACTCGGGCCTGTGCTTTGATATTATTGAACTCTGGCCTGTGCTGTGACATTATTGAACTCTGGCCAGTGCAGTGACATTATAGAAATCTGGCCTGTACTGTGACATTATTGCACTCTGCCCTGTGCTGTGACAGTATTGAAGTCTGGCCTGTACTGTGACATTATTGAAGTCTAGTCGTGCTGTGACATAATTGAAGTCTGGCCTGTGCTGTGACATTATTGAACTCTGGCCTGTACTGTGACATTATTGAAGTCTGGTCTGTACTGTGACATTGTTGAAGTCTGGCCTGTGCTGTGACATTATTGAACTCTGTCCTGTACTGTGACATTATTGTATTCTGACCTGTGCTGTGACATTATTGAAGTCTGGCCTGCACTGTGACTTTATTGAAGTCTGGCCTGTGCTGTGACATTACTGAAGTCTGGCCTGTACTGTGACATTATTGTATTCTGACCTGTGCTGTGACATTATTGAAGTCTGGCCTGTGCTGTGACATTATTGAAGTCTGGCCTGTACTGTGACATTGTTGAACTCTGGCCTGTATTGTGACATTCTTGAATTCTGGCCTGTACTGTGACATTATTGAACTCTGGGCTGTGCTGTAACATTATTGAAGTCTGGCCTGTGCTGTGACATTATAGAAATCTGGCCTGTGCTGTCACATTATTGAAGTCTGGCCTGTGTTGTGACATTATTGCACTCTGGCCTGTGCTGTTACTTTATTGAAGTCTGGCCTGTACTGTGACATTATTGAACTCTGGCCTGAACTGAAACATTATTGAATTCTAGCCTGTGCTGTGACTTTATTGAAGTCTGGCCTGTACTGTGACTTTATTGAAGTCTGGCCGGTGCTGTGACATTATTGAAGTCTGGCCTGTACTGTGACTTTATTGAAGTCTGGCCTGTGCTGTGACACTACTGAAGTCTGGCCTGTACTGTGACATTATTTTATTCTGACCTGTGCTGTGACATTATTGAAGTCTGGCCTGTGCTGTGACATTGTTGAACTCTGGCCTGTATTGTGACATTCTTGAACTCTGGGCTGTGCAGTGACATTATAGAAATCTGGCCTGTGCTGTGACATTATTGAACTCTGGCCTGTGCTGTAACATTATTGAAGTCTGGCCTGTGTTGTGACATTATTGCACTCTGGCCTGTGCTGTGACTTTATTGAAGTCTGGCCTGTACTGTGACATTATTGAACTCTGGCCTGAACTGAGACATTATTGAATTCTAGCCTGTACTGTGACATTATTGAAGTCTGGCCTGTGCTGTGACATTATTGAACTCTGGCCTGAACTGAGACATTATTGAATTCTGGCCTGTGCTGTGTCATTTTGAACTCTGGCCTGTGCTGTGACATTATTGATCTCTAGCCTGTACTGTGACTTTATTGAAGTCTGGCCTGTGCTGTGACATTATTGAACTCTGTCCTGTACTGTGACATTATTGAATTCAGGCCTGGGCTGTGACATGAAAGAACTCTTGTCTGTGCTGTGACATTACTGAAATCTGGTCTGTACTGTGACATTATTGAACTCTGACCTGTGCTTTGACATTATTGAAGTCAGGCCTGTGCTGTGACATTATTGAAATCTGGCCTGTACTGTGACAGTATTGAAGTCTGGCCTGTGCTGTGACATTATTGAATTCTGGCATGTGCTATGACATTATTGAATTCGGGCCTGTGCTGTGACATTATTGAAGTCTGGCCTGTGCAGGGACATTATTGAATTCTGGCCTGTGCTGTGACATTATTGAAGTCTGGCCTGTACTGGGAATTTATTGAAGTCTGACCAGTGCTGTGACATTATTGAACTCTGGCCAGTGCTGTGACATTATTGAAATTGGGCCTGTGCTGTGACAGTATTGAAGTCTGGCCTGTGCTGTGACATTATTGAATTCTGGCCTGTGCTATGACATTATTGAATTCGGGCCTGTGCTGTGACATTATTGAAGTCTGGCCTGTGCTGTGACATTATTGAATTCTGGCCTGTGCTGTGACATTATTGAAGTCTGGCCTGTGCTGTGACTTTATTGAAGTCTGGCCTGTACTGTGACTTTATTGAAGTCTGGCCTGTACTGCGACATTCTTGAATTCTGGCCTGTGCGGTGTCATTCTTGAACTCTGGCCTGTGCTGTGACATTATTGAACTCTGGCCAGTGCAGTGACATTATAGAAATCTGGCCTGTACTGTGACATTATTGCACTCTGGCCTGTGCTGTGACAGTATTGAAGTCTGGCCTGTACTGTGACATTATTGAACTCTAGGCGTGCTGTGACATTATTGAAGTCCGGCCTGTGCTGTGACATTATTGAACTCTGGCCTGTACTGTGACATTATTGAAGTCTGGCCTGTGCTGTGACATTACTGAAGTCTGGCCTGTACTGTGACATTATTGTATTCTGACCTGTGCTGTGACATTATTGAAGTCTGGCCTGTACTGTGACATTATTGAAGTCTGGCCTGTGCTGTGACATTATTGAAGTCTGGCCTGTACTGTGACAGTATTGAAGTCTGGCCTGTGCTGTGACACTACTGAAGTCTGGCCTGTACTGTGACATTATTTTATTCTGACCTGTGCTGTGACATTATTGAAGTCTGGCCTGTACTGTGACATTGTTGAACTCTGGCCTGTATTGTGACATTCTTGAATTCTGGCCTGTGCTCTGTCATTCTTGAACTCTGGCCTGTACTGTGACATTATTGAACTCTGGCCTGTGCAGTGACATTATAGAAATCTGGCCTGTACTGTGACATTATTGAACTCTGGCCTGTGCTGTAACATTATTGAAGTCTGGCCTGTGCTGTGACATTATAGAAATCTGGCCTGTGCTGTGACATTATTGAAGTCTGGCCTGTGCTGTAACATTATTGAAGTCTGGCCTGTGTTGTGACATTATTGCACTCTGGCCTGTGCTGTGACTTTATTGAGGTCTGGCCTGTACTGTGACATTATTGAAGTCTGGCCTGAACTGAGACATTATTGAATTCTAGCCTGTACTGTGACATTATTGAAGTCTGGCCTGTGCTGTGACATTATTGAAGTCTGGCCTGTACTGGGAATTTATTGAAGTCTGACCAGTGCTGTGACATTATTGAACTCTGGCCTGTGCTATGACATTATTGAAATTGGGCCTGTGCTGTGACAGTATTGAAGTCTGGCCTGTGCTGTGACATTATTGAATTCTGGCCTGTGCTATGACATTATTGAATTCGGGCCTGTGCTGTGACATTATTGAAGTCTGGCCTGTGCTGTGACATTATTGAATTCTGGCCTGTGCTGTGACATTATTGAAGTCTGGCCTGTGCTGTGACTTTATTGAAGTCTGGCCTGTACTGTGACTTTATTGAAGTCTGGCCTGTACTGCGACATTCTTGAATTCTGGCCAGTGCGGTGTCATTCTTGAACTCTGGCCTGTGCTGTGACATTATTGAACTCTGGCCAGTGCAGTGACATTATAGAAATCTGGCCTGTACTGTGACATTATTGCACTCTGGCCTGTGCTGTGACAGTATTGAAGTCTGGCCTGTACTGTGACATTATTGAACTCTAGGCGTGCTGTGACATTATTGAACTCTGGCCTGTACTGTGACATTATTGAAGTCTGGTCTGTACTGTGACATTGTTGAAGTCTGGCCTGTGCTGTGACATTATTGAACTCTGTCCTGTACTGTGACATTATTGTATTCTGACCTGTGCTGTGACATTATTGAAGTCTGGCCTGCACTGTGACTTTATTGAAGTCTGGCCTGTGCTGTGACATTACTGAAGTCTGGCCTGTACTGTGACATTATTGTATTCTGACCTGTGCTGTGACATTATTGAAGTCTGGCCTGTGCTGTGACATTATTGAAGTCTGGCCTGTACTGTGACATTGTTGAACTCTGGCCTGTATTGTGACATTCTTGAATTCTGGCCTGTACTGTGACATTATTGAACTCTGGGCTGTGCTGTAACATTATTGAAGTCTGGCCTGTGCTGTGACATTATAGAAATCTGGCCTGTGCTGTCACATTATTGAAGTCTGGCCTGTGTTGTGACATTATTGCACTCTGGCCTGTGCTGTTACTTTATTGAAGTCTGGCCTGTACTGTGACATTATTGAACTCTGGCCTGAACTGAAACATTATTGAATTCTAGCCTGTGCTGTGACTTTATTGAAGTCTGGCCTGTACTGTGACTTTATTGAAGTCTGGCCGGTGCTGTGACATTATTGAAGTCTGGCCTGTACTGTGACTTTATTGAAGTCTGGCCTGTGCTGTGACACTACTGAAGTCTGGCCTGTACTGTGACATTATTTTATTCTGACCTGTGCTGTGACATTATTGAAGTCTGGCCTGTGCTGTGACATTGTTGAACTCTGGCCTGTATTGTGACATTCTTGAACTCTGGGCTGTGCAGTGACATTATAGAAATCTGGCCTGTGCTGTGACATTATTGAACTCTGGCCTGTGCTGTAACATTATTGAAGTCTGGCCTGTGTTGTGACATTATTGCACTCTGGCCTGTGCTGTGACTTTATTGAAGTCTGGCCTGTACTGTGACATTATTGAACTCTGGCCTGAACTGAGACATTATTGAATTCTAGCCTGTACTGTGACATTATTGAAGTCTGGCCTGTGCTGTGACATTATTGAACTCTGGCCTGAACTGAGACATTATTGAATTCTGGCCTGTGCTGTGTCATTTTGAACTCTGGCCTGTGCTGTGACATTATTGATCTCTAGCCTGTACTGTGACTTTATTGAAGTCTGGCCTGTGCTGTGACATTATTGAACTCTGTCCTGTACTGTGACATTATTGAATTCAGGCCTGGGCTGTGACATGAAAGAACTCTTGTCTGTGCTGTGACATTACTGAAATCTGGTCTGTACTGTGACATTATTGAACTCTGACCTGTGCTTTGACATTATTGAAGTCAGGCCTGTGCTGTGACATTATTGAAATCTGGCCTGTACTGTGACAGTATTGAAGTCTGGCCTGTGCTGTGACATTATTGAATTCTGGCATGTGCTATGACATTATTGAATTCGGGCCTGTGCTGTGACATTATTGAAGTCTGGCCTGTGCAGGGACATTATTGAATTCTGGCCTGTGCTGTGACATTATTGAAGTCTGGCCTGTACTGGGAATTTATTGAAGTCTGACCAGTGCTGTGACATTATTGAACTCTGGCCAGTGCTGTGACATTATTGAAATTGGGCCTGTGCTGTGACAGTATTGAAGTCTGGCCTGTGCTGTGACATTATTGAATTCTGGCCTGTGCTATGACATTATTGAATTCGGGCCTGTGCTGTGACATTATTGAAGTCTGGCCTGTGCTGTGACATTATTGAATTCTGGCCTGTGCTGTGACATTATTGAAGTCTGGCCTGTGCTGTGACTTTATTGAAGTCTGGCCTGTACTGTGACTTTATTGAAGTCTGGCCTGTACTGCGACATTCTTGAATTCTGGCCTGTGCGGTGTCATTCTTGAACTCTGGCCTGTGCTGTGACATTATTAAACTCTGGCCAGTGCAGTGACATTATAGAAATCTGGCCTGTACTGTGACATTATTGCACTCTGGCCTGTGCTGTGACAGTATTGAAGTCTGGCCTGTACTGTGACATTATTGAACTCTAGGCGTGCTGTGACATTATTGAAGTCCGGCCTGTGCTGTGACATTATTGAACTCTGGCCTGTACTGTGACATTATTGAAGTCTGGCCTGTGCTGTGACATTACTGAAGTCTGGCCTGTACTGTGACATTATTGTATTCTGACCTGTGCTGTGATATTATTGAAGTCTGGCCTGTCCTGTGACATTATTGAAGTCTGGCCTGTGCTGTGACATTATTGAAGTCTGGCCTGTACTGTGACAGTATTGAAGTCTGGCCTGTGCTGTGACACTACTGAAGTCTGGCCTGTACTGTGACATTATTTTATTCTGACCTGTGCTGTGACATTATTGAAGTCTGGCCTGTACTGTGACATTGTTGAACTCTGGCCTGTATTGTGACATTCTTGAATTCTGGCCTGTGCTCTGTCATTCTTGAACTCTGGCCTGTACTGTGACATTATTGAACTCTGGCCTGTGCAGTGACATTATAGAAATCTGGCCTGTACTGTGACATTATTGAACTCTGGCCTGTGCTGTAACATTATTGAAGTCTGGCCTGTGCTGTGACATTATAGAAATCTGGCCTGTGCTGTGACATTATTGAAGTCTGGCCTGTGCTGTAACATTATTGAAGTCTGGCCTGTGTTGTGACATTATTGCACTCTGGCCTGTGCTGTGACTTTATTGAGGTCTGGCCTGTACTGTGACATTATTGAAGTCTGGCCTGAACTGAGACATTATTGAATTCTAGCCTGTACTGTGACATTATTGAAGTCTGGCCTGTGCTGTGACATTATTGAAGTCTGGCCTGTACTGGGAATTTATTGAAGTCTGACCAGTGCTGTGACATTATTGAACTCTGGCCTGTGCTATGACATTATTGAAATTGGGCCTGTGCTGTGACAGTATTGAAGTCTGGCCTGTGCTGTGACATTATTGAATTCTGGCCTGTGCTATGACATTATTGAATTCGGGCCTGTGCTGTGACATTATTGAAGTCTGGCCTGTGCTGTGACATTATTGAATTCTGGCCTGTGCTGTGACATTATTGAAGTCTGGCCTGTGCTGTGACTTTATTGAAGTCTGGCCTGTACTGTGACTTTATTGAAGTCTGGCCTGTACTGCGACATTCTTGAATTCTGGCCAGTGCGGTGTCATTCTTGAACTCTGGCCTGTGCTGTGACATTATTGAACTCTGGCCAGTGCAGTGACATTATAGAAATCTGGCCTGTACTGTGACATTATTGCACTCTGGCCTGTGCTGTGACAGTATTGAAGTCTGGCCTGTACTGTGACATTATTGAACTCTAGGCGTGCTGTGACATTATTGAAGTCTGGCCTGTGCTGTGACATTATTGAACTCTGGCCTGTACTGTGACATTATTGAAGTCTGGCTTGTGCTGTGACATTATTCAACTCTGTCCTGTACTGTGACATTATTGTATTCTGACCTGTGCTGTGACATTATTGAAGTCTGGCCTGTACTGTGACTTTATTGAAGTCTGGCCTGTGCTGTGACATTACTGAAGTCTGGCCTGTACTGTGACATTATTGTATTCTGACCTGTGCTGTGATATTATTGAAGTCTGGCCTGTCCTGTGACATTATTGAAGTCTGGCCTGTGCTGTGACATTATTGAAGTCTGGCCTGTACTGTGACAGTATTGAAGTCTGGCCTGTGCTGTGACACTACTGAAGTCTGGCCTGTACTGTGACATTATTTTATTCTGACCTGTGCTGTGACATTATTGAAGTCTGGCCTGTACTGTGACATTGTTGAACTCTGGCCTGTATTGTGACATTCTTGAATTCTGGCCTGTGCTCTGTCATTCTTGAACTCTGGCCTGTACTGTGACATTATTGAACTCTGGCCTGTGCAGTGACATTATAGAAATCTGGCCTGTACTGTGACATTATTGAACTCTGGCCTGTGCTGTAACATTATTGAAGTCTGGCCTGTGCTGTGACATTATAGAAATCTGGCCTGTGCTGTAACATTATTGAAGACTGGCCTGTGTTGTGACATTATTGCACTCTGGCCTGTGCTGTGACTTTATTGAAGTCTGGCCTGTACTGTGACATTATTGAACTCTGGCCTGAACTGAGACATTATTGAATTCTAGCCTGTACTGTGACATTATTGAAGTCTGGCCTGTACTGTGACATTATTGAACTCTGGCCTGAACTGAGACATTATTGAATTCTAGCCTGTACTGTGACATTATTGAAGTCTGGCCTGTGCTGTGACATTATTGAACTCTGGCCTGTACTGTGGCTTTATTGAAGTCTGGCCTGTGCTGTGACATTATTGAACTCTGGCCTGTGCTCTGACATTATTGAACTCTGGCCTGTGCTGTGACATTATTGAACTCTGGCCTGTGCTGTGACAGTATTGAAGTCTGGCCTGTGTTGTGACATTGTTGCACTCTGGCCTGTGCTGTGATAGTATTGAAATCTGGCCTGTACTATGACAGTATCGAAGTCTGGCCTGTACTGTGACATTATTGAACTCTGGCCTGTGCAGTGACAGTATTGAAGTCTGGCCTGTACTGTGACAGTATCGAAGTCTGGCCTGTACTGTGACATTATTGAACTCTGGCCTGTGCTGTGACAGTATTGAAGTCTGGCCTGTGTTGTGACAATATTGCACTCTGGCCTGTGCTGTGACAGTATTGAAGTCTGGCCTGTACTGTGACAGTATTGAAGTCTGGCCTGTACTGTGACATTATTGAACTCTGGCCTGTGCAGTGACAGTATTGAAGTCTGGCCTGTGCTGTGACATTATTGAATTCTGGCCTGTGCTATGACATTATTGAATTCGGGCCTGTGCTGTGACATTATTGAAGTCTGGCCTGTGCTGTGACATTATTGAATTCTGGCCTGTGCTGTGACATTATTGAAGTCTGGCCTGTGCTGTGACTTTATTGAAGTCTGGCCTGTACTGTGACTTTATTGAAGTCTGGCCTGTACTGCGACATTCTTGAATTCTGGCCAGTGCGGTGTCATTCTTGAACTCTGGCCTGTGCTGTGACATTATTGAACTCTGGCCAGTGCAGTGACATTATAGAAATCTGGCCTGTACTGTGACATTATTGCACTCTGGCCTGTGCTGTGACAGTATTGAAGTCTGGCCTGTACTGTGACATTATTGAACTCTAGGCGTGCTGTGACATTATTGAAGTCTGGCCTGTGCTGTGACATTATTGAACTCTGGCCTGTACTGTGACATTATTGAAGTCTGGCTTGTGCTGTGACATTATTCAACTCTGTCCTGTACTGTGACATTATTGTATTCTGACCTGTGCTGTGACATTATTGAAGTCTGGCCTGTACTGTGACTTTATTGAAGTCTGGCCTGTGCTGTGACATTACTGAAGTCTGGCCTGTACTGTGACATTATTGTATTCTGACCTGTGCTGTGATATTATTGAAGTCTGGCCTGTCCTGTGACATTATTGAAGTCTGGCCTGTGCTGTGACATTATTGAAGTCTGGCCTGTACTGTGACAGTATTGAAGTCTGGCCTGTGCTGTGACACTACTGAAGTCTGGCCTGTACTGTGACATTATTTTATTCTGACCTGTGCTGTGACATTATTGAAGTCTGGCCTGTACTGTGACATTGTTGAACTCTGGCCTGTATTGTGACATTCTTGAATTCTGGCCTGTGCTCTGTCATTCTTGAACTCTGGCCTGTACTGTGACATTATTGAACTCTGGCCTGTGCAGTGACATTATAGAAATCTGGCCTGTACTGTGACATTATTGAACTCTGGCCTGTGCTGTAACATTATTGAAGTCTGGCCTGTGCTGTGACATTATAGAAATCTGGCCTGTGCTGTGACATTATTGAAGTCTGGCCTGTGCTGTAACATTATTGAAGACTGGCCTGTGTTGTGACATTATTGCACTCTGGCCTGTGCTGTGACTTTATTGAAGTCTGGCCTGTACTGTGACATTATTGAACTCTGGCCTGAACTGAGACATTATTGAATTCTAGCCTGTACTGTGACATTATTGAAGTCTGGCCTGTACTGTGACATTATTGAACTCTGGCCTGAACTGAGACATTATTGAATTCTAGCCTGTACTGTGACATTATTGAAGTCTGGCCTGTGCTGTGACATTATTGAACTCTGGCCTGTACTGTGGCTTTATTGAAGTCTGGCCTGTGCTGTGACATTATTGAACTCTGGCCTGTGCTCTGACATTATTGAACTCTGGCCTGTGCTGTGACATTATTGAACTCTGGCCTGTGCTGTGACAGTATTGAAGTCTGGCCTGTGTTGTGACATTGTTGCACTCTGGCCTGTGCTGTGATAGTATTGAAATCTGGCCTGTACTATGACAGTATCGAAGTCTGGCCTGTACTGTGACATTATTGAACTCTGGCCTGTGCAGTGACAGTATTGAAGTCTGGCCTGTACTGTGACAGTATCGAAGTCTGGCCTGTACTGTGACATTATTGAACTCTGGCCTGTGCTGTGACAGTATTGAAGTCTGGCCTGTACTGTGACAGTATCGAAGTCTGGCCTGTACTGTGACATTATTGAACTCTGGCCTGTGCTGTGACAGTATTGAAGTCTGGCCTGTGTTGTGACAATATTGCACTCTGGCCTGTGCTGTGACAGTATTGAAGTCTGGCCTGTACTGTGACAGTATTGAAGTCTGGCCTGTACTGTGACATTATTGAACTCTGGCCTGTGCAGTGACAGTATTGAAGTCTGGCCTGTGCTGTGACATTATTGAATTCTGGCCTGTGCTATGACATTATTGAATTCAGGCCTGTGCTGTGACATTATTGAAGTCTGGCCTGTGCTGTGACATTATTGAATTCTGGCCTGTGCTGTGACATTATTGAAGTCTGGCCTGTGCTGTGACTTTATTGAAGTCTGGCCTGTACTGTGACTTTATTGAAGTCTGGCCTGTACTGCGACATTCTTGAATTCTGGCCAGTGCGGTGTCATTCTTGAACTCTGGCCTGTGCTGTGACATTATTGAACTCTGGCCAGTGCAGTGACATTATAGAAATCTGGCCTGTACTGTGACATTATTGCACTCTGGCCTGTGCTGTGACAGTATTGAAGTCTGGCCTGTACTGTGACATTATTGAACTCTAGGCGTGCTGTGACATTATTGAAGTCTGGCCTGTGCTGTGACATTATTGAACTCTGGCCTGTACTGTGACATTATTGAAGTCTGGCTTGTGCTGTGACATTATTCAACTCTGTCCTGTACTGTGACATTATTGTATTCTGACCTGTGCTGTGACATTATTGAAGTCTGGCCTGTACTGTGACTTTATTGAAGTCTGGCCTGTGCTGTGACATTACTGAAGTCTGGCCTGTACTGTGACATTATTGTATTCTGACCTGTGCTGTGATATTATTGAAGTCTGGCCTGTCCTGTGACATTATTGAAGTCTGGCCTGTGCTGTGACATTATTGAAGTCTGGCCTGTACTGTGACAGTATTGAAGTCTGGCCTGTGCTGTGACACTACTGAAGTCTGGCCTGTACTGTGACATTATTTTATTCTGACCTGTGCTGTGACATTATTGAAGTCTGGCCTGTACTGTGACATTGTTGAACTCTGGCCTGTATTGTGACATTCTTGAATTCTGGCCTGTGCTCTGTCATTCTTGAACTCTGGCCTGTACTGTGACATTATTGAACTCTGGCCTGTGCAGTGACATTATAGAAATCTGGCCTGTACTGTGACATTATTGAACTCTGGCCTGTGCTGTAACATTATTGAAGTCTGGCCTGTGCTGTGACATTATAGAAATCTGGCCTGTGCTGTGACATTATTGAAGTCTGGCCTGTGCTGTAACATTATTGAAGACTGGCCTGTGTTGTGACATTATTGCACTCTGGCCTGTGCTGTGACTTTATTGAAGTCTGGCCTGTACTGTGACATTATTGAACTCTGGCCTGAACTGAGACATTATTGAATTCTAGCCTGTACTGTGACATTATTGAAGTCTGGCCTGTACTGTGACATTATTGAACTCTGGCCTGAACTGAGACATTATTGAATTCTAGCCTGTACTGTGACATTATTGAAGTCTGGCCTGTGCTGTGACATTATTGAACTCTGGCCTGTACTGTGGCTTTATTGAAGTCTGGCCTGTGCTGTGACATTATTGAACTCTGGCCTGTGCTCTGACATTATTGAACTCTGGCCTGTGCTGTGACATTATTGAACTCTGGCCTGTGCTGTGACAGTATTGAAGTCTGGCCTGTGTTGTGACATTGTTGCACTCTGGCCTGTGCTGTGATAGTATTGAAATCTGGCCTGTACTATGACAGTATCGAAGTCTGGCCTGTACTGTGACATTATTGAACTCTGGCCTGTGCAGTGACAGTATTGAAGTCTGGCCTGTACTGTGACAGTATCGAAGTCTGGCCTGTACTGTGACATTATTGAACTCTGGCCTGTGCTGTGACAGTATTGAAGTCTGGCCTGTGTTGTGACAATATTGCACTCTGGCCTGTGCTGTGACAGTATTGAAGTCTGGCCTGTACTGTGACAGTATTGAAGTCTGGCCTGTACTGTGACATTATTGAACTCTGGCCTGTGCAGTGACAGTATTGAAGTCTGGCCTGTACTGTGACAGTATTGAAGTCTGGCCTGTACTGTGACATTCTTGAATTCTGGCCTGTGCTGTGTCATTCTTGAACTCTGGCCTGTGCTGTGACAGTATTGAACTCTGGCCTGTCCTGTGACAGTATTGAAGTCTGGCCTGTGTTGTGACATTATTGCACTCTGGCCTGTGCTGTGACAGTATTGAAGTCTGGCCTGTACTGTGACATTATTGAACTCTGGCCAGTGCAGTGACATTTTTGAACTCTGACCTGTGCTGTGACATTATTGAACTCTGGCCTGTGCTGTGACATTATTGAAGTCTGGCCTGTGCTGTAACATTATTGAAGTCTGGCCTGTGCTGTGACATTATTGAATTCTGGCCTGTGCAGTGACATTATTGAACTCTGGCCTGTAATGTGACTTTATTGAAGTCTGGCCTGTGCTGTGACATTATTGAACTCTGGCCTGTGCTGTGACATTATTGAATTCTGGCCTGTGCTGTGACATTATTGAACTCTGGCCTGTGCTGTGACATTATTGAACTCTGGCTGTGCTTTGACTTTATTGAACTCTGGCCTGTGCTGTGACATTATTGAATTCTGGCCTGTACTGTGACATTATTAAACTCTGGCCTGTACTGTGACATTATTGAAGTCTGACCTGTGCTGTGACTTTTTTGAACTCTGGCCTGTGCTGTTACATTATTGACCTCTGGCCTGTGCATTGACGTTATTGAAGTCTGGTCTGTACTTTGACATTATTGAACTCTGGTCTGTACTGTGACATTATTGAACTCTGGCCTGTGCTGTGACATTACTCTAGTCTGGCCTGTGTTGTGACATTTTTGAATTCTGGCCTGTGCTGTAACATTATTGAACTCTGGCCTGTGCATTGACGTTATTGAAGTCTGGTCTGTACTTTGACATTATGGAACTCTGGTCTGTACTGTGACAGTATTGAACTCTGGCCTGTACTGTGACAGTATTGAAGTCTGGTCTGTACTGTGACATTATTGAACTCTGGCCAGTGCAGTGACATTTTTGAACTCTGGCCTGTGCTGTGACATTATTGAACTCTGGCCTGTGCTGTGACATTATTGAACTCTGGCCTGTGCTGTAACATTATTGAAGTCTGGCCTGTGCAGTGACATTATTGAACTCTGGCCTGTAATGTGACTTTATTGAAGTCTGGCCTGTGCTGTGACATTATTGAACTCTGGCCTGTGCTGTGACATTATTGAACTCTGGCCTGTGCTGTAACATTATTGAAGTCTGGCCTGTGCAGTGACATTATTGAACTCTGGCCTGTAATGTGACTTTATTGAAGTCTGGCCTGTGCTGTGACATTATTGAACTCTGGCCTGTGCTGTGACATTATTGTATTCTGACCTGTAATGTGACTTTATTGAAGTCTGGCCTGTGTTGTGACATTTTTGAATTCTGGCCTGTGCTGTAACATTATTGAACTCTGGCCTGTGCATTGACGTTATTGAAGTCTGGTCTGTACTTTGACATTATTGAACTCTGGTCTGTACTGTGACAGTATTGAACTCTGGCCTGTACTGTGACAGTATTGAAGTCTGGTCTGTACTGTGACAGTATTGAAGTCTGGCCTGTACTGTGACATTCTTGAATTCTGGCCTGTGCTGTGTCATTCTTGAACTCTGGCCTGTGCTGTGACAGTATTGAACTCTGGCCTGTGCTGTGACAGTATTGAAGTCTGACCTGTGTTGTGACATTATTGCACTCTGGCCTGTGCTGTGACAGTATTGAAGTCTGGCCTGTACTGTGACATTATTGAACTCTGGCCTGTACTGTGACATTATTGAACTCTGGCCAGTGCAGTGACATTATTGAACTCTGGCCTGTACTGTGACATTATTGAACTCTGGCCAGTGCAGTGACATTATAGAAATCTGGCCTGTACTGTGACATTATTGCACTCTGGCCTGTGCTGTAACATTATTGAAGTCTGGCCTGTGCTGTGACATTATAGAAATCTGGCCTGTGCTGTGACATTATTGAAGTCTGGCCTGTGTTGTGACATTATTGCACTCTGGCCTGTACTGTGACTTTATTGAAGTCTGGCCTGTGCTGTGACTTTATTGAATTCTGGCCTGGGCTGTGACATTATAGAACTCTTGTCTGTGCTGTGACATTACTGAAATCTGGTCTGTACTGTGACATTATTGAACTCTGACCTGTGCTTTGACATTATTGAAGTCAGGCCTGTGCTGTGACATTATTGAAGTCTGGCCTGTACTGTGACATTGTTGAACTCTGGCCTGTATTGTGACATTCTTGAATTCTGGCCTGTGCTGTGTCATTCTTGAACTCTGGCCTGTACTGTGACATTATTGAAGTCTGGCCTGTGCTGTGACATTATTGAACTCTGTCCTGTACTGTGACATTATTGTATTCTGACCTGTGCTGTGACATTATTGAAGTCTGGCCTGTACTGTGACTTTATTGAAGTCTGGCCTGTACTGTGACATTATTGAACTCTGGCCTGAACTGAGACATTATTGAATTCTAGCCTGTACTGTGACATTATTGAAGTCTGGCCTGTGCTGTGACATTATTGAAGTCTAGCCTGTACTGTGACTTTATTGAAGTCTGGCCTGTGCTGTGACATTATTGAACTCTGGCCTGTGCTGTGACATTATTGAACTCTGGCCTGTACTGTGACTTTATTGAAGTCTGGCCTGTGCTGTGACATTATTGAACTCTGTCCTGTACTGTGACATTATTGAATGCTGGCCTGTACTATGACATTATTGAAGTCTGACCTGTGCTGTGACTTTATTGAACTCTGGCCTGTGCTGTTACATTATTGAATGCTGGCCTGTACTATGACATTATTGAAGTCTGACCTGTGCTGTGACTTTATTGAACTCTGGCCTGTGCTGTTACATTATTGACCTCTGGCCTGTGCATTGACGTTATTGAAGTCTGACCTGTGCTGTGACTTTATTGAACTCTGGCCTGTGCTGTTACATTATTGATCTCTGGCCTGTACTTTGACATTATTGAACTCTGGTCTGTACTGTGACAGTATTGAACTCTGGCCTGTGCAGTGACATTACTCTAGTCTGGCCTGTGTTGTGACATTTTTGAATTCTGGCCTGTGCTGTAACATTATTGAACTCTGGCCTGTGCTGTGACAGTATTGAAGTCTGGCCTGTACTGTGACAGTATTAAAGTCTGGCCTGTACTGTGACATTATTGAACTCTGGCCTGTGCAGTGACAGTATTGAAGTCTGGCCTGTACTGTGACAGTATTGAAGTCTGGCCTGTACTGTGACATTCTTGAATTCTGGCCTGTGCTGTGTCATTCTTGAACTCTGGCCTGTACTGTGACATTATTGAACTCTAGTCGTGCTGTGACATTATTGAAGTCTGGCCTGTGCTGTGACATTATTGAACTCTGGCCTGTACTGTGACATTATTGAAGTCTGGCCTGTACTGTGACATTATTGAAGTCTGGCCTGTGCTGTGACATTATTGAACTCTGTCCTGTACTGTGACATTATTGTATTCTGACCTGTGCTGTGACATTATTGAAGTCTGGCCTGTACTGTGACTTTATTGAAGTCTGGCCTGTACTGTGACATTACTGAAGTCTGGCCTGTACTGTGACATTATTTTATTCTGACCTGTGCTGTGATATTATTGAAGTCTGGCCTGTACTGTGACATTATTGAACTCTGGCCTGTATTGTGACATTCTTGAATTCTGGCCTGTGCTGTGTCATTCTTGAACTCTGGCCTGTACTGTGACATTATTGAACTCTGGCCTGTGCAGTGACATTATAGAAATCTGGCCTGTACTGTGACATTATTGAACTCTGGCATGTGCTGTAACATTATTGAAGTCTGGCCTGTGCTGTGACATTATAGAAATCTGGCCTGTGCTGTGACATTATTGAAGTCTGGCCTGTGCTGTAACATTATTGAAGTCTGGCCTGTGCTGTGACATTATTGCACTCTGGCCTGTACTGTGACATTATTGAAGTCTGGCCTGTACTGTGACATTATTGAACTCTGGCCTGAACTGAGACATTATTGAATTCTAGCCTGTACTGTGACATTATTGAAGTCTGGCCTGTGCTGTGACATTATTGAACTCTGGCCTGTACTGTGACTTTATTGAAGTCTGGCCTGTGCTGTGACGTTATTGAACTCTGACCTGTGCTCTGACATTATTGAACTCTGGCCTGTGCTGTGACATTATTGAACTCTGGCCTGTACTGTGACTTTATTGAAGTCTGGCCTGTGCTGTGACATTATTGAACTCTGTCCTGTACTGTGACATTATTGAATGCTGGCCTGTACTATGACATTATTGAAGTCTGACCTGTGCTGAGACTTTATTGAACTCTGGCGTGTGCTGTTACATTATTGAATGCTGGCCTGTACTATGACATTATTGAAGTCTGACCTGTGCTGTGACTTTATTGAACTCTGGCCTGTGCTGTTACATTATTGACCTCTGGCCTGTGCATTGACTTATTGAAGTCTGGTCTGTACTTTGACATTATTGAACTCTGGCCTGTGCTGTGACATTATTGAACTCTGGCCTGTGCTGTGACATTATTGAACTCTGTCCTGTACTGTGACATTATTGTATTCTGACCTGTGCTGTGACATTCTTGAATTCTGGCCTGTGCTGTGTCATTCTTGAACTCTGGCCTGTGCTGTGACAGTATTGAACTCTGGCCTGTGCTGTGACAGTATTGAAGTCTGGCCTGTGTTGTGACATTATTGCACTCTGGCCTGTGCTGTGACAGTATTGAAGTCTGGCCTGTACTGTGACATTATTGAACTCTGGCCTGTACTGTGACATTATTGAACTCTGGCCAGTGCAGTGACATTATAGAAATCTGGCTTGTACTGTGACATTATTGAAGTCTGGCCTGTGCTGTAACATTATTGAAGTCTGGCCTGTGCTGTGACATTATAGAAATCTGGCCTGTGCTGTGACATTATTGAAGTCTGGCCTGTGCTGTAACATTATTGAAGTCTGGCCTGTGTTGTGACATTATTACACTCTGGCCTGTGCTGTGACATTATTGAAGTCTGGCCTGTACTGTGACATTATCGAAATCTGGCCTGAACTGAGACATTATTGAACTCTGGCCTGTACTGTGACATTATTGAACTCTGGCCTGTGCTGTGACATTATTGAATTCTGGCCTGTGCTGTGACATTATTGAACTCTGGCCTGTACTGTGACTTTATTGAAGTCTGGCCTGTGCTGTGACATTATTGAATTCTGGCCTGTGCTGTGACATTATTGAACTCTGGCCTGTGCTGTGACATTATTGAACTCTGTCCTGTACTGTGACATTATTGTATTCTGACCTGTGCTGTGACATTATGGAAGTCTGGCCTGTACTGTGACATTATTGAACTCTGGCCTGTACTGTGACAGTATTGAATTCTGGCCTGTGCTGTGACATTATTAAACTCTGGCCTGTGCTGTGACATTATTGAACGCTGGCCTGTACTATGAC
The DNA here is from genome assembly GCF_037043375.1 of Chiloscyllium plagiosum. NCBI lineage: Eukaryota > Metazoa > Chordata > Chondrichthyes > Orectolobiformes > Hemiscylliidae > Chiloscyllium > Chiloscyllium plagiosum. The sequence continues at coordinate 21,214,714 of NW_028270159.1, forward strand.
ATTATTGAAGTCTGCCCTGTGCTGTGACTTTTTTGAACTCTGGCCTGTGCTGTTACGTTATTGACCTCTGGCCTGTGCATTGACGTTATTGAAGTCTGGTCTGTACTTTGACATTATTGAACTCTGGCCTGTGCTGTGACATTACTCTAGTCTGGCCTGTGTTGTGACATTTTTGAATTCTGGCCTGTGCTGTAACATTATTGAACTCTGGCCAGTGCTGTGACAGTATTGAACTCTGGCCTGTACTGTGACAGTATTGAAGTCTGGCCTGTACTGTGACATTATTGAACTCTGGCCTGTGCAGTGACAGTATTGAAGTCTGGCCTGTACTGTGACAGTATTGAAGTCTGGCCTGTACTGTGACATTCTTGAATTCTGGCCTGTGCTGTGTCATTCTTGAACTCTGGCCTGTGCTGTGACAGTATTGAACTCTGGCCTCTGCTGTGACAGTATTGAAGTCTGGCCTGTGTTGTGACATTATTGCACTCTGGCCTGTGCTGTGACAGTATTGAAGTCTGGCCTGTACTGTGACATTATTGAACTCTGGCCTGTACTGTGACATTATTGAACTCTGGCCAGTGCAGTGACATTATATAAATCTGGCCTGTACTGTGACATTATTGAAGTCTGGCCTGTGCTGTAACATTATTGAAGTCTGGCCTGTGCTGTGACATTATAGAAATCTGGCCTGTGCTGTGACATTATTGAAGTCTGGCCTGTGCTGTAACATTATTGAAGTCTGGCCTGTGTTGTGACATTATTACACTCTGGCCTGTGCTGTGACTTTATTGAAGTCTGGCCTGTACTGTGACATTATCGAACTCTGGCCTGAACTGAGACATTATTGAATTCTAGCCTGTACTGTGACATTATTGAACTCTGGCCTGTACTGTGACAGTATTGAATTCTGGCCTGTGCTGTGACATTATTGAACGCTGGCCTGTACTGTGACTTTATTGAAGTCTGGCCTGTGCTGTGACATTATTGAACTCTGGCCTGTGCTGTGACATTATTGAACACTGGCCTGTACTGTGACATTATTGTATTCTGACCTGTGCTGTGACATTATTGAAGTCTGGCCTGTACTGTGACTTTATTGAAGTCTGGCCTGTGCTGTGACATTATTGAACTCTGTCCTGTACTGTGACATTATTGTATTCTGACCTGTGCTGTGACATTATTGAAGTCTGGCCTGTACTGTGACATTGTTGAACTCTGGCCTGTACTGTGACATTCTTGAATTCTGGCCTGTGCTGTGTCATTCTTGAACTCTGGCCTGTACTGTGACATTATTGAACTCTGGCCTGTGCAGTGACATTATAGAAATCTGGCCTGTGCTGTAACATTATTGAAATCTGGCCTGTGTTGTGACATTATTGAACTCTGGCCTGAACTGAGACATTATTGAATTCTAGCCTGTACTGTGACATTATTGAAGTCTGGCCTGTGCTGTGACATTATTGAACTCTGGCCTGTGCTATGACATTATTGAATTCTGGCCTGTGCTGTGTCATTATTGAACTCTGGCCTGTGCTCTGACATTTTTGAACTCTGGCCTGTGCTGTGACATTATTGAACTCTGGCCTGTACTGTGACTTTGTTGAAATCTGGCCTGTGCTGTGACATTATTGAACTCTGTCCTGTACTGTGACATTATTGAATTCTGACCTGTGCTGTGACATTATTGAAGTCTGGCCTGTGCTGTGACATTATTGAACGCTGGCCTGTACTGTGCCATTATTGAAGTCTGACCTGTGCTGAGACTTTATTGAACTCTGGCCTGTGCTGTTACATTATTGACCTCTGGCCTGTGCATTGACATTATTGAAGTCTGGTCTGTACATTGACATTATTGAACTCTGGCCTGTACTGGGACATTATTGAACTCTGGCCTGTGCAGTGACATTATTGAACTCTGACCTGTGCTGTAACATTATTGAACTCTGGCCTGTGCTGTGACAGTATTGAAGTCTGGCCTGTGTTGTGACATTATTGCACTCTGGCCTGTGCTGTGACTTTATTGAAGTCTGGCCTGTACTGTGACATTATCGAACTCTGGCCTGAACTGAGACATTATTGAATTCTAGCCTGTACTGTGACATTATTGAAGTCTGGCCTGTGGTGTGACATTATTGAACTCTGGCCTGTGCTGTGACATTATTGAATTCTGACCTGTGCTGTGTCATTATTGAACTCTGGCCTGTGCTGTGACATTATTGAATTCTGGCCTGTGCTGTGACATTATTGAACTCTGGCCTGTAGTGTGACTTTATTGAAGTCTGGCCTGTACTGTGACATTATTGAACGCTGGCCTGTACTGTGACATTATTGAAGTCTGGCCTGTACTGTGACATTATTGAACTCTGGCCTGTGCTGTAACATTATTGAAGTCTGGCCTGTGCTGTGACTTTATTGAAGTCTGGCCTGTACTGTGACATTATCGAACTCTGGCCTGAACTGAGACATTATTGAATTCTAGCCTGTACTGTGACATTATTGAAGTCTGGCCTGTGCTGTGACATTATTGAACTCTGGCCTGTGCTGTGACTTTATTGAAGTCTGGCCTGTACTGTGACATTATCGAACTCTGGCCTGAACTGAGACATTATTGAATTCTAGCCTGTACTGTGACATTATTGAAGTCTGGCCTGTGCTGTGACATTATTGAACTCTGGCCTGTGCTATGACATTATTGAATTCTGGCCTGTGCTGTGACATTATTGAACTCTGGCCTGTGCTGTGACATTATTGAATTCTGGCCTGGGCTGTGACATTATTGAACTCTGGCCTGTACTGTGACTTTATTGAAGTCTGGCCTGTGCTGTGACATTATTGAACTCTGTCTTGTGCTGTGACATTATTGAACTCTGGCCTGTGCTGTGACATTATTGAAGTCTGGCCTGTGCTGTGACATTGTTGAATTATGGCCTGTGCTGTGACATTATTGAACTCTGGCCTGTACTGTGACTTTATTGAACTCTGTCCTGTGCTGTGACATTATTGAACTCTGGCCTGTGCTGTGACATTATTGAATTCTGGCCTGTGCTGTGACATTATTGAACTCTGGCCTGTACGCCGACTTTATTGAAGTCTGGCCTGTGCTCTGACATTATTGAACTCTGGCCTGTGCTGTGACATTATTGAATTCTGGCCTGTGCTGGGACATTATTGAACGCTGGCCTGTACTGTGACATTATTGAACTCTGACCTGTGCTGTGACTTTATTGAACTCTGGCCTGTGCTGTTACATTATTGACCTCTGGCCTGTGCATTGACGTTATTGAAGTCTGGTCTGTACTGTGACATTATTGAACTCTGGCCTGTGCTGTGACATTACTCTAGTCTGGCCTGTGTTGTGACATTTTTGAATTCTGCCCTATGCTGTAACATTATTGAACTCTGGCCTGTGCTGTGACAGTATTGAAGTCTGGCCTGTGTTGTGACATTATTGCACTCTGGCCTGTCTGTGACAGTTTTGAAGTCTGGCCTGTACTGTGACATTATTGAACTCTGGTCGTGCTGTGACATTATTGAAGTCTGGGCTGTGCTGTGACAGTATTGAAGTCTGGCCTGTACTGTGACAGTATTGAAGTCTGGCCTGTTCTGTGACATTATTGAACTCTGGTCGTGCTGTGACATTATTGAAGTCTGGGCTGTGCTGTGACAGTATTGAAGTCTGGCCTGTGCTGTGACAGTATTAAAGTCTGGCCTGTGTTGTGACATTATTGCACTCTGGCCTGTGCTATGACAGTATTGAAGTCTGGCCTGTACTGTGACATTATTGAACTCTGGTCGTATTGAAGTCTGGCCTGTGCTGTGATAGTATTGAAGTCTGGCCTGTACTGTGACTTTATTGAAGTCTGGCCTGTGCTGTGACATTATTGAACTCTGTCCTGTGCTGTGACATTATTGAACTCTGGCCTGTGCTGTGACATTATTGAACTCTGGCCTGTGCTGTGACAGTATTGAAGTCTGGCCTGTGTTGTGACAATATTGCACTCTGGCCTGTGCTGTGACAGTATTGAAGTCTGGCCTGTACTGTGACAGTATTGAAGTCTGGCCTGTACTGTGACATTATTGAACTCTGGCCTGTGCTGTGACATTATTGAATTCTGGCCTGTGCTGTGACATTATTGAACTCTGGCCTGTGCTGTGACATTATTGAACTCTGGCTGTGCTTTGACTTTATTGAACTCTGGCCTGTGCTGTGACATTATTGAATTCTGGCCTGTACTGTGACATTATTAAACTCTGGCCTGTACTGTGACATTATTGAAGTCTGACCTGTGCTGTGACTTTATTGAAGTCTGGCCTGAACTGAGACATTATTGAATTCTAGCCTGTACTGTGACATTATTGAAGTCTGGCCTGTGCTGTGACATTATTGAACTCTGGCCTGTACTGTGGCTTTATTGAAGTCTGGCCTGTGCTGTGACATTATTGAACTCTGGCCTGTGCTCTGACATTATTGAACTCTGGCCTGTGCTGTGACATTATTGAACTCTGGCCTGTGCTGTGACAGTATTGAAGTCTGGCCTGTGTTGTGACATTGTTGCACTCTGGCCTGTGCTGTGATAGTATTGAAATCTGGCCTGTACTATGACAGTATCGAAGTCTGGCCTGTACTGTGACATTATTGAACTCTGGCCTGTGCAGTGACAGTATTGAAGTCTGGCCTGTACTGTGACAGTATCGAAGTCTGGCCTGTACTGTGACATTATTGAACTCTGGCCTGTGCTGTGACAGTATTGAAGTCTGGCCTGTGTTGTGACAATATTGCACTCTGGCCTGTGCTGTGACAGTATTGAAGTCTGGCCTGTACTGTGACAGTATTGAAGTCTGGCCTGTACTGTGACATTATTGAACTCTGGCCTGTGCAGTGACAGTATTGAAGTCTGGCCTGTACTGTGACAGTATTGAAGTCTGGCCTGTACTGTGACATTCTTGAATTCTGGCCTGTGCTGTGTCATTCTTGAACTCTGGCCTGTGCTGTGACAGTATTGAATTCTGGCCTGTCCTGTGACAGTATTGAAGTCTGGCCTGTGTTGTGACATTATTGCACTCTGGCCTGTGCTGTGACAGTATTGAAGTCTGGCCTGTACTGTGACATTATTGAACTCTGGCCAGTGCAGTGACATTTTTGAACTCTGACCTGTGCTGTGACATTATTGAACTCTGGCCTGTGCTGTGACATTATTGAAGTCTGGCCTGTGCTGTAACATTATTGAAGTCTGGCCTGTGCTGTGACATTATTGAATTCTGGCCTGTGCAGTGACATTATTGAACTCTGGCCTGTAATGTGACTTTATTGAAGTCTGGCCTGTGCTGTGACATTATTGAACTCTGGCCTGTGCTGTGACATTATTGAATTCTGGCCTGTGCTGTGACATTATTGAACTCTGGCCTGTGCTGTGACATTATTGAACTCTGGCTGTGCTTTGACTTTATTGAACTCTGGCCTGTGCTGTGACATTATTGAATTCTGGCCTGTACTGTGACATTATTAAACTCTGGCCTGTACTGTGACATTATTGAAGTCTGACCTGTGCTGTGACTTTTTTGAACTCTGGCCTGTGCTGTTACATTATTGACCTCTGGCCTGTGCATTGACGTTATTGAAGTCTGGTCTGTACTTTGACATTATTGAACTCTGGTCTGTACTGTGACATTCTTGAACTCTGGCCTGTGCTGTGACATTACTCTAGTCTGGCCTGTGTTGTGACATTTTTGAATTCTGGCCTGTGCTGTAACATTATTGAACTCTGGCCTGTGCATTGACGTTATTGAAGTCTGGTCTGTACTTTGACATTATGGAACTCTGGTCTGTACTGTGACAGTATTGAACTCTGGCCTGTACTGTGACAGTATTGAAGTCTGGTCTGTACTGTGACATTATTGAACTCTGGCCAGTGCAGTGACATTTTTGAACTCTGGCCTGTGCTGTGACATTATTGAACTCTGGCCTGTGCTGTGACATTATTGAACTCTGGCCTGTGCTGTAACATTATTGAAGTCTGGCCTGTGCAGTGACATTATTGAACTCTGTCCTGTACTGTGACATTATTGTATTCTGACCTGTGCTGTGACATTATTGAAGTCTGGCCTGTACTGTGACTTTATTGAAGTCTGGCCTGTGCTGTGACATTATTGAACTCTGTCCTGTACTGTGACATTATTGTATTCTGACCTGTGCTGTGACATTATTGAAGTCTGGCCTGTACTGTGACATTGTTGAACTCTGGCCTGTACTGTGACATTCTTGAATTCTGGCCTGTGCTGTGTCATTCTTGAACTCTGGCCTGTACTGTGACATTATTGAACTCTGGCCTGTGCAGTGACATTATAGAAATCTGGCCTGTGCTGTAACATTATTGAAATCTGGCCTGTGTTGTGACATTATTGAACTCTGGCCTGAACTGAGACATTATTGAATTCTAGCCTGTACTGTGACATTATTGAAGTCTGGCCTGTGCTGTGACATTATTGAACTCTGGCCTGTGCTATGACATTATTGAATTCTGGCCTGTGCTGTGTCATTATTGAACTCTGGCCTGTGCTCTGACATTTTTGAACTCTGGCCTGTGCTGTGACATTATTGAACTCTGGCCTGTACTGTGACTTTGTTGAAATCTGGCCTGTGCTGTGACATTATTGAACTCTGTCCTGTACTGTGACATTATTGAATTCTGACCTGTGCTGTGACATTATTGAAGTCTGGCCTGTGCTGTGACATTATTGAACGCTGGCCTGTACTGTGCCATTATTGAAGTCTGACCTGTGCTGAGACTTTATTGAACTCTGGCCTGTGCTGTTACATTATTGACCTCTGGCCTGTGCATTGACATTATTGAAGTCTGGTCTGTACATTGACATTATTGAACTCTGGCCTGTACTGGGACATTATTGAACTCTGGCCTGTGCAGTGACATTATTGAACTCTGACCTGTGCTGTAACATTATTGAACTCTGGCCTGTGCTGTGACAGTATTGAAGTCTGGCCTGTGTTGTGACATTATTGCACTCTGGCCTGTGCTGTGACTTTATTGAAGTCTGGCCTGTACTGTGACATTATCGAACTCTGGCCTGAACTGAGACATTATTGAATTCTAGCCTGTACTGTGACATTATTGAAGTCTGGCCTGTGGTGTGACATTATTGAACTCTGGCCTGTGCTGTGACATTATTGAATTCTGACCTGTGCTGTGTCATTATTGAACTCTGGCCTGTGCTGTGACATTATTGAATTCTGGCCTGTGCTGTGACATTATTGAACTCTGGCCTGTAGTGTGACTTTATTGAAGTCTGGCCTGTACTGTGACATTATTGAACGCTGGCCTGTACTGTGACATTATTGAAGTCTGGCCTGTACTGTGACATTATTGAACTCTGGCCTGTGCTGTAACATTATTGAAGTCTGGCCTGTGCTGTGACTTTATTGAAGTCTGGCCTGTACTGTGACATTATCGAACTCTGGCCTGAACTGAGACATTATTGAATTCTAGCCTGTACTGTGACATTATTGAAGTCTGGCCTGTGCTGTGACATTATTGAACTCTGGCCTGTGCTGTGACTTTATTGAAGTCTGGCCTGTACTGTGACATTATCGAACTCTGGCCTGAACTGAGACATTATTGAATTCTAGCCTGTACTGTGACATTATTGAAGTCTGGCCTGTGCTGTGACATTATTGAACTCTGGCCTGTGCTATGACATTATTGAATTCTGGCCTGTGCTGTGACATTATTGAACTCTGGCCTGTGCTGTGACATTATTGAATTCTGGCCTGGGCTGTGACATTATTGAACTCTGGCCTGTACTGTGACTTTATTGAAGTCTGGCCTGTGCTGTGACATTATTGAACTCTGTCTTGTGCTGTGACATTATTGAACTCTGGCCTGTGCTGTGACATTATTGAAGTCTGGCCTGTGCTGTGACATTGTTGAATTATGGCCTGTGCTGTGACATTATTGAACTCTGGCCTGTACTGTGACTTTATTGAACTCTGTCCTGTGCTGTGACATTATTGAACTCTGGCCTGTGCTGTGACATTATTGAATTCTGGCCTGTGCTGTGACATTATTGAACTCTGGCCTGTACGCCGACTTTATTGAAGTCTGGCCTGTGCTCTGACATTATTGAACTCTGGCCTGTGCTGTGACATTATTGAATTCTGGCCTGTGCTGGGACATTATTGAACGCTGGCCTGTACTGTGACATTATTGAACTCTGACCTGTGCTGTGACTTTATTGAACTCTGGCCTGTGCTGTTACATTATTGACCTCTGGCCTGTGCATTGACGTTATTGAAGTCTGGTCTGTACTGTGACATTATTGAACTCTGGCCTGTGCTGTGACATTACTCTAGTCTGGCCTGTGTTGTGACATTTTTGAATTCTGCCCTATGCTGTAACATTATTGAACTCTGGCCTGTGCTGTGACAGTATTGAAGTCTGGCCTGTGTTGTGACATTATTGCACTCTGGCCTGTCTGTGACAGTTTTGAAGTCTGGCCTGTACTGTGACATTATTGAACTCTGGTCGTGCTGTGACATTATTGAAGTCTGGGCTGTGCTGTGACAGTATTGAAGTCTGGCCTGTACTGTGACAGTATTGAAGTCTGGCCTGTTCTGTGACATTATTGAACTCTGGTCGTGCTGTGACATTATTGAAGTCTGGCCTGTGCTGTGACAGTATTAAAGTCTGGCCTGTGTTGTGACATTATTGCACTCTGGCCTGTGCTATGACAGTATTGAAGTCTGGCCTGTACTGTGACATTATTGAACTCTGGTCGTATTGAAGTCTGGCCTGTGCTGTGATAGTATTGAAGTCTGGCCTGTACTGTGACTTTATTGAAGTCTGGCCTGTGCTGTGACATTATTGAACTCTGTCCTGTGCTGTGACATTATTGAACTCTGGCCTGTGCTGTGACATTATTGAACTCTGGCCTGTGCTGTGACAGTATTGAAGTCTGGCCTGTGTTGTGACAATATTGCACTCTGGCCTGTGCTGTGACAGTATTGAAGTCTGGCCTGTACTGTGACAGTATTGAAGTCTGGCCTGTACTGTGACATTATTGAACTCTGGCCTGTGCAGTGACAGTATTGAAGTCTGGCCTGTGCTGTGACATTATTGAATTCTGGCCTGTGCTATGACATTATTGAATTCGGGCCTGTGCTGTGACATTATTGAAGTCTGGCCTGTGCTGTGACATTATTGAATTCTGGCCTGTGCTGTGACATTATTGAAGTCTGGCCTGTGCTGTGACTTTATTGAAGTCTGGCCTGTACTGTGACTTTATTGAAGTCTGGCCTGTACTGCGACATTCTTGAATTCTGGCCAGTGCGGTGTCATTCTTGAACTCTGGCCTGTGCTGTGACATTATTGAACTCTGGCCAGTGCAGTGACATTATAGAAATCTGGCCTGTACTGTGACATTATTGCACTCTGGCCTGTGCTGTGACAGTATTGAAGTCTGGCCTGTACTGTGACATTATTGAACTCTAGGCGTGCTGTGACATTATTGAAGTCTGGCCTGTGCTGTGACATTATTGAACTCTGGCCTGTACTGTGACATTATTGAAGTCTGGCTTGTGCTGTGACATTATTCAACTCTGTCCTGTACTGTGACATTATTGTATTCTGACCTGTGCTGTGACATTATTGAAGTCTGGCCTGTACTGTGACTTTATTGAAGTCTGGCCTGTGCTGTGACATTACTGAAGTCTGGCCTGTACTGTGACATTATTGTATTCTGACCTGTGCTGTGATATTATTGAAGTCTGGCCTGTCCTGTGACATTATTGAAGTCTGGCCTGTGCTGTGACATTATTGAAGTCTGGCCTGTACTGTGACAGTATTGAAGTCTGGCCTGTGCTGTGACACTACTGAAGTCTGGCCTGTACTGTGACATTATTTTATTCTGACCTGTGCTGTGACATTATTGAAGTCTGGCCTGTACTGTGACATTGTTGAACTCTGGCCTGTATTGTGACATTCTTGAATTCTGGCCTGTGCTCTGTCATTCTTGAACTCTGGCCTGTACTGTGACATTATTGAACTCTGGCCTGTGCAGTGACATTATAGAAATCTGGCCTGTACTGTGACATTATTGAACTCTGGCCTGTGCTGTAACATTATTGAAGTCTGGCCTGTGCTGTGACATTATAGAAATCTGGCCTGTGCTGTGACATTATTGAAGTCTGGCCTGTGCTGTAACATTATTGAAGACTGGCCTGTGTTGTGACATTATTGCACTCTGGCCTGTGCTGTGACTTTATTGAAGTCTGGCCTGTACTGTGACATTATTGAACTCTGGCCTGAACTGAGACATTATTGAATTCTAGCCTGTACTGTGACATTATTGAAGTCTGGCCTGTACTGTGACATTATTGAACTCTGGCCTGAACTGAGACATTATTGAATTCTAGCCTGTACTGTGACATTATTGAAGTCTGGCCTGTGCTGTGACATTATTGAACTCTGGCCTGTACTGTGGCTTTATTGAAGTCTGGCCTGTGCTGTGACATTATTGAACTCTGGCCTGTGCTCTGACATTATTGAACTCTGGCCTGTGCTGTGACATTATTGAACTCTGGCCTGTGCTGTGACAGTATTGAAGTCTGGCCTGTGTTGTGACATTGTTGCACTCTGGCCTGTGCTGTGATAGTATTGAAATCTGGCCTGTACTATGACAGTATCGAAGTCTGGCCTGTACTGTGACATTATTGAACTCTGGCCTGTGCAGTGACAGTATTGAAGTCTGGCCTGTACTGTGACAGTATCGAAGTCTGGCCTGTACTGTGACATTATTGAACTCTGGCCTGTGCTGTGACAGTATTGAAGTCTGGCCTGTACTGTGACAGTATCGAAGTCTGGCCTGTACTGTGACATTATTGAACTCTGGCCTGTGCTGTGACAGTATTGAAGTCTGGCCTGTGTTGTGACAATATTGCACTCTGGCCTGTGCTGTGACAGTATTGAAGTCTGGCCTGTACTGTGACAGTATTGAAGTCTGGCCTGTACTGTGACATTATTGAACTCTGGCCTGTGCAGTGACAGTATTGAAGTCTGGCCTGTGCTGTGACATTATTGAATTCTGGCCTGTGCTATGACATTATTGAATTCGGGCCTGTGCTGTGACATTATTGAAGTCTGGCCTGTGCTGTGACATTATTGAATTCTGGCCTGTGCTGTGACATTATTGAAGTCTGGCCTGTGCTGTGACTTTATTGAAGTCTGGCCTGTACTGTGACTTTATTGAAGTCTGGCCTGTACTGCGACATTCTTGAATTCTGGCCAGTGCGGTGTCATTCTTGAACTCTGGCCTGTGCTGTGACATTATTGAACTCTGGCCAGTGCAGTGACATTATAGAAATCTGGCCTGTACTGTGACATTATTGCACTCTGGCCTGTGCTGTGACAGTATTGAAGTCTGGCCTGTACTGTGACATTATTGAACTCTAGGCGTGCTGTGACATTATTGAAGTCTGGCCTGTGCTGTGACATTATTGAACTCTGGCCTGTACTGTGACATTATTGAAGTCTGGCTTGTGCTGTGACATTATTCAACTCTGTCCTGTACTGTGACATTATTGTATTCTGACCTGTGCTGTGACATTATTGAAGTCTGGCCTGTACTGTGACTTTATTGAAGTCTGGCCTGTGCTGTGACATTACTGAAGTCTGGCCTGTACTGTGACATTATTGTATTCTGACCTGTGCTGTGATATTATTGAAGTCTGGCCTGTCCTGTGACATTATTGAAGTCTGGCCTGTGCTGTGACATTATTGAAGTCTGGCCTGTACTGTGACAGTATTGAAGTCTGGCCTGTGCTGTGACACTACTGAAGTCTGGCCTGTACTGTGACATTATTTTATTCTGACCTGTGCTGTGACATTATTGAAGTCTGGCCTGTACTGTGACATTGTTGAACTCTGGCCTGTATTGTGACATTCTTGAATTCTGGCCTGTGCTCTGTCATTCTTGAACTCTGGCCTGTACTGTGACATTATTGAACTCTGGCCTGTGCAGTGACATTATAGAAATCTGGCCTGTACTGTGACATTATTGAACTCTGGCCTGTGCTGTAACATTATTGAAGTCTGGCCTGTGCTGTGACATTATAGAAATCTGGCCTGTGCTGTGACATTATTGAAGTCTGGCCTGTGCTGTAACATTATTGAAGACTGGCCTGTGTTGTGACATTATTGCACTCTGGCCTGTGCTGTGACTTTATTGAAGTCTGGCCTGTACTGTGACATTATTGAACTCTGGCCTGAACTGAGACATTATTGAATTCTAGCCTGTACTGTGACATTATTGAAGTCTGGCCTGTACTGTGACATTATTGAACTCTGGCCTGAACTGAGACATTATTGAATTCTAGCCTGTACTGTGACATTATTGAAGTCTGGCCTGTGCTGTGACATTATTGAACTCTGGCCTGTACTGTGGCTTTATTGAAGTCTGGCCTGTGCTGTGACATTATTGAACTCTGGCCTGTGCTCTGACATTATTGAACTCTGGCCTGTGCTGTGACATTATTGAACTCTGGCCTGTGCTGTGACAGTATTGAAGTCTGGCCTGTGTTGTGACATTGTTGCACTCTGGCCTGTGCTGTGATAGTATTGAAATCTGGCCTGTACTATGACAGTATCGAAGTCTGGCCTGTACTGTGACATTATTGAACTCTGGCCTGTGCAGTGACAGTATTGAAGTCTGGCCTGTACTGTGACAGTATCGAAGTCTGGCCTGTACTGTGACATTATTGAACTCTGGCCTGTGCTGTGACAGTATTGAAGTCTGGCCTGTGTTGTGACAATATTGCACTCTGGCCTGTGCTGTGACAGTATTGAAGTCTGGCCTGTACTGTGACAGTATTGAAGTCTGGCCTGTACTGTGACATTATTGAACTCTGGCCTGTGCAGTGACAGTATTGAAGTCTGGCCTGTACTGTGACAGTATTGAAGTCTGGCCTGTACTGTGACATTCTTGAATTCTGGCCTGTGCTGTGTCATTCTTGAACTCTGGCCTGTGCTGTGACAGTATTGAATTCTGGCCTGTCCTGTGACAGTATTGAAGTCTGGCCTGTGTTGTGACATTATTGCACTCTGGCCTGTGCTGTGACAGTATTGAAGTCTGGCCTGTACTGTGACATTATTGAACTCTGGCCAGTGCAGTGACATTTTTGAACTCTGACCTGTGCTGTGACATTATTGAACTCTGGCCTGTGCTGTGACATTATTGAAGTCTGGCCTGTGCTGTAACATTATTGAAGTCTGGCCTGTGCTGTGACATTATTGAATTCTGGCCTGTGCAGTGACATTATTGAACTCTGGCCTGTAATGTGACTTTATTGAAGTCTGGCCTGTGCTGTGACATTATTGAACTCTGGCCTGTGCTGTGACATTATTGAATTCTGGCCTGTGCTGTGACATTATTGAACTCTGGCCTGTGCTGTGACATTATTGAACTCTGGCTGTGCTTTGACTTTATTGAACTCTGGCCTGTGCTGTGACATTATTGAATTCTGGCCTGTACTGTGACATTATTAAACTCTGGCCTGTACTGTGACATTATTGAAGTCTGACCTGTGCTGTGACTTTTTTGAACTCTGGCCTGTGCTGTTACATTATTGACCTCTGGCCTGTGCATTGACGTTATTGAAGTCTGGTCTGTACTTTGACATTATTGAACTCTGGTCTGTACTGTGACATTCTTGAACTCTGGCCTGTGCTGTGACATTACTCTAGTCTGGCCTGTGTTGTGACATTTTTGAATTCTGGCCTGTGCTGTAACATTATTGAACTCTGGCCTGTGCATTGACGTTATTGAAGTCTGGTCTGTACTTTGACATTATGGAACTCTGGTCTGTACTGTGACAGTATTGAACTCTGGCCTGTACTGTGACAGTATTGAAGTCTGGTCTGTACTGTGACATTATTGAACTCTGGCCAGTGCAGTGACATTTTTGAACTCTGGCCTGTGCTGTGACATTATTGAACTCTGGCCTGTGCTGTGACATTATTGAACTCTGGCCTGTGCTGTAACATTATTGAAGTCTGGCCTGTGCAGTGACATTATTGAACTCTGGCCTGTAATGTGACTTTATTGAAGTCTGGCCTGTGCTGTGACATTATTGAACTCTGGCCTGTGCTGTGACATTATTGAACTCTGGCCTGTGCTGTAACATTATTGAAGTCTGGCCTGTGCAGTGACATTATTGAACTCTGGCCTGTAATGTGACTTTATTGAAGTCTGGCCTGTGCTGTGACATTATTGAACTCTGGCCTGTGCTGTGACATTATTGTATTCTGACCTGTAATGTGACTTTATTGAAGTCTGGCCTGTGTTGTGACATTTTTGAATTCTGGCCTGTGCTGTAACATTATTGAACTCTGGCCTGTGCATTGACGTTATTGAAGTCTGGTCTGTACTTTGACATTATTGAACTCTGGTCTGTACTGTGACAGTATTGAACTCTGGCCTGTACTGTGACAGTATTGAAGTCTGGTCTGTACTGTGACAGTATTGAAGTCTGGCCTGTACTGTGACATTCTTGAATTCTGGCCTGTGCTGTGTCATTCTTGAACTCTGGCCTGTGCTGTGACAGTATTGAACTCTGGCCTGTGCTGTGACAGTATTGAAGTCTGACCTGTGTTGTGACATTATTGCACTCTGGCCTGTGCTGTGACAGTATTGAAGTCTGGCCTGTACTGTGACATTATTGAACTCTGGCCTGTACTGTGACATTATTGAACTCTGGCCAGTGCAGTGACATTATTGAACTCTGGCCTGTACTGTGACATTATTGAACTCTGGCCAGTGCAGTGACATTATAGAAATCTGGCCTGTACTGTGACATTATTGCACTCTGGCCTGTGCTGTAACATTATTGAAGTCTGGCCTGTGCTGTGACATTATAGAAATCTGGCCTGTGCTGTGACATTATTGAAGTCTGGCCTGTGTTGTGACATTATTGCACTCTGGCCTGTACTGTGACTTTATTGAAGTCTGGCCTGTGCTGTGACTTTATTGAATTCTGGCCTGGGCTGTGACATTATAGAACTCTTGTCTGTGCTGTGACATTACTGAAATCTGGTCTGTACTGTGACATTATTGAACTCTGACCTGTGCTTTGACATTATTGAAGTCAGGCCTGTGCTGTGACATTATTGAAGTCTGGCCTGTACTGTGACATTGTTGAACTCTGGCCTGTATTGTGACATTCTTGAATTCTGGCCTGTGCTGTGTCATTCTTGAACTCTGGCCTGTACTGTGACATTATTGAAGTCTGGCCTGTGCTGTGACATTATTGAACTCTGTCCTGTACTGTGACATTATTGTATTCTGACCTGTGCTGTGACATTATTGAAGTCTGGCCTGTACTGTGACTTTATTGAAGTCTGGCCTGTACTGTGACATTATTGAACTCTGGCCTGAACTGAGACATTATTGAATTCTAGCCTGTACTGTGACATTATTGAAGTCTGGCCTGTGCTGTGACATTATTGAAGTCTAGCCTGTACTGTGACTTTATTGAAGTCTGGCCTGTGCTGTGACATTATTGAACTCTGGCCTGTGCTGTGACATTATTGAACTCTGGCCTGTACTGTGACTTTATTGAAGTCTGGCCTGTGCTGTGACATTATTGAACTCTGTCCTGTACTGTGACATTATTGAATGCTGGCCTGTACTATGACATTATTGAAGTCTGACCTGTGCTGTGACTTTATTGAACTCTGGCCTGTGCTGTTACATTATTGAATGCTGGCCTGTACTATGACATTATTGAAGTCTGACCTGTGCTGTGACTTTATTGAACTCTGGCCTGTGCTGTTACATTATTGACCTCTGGCCTGTGCATTGACGTTATTGAAGTCTGACCTGTGCTGTGACTTTATTGAACTCTGGCCTGTGCTGTTACATTATTGATCTCTGGCCTGTACTTTGACATTATTGAACTCTGGTCTGTACTGTGACAGTATTGAACTCTGGCCTGTGCAGTGACATTACTCTAGTCTGGCCTGTGTTGTGACATTTTTGAATTCTGGCCTGTGCTGTAACATTATTGAACTCTGGCCTGTGCTGTGACAGTATTGAAGTCTGGCCTGTACTGTGACAGTATTAAAGTCTGGCCTGTACTGTGACATTATTGAACTCTGGCCTGTGCAGTGACAGTATTGAAGTCTGGCCTGTACTGTGACAGTATTGAAGTCTGGCCTGTACTGTGACATTCTTGAATTCTGGCCTGTGCTGTGTCATTCTTGAACTCTGGCCTGTACTGTGACATTATTGAACTCTAGTCGTGCTGTGACATTATTGAAGTCTGGCCTGTGCTGTGACATTATTGAACTCTGGCCTGTACTGTGACATTATTGAAGTCTGGCCTGTGCTGTGACTTTATTGAAGTCTGGCCTGTGCTGTGACATTATTGAACTCTGTCCTGTACTGTGACATTATTGTATTCTGACCTGTGCTGTGACATTATTGAAGTCTGGCCTGTACTGTGACTTTATTGAAGTCTGGCCTGTACTGTGACATTACTGAAGTCTGGCCTGTACTGTGACATTATTTTATTCTGACCTGTGCTGTGATATTATTGAAGTCTGGCCTGTACTGTGACATTATTGAACTCTGGCCTGTATTGTGACATTCTTGAATTCTGGCCTGTGCTGTGTCATTCTTGAACTCTGGCCTGTACTGTGACATTATTGAACTCTGGCCTGTGCAGTGACATTATAGAAATCTGGCCTGTACTGTGACATTATTGAACTCTGGCATGTGCTGTAACATTATTGAAGTCTGGCCTGTGCTGTGACATTATAGAAATCTGGCCTGTGCTGTGACATTATTGAAGTCTGGCCTGTGCTGTAACATTATTGAAGTCTGGCCTGTGCTGTGACATTATTGCACTCTGGCCTGTACTGTGACATTATTGAAGTCTGGCCTGTACTGTGACATTATTGAACTCTGGCCTGAACTGAGACATTATTGAATTCTAGCCTGTACTGTGACATTATTGAAGTCTGGCCTGTGCTGTGACATTATTGAACTCTGGCCTGTACTGTGACTTTATTGAAGTCTGGCCTGTGCTGTGACATTATTGAACTCTGACCTGTGCTCTGACATTATTGAACTCTGGCCTGTGCTGTGACATTATTGAACTCTGGCCTGTACTGTGACTTTATTGAAGTCTGGCCTGTGCTGTGACATTATTGAACTCTGTCCTGTACTGTGACATTATTGAATGCTGGCCTGTACTATGACATTATTGAAGTCTGACCTGTGCTGAGACTTTATTGAACTCTGGCGTGTGCTGTTACATTATTGAATGCTGGCCTGTACTATGACATTATTGAAGTCTGACCTGTGCTGTGACTTTATTGAACTCTGGCCTGTGCTGTTACATTATTGACCTCTGGCCTGTGCATTGACTTATTGAAGTCTGGTCTGTACTTTGACATTATTGAACTCTGGCCTGTGCTGTGACATTATTGAACTCTGGCCTGTGCTGTGACATTATTGAACTCTGTCCTGTACTGTGACATTATTGTATTCTGACCTGTGCTGTGACATTCTTGAATTCTGGCCTGTGCTGTGTCATTCTTGAACTCTGGCCTGTGCTGTGACAGTATTGAACTCTGGCCTGTGCTGTGACAGTATTGAAGTCTGGCCTGTGTTGTGACATTATTGCACTCTGGCCTGTGCTGTGACAGTATTGAAGTCTGGCCTGTACTGTGACATTATTGAACTCTGGCCTGTACTGTGACATTATTGAACTCTGGCCTGTGCAGTGACAGTATTGAAGTCTGGCCTGTACTGTGACAGTATCGAAGTCTGGCCTGTACTGTGACATTATTGAACTCTGGCCTGTGCTGTGACAGTATTGAAGTCTGGCCTGTGTTGTGACAATATTGCACTCTGGCCTGTGCTGTGACAGTATTGAAGTCTGGCCTGTACTGTGACAGTATTGAAGTCTGGCCTGTACTGTGACATTATTGAACTCTGGCCTGTGCAGTGACAGTATTGAAGTCTGGCCTGTACTGTGACAGTATTGAAGTCTGGCCTGTACTGTGACATTCTTGAATTCTGGCCTGTGCTGTGTCATTCTTGAACTCTGGCCTGTGCTGTGACAGTATTGAATTCTGGCCTGTCCTGTGACAGTATTGAATTCTGGCCTGTGTTGTGACATTATTGCACTCTGGCCTGTGCTGTGACAGTATTGAAGTCTGGCCTGTACTGTGACATTATTGAACTCTGGCCAGTGCAGTGACATTTTTGAACTCTGACCTGTGCTGTGACATTATTGAACTCTGGCCTGTGCTGTGACATTATTGAAGTCTGGCCTGTGCTGTAACATTATTGAAGTCTGGCCTGTGCTGTGACATTATTGAATTCTGGCCTGTGCAGTGACATTATTGAACTCTGGCCTGTAATGTGACTTTATTGAAGTCTGGCCTGTGCTGTGACATTATTGAACTCTGGCCTGTGCTGTGACATTATTGAATTCTGGCCTGTGCTGTGACATTATTGAACTCTGGCCTGTGCTGTGACATTATTGAACTCTGGCTGTGCTTTGACTTTATTGAACTCTGGCCTGTGCTGTGACATTATTGAATTCTGGCCTGTACTGTGACATTATTAAACTCTGGCCTGTACTGTGACATTATTGAAGTCTGACCTGTGCTGTGACTTTTTTGAACTCTGGCCTGTGCTGTTACATTATTGACCTCTGGCCTGTGCATTGACGTTATTGAAGTCTGGTCTGTACTTTGACATTATTGAACTCTGGTCTGTACTGTGACATTATTGAACTCTGGCCTGTGCTGTGACATTACTCTAGTCTGGCCTGTGTTGTGACATTTTTGAATTCTGGCCTGTGCTGTAACATTATTGAACTCTGGCCTGTGCATTGACGTTATTGAAGTCTGGTCTGTACTTTGACATTATGGAACTCTGGTCTGTACTGTGACAGTATTGAACTCTGGCCTGTACTGTGACAGTATTGAAGTCTGGTCTGTACTGTGACATTATTGAACTCTGGCCAGTGCAGTGACATTTTTGAACTCTGGCCTGTGCTGTGACATTATTGAACTCTGGCCTGTGCTGTGACATTATTGAACTCTGGCCTGTGCTGTAACATTATTGAAGTCTGGCCTGTGCAGTGACATTATTGAACTCTGGCCTGTAATGTGACTTTATTGAAGTCTGGCCTGTGCTGTGACATTATTGAACTCTGGCCTGTGCTGTGACATTATTGAACTCTGGCCTGTGCTGTAACATTATTGAAGTCTGGCCTGTGCAGTGACATTATTGAACTCTGGCCTGTAATGTGACTTTATTGAAGTCTGGCCTGTGCTGTGACATTATTGAACTCTGGCCTGTGCTGTGACATTATTGTATTCTGACCTGTAATGTGACTTTATTGAAGTCTGGCCTGTGTTGTGACATTTTTGAATTCTGGCCTGTGCTGTAACATTATTGAACTCTGGCCTGTGCATTGACGTTATTGAAGTCTGGTCTGTACTTTGACATTATTGAACTCTGGTCTGTACTGTGACAGTATTGAACTCTGGCCTGTACTGTGACAGTATTGAAGTCTGGTCTGTACTGTGACAGTATTGAAGTCTGGCCTGTACTGTGACATTCTTGAATTCTGGCCTGTGCTGTGTCATTCTTGAACTCTGGCCTGTGCTGTGACAGTATTGAACTCTGGCCTGTGCTGTGACAGTATTGAAGTCTGACCTGTGTTGTGACATTATTGCACTCTGGCCTGTGCTGTGACAGTATTGAAGTCTGGCCTGTACTGTGACATTATTGAACTCTGGCCTGTACTGTGACATTATTGAACTCTGGCCAGTGCAGTGACATTATTGAACTCTGGCCTGTACTGTGACATTATTGAACTCTGGCCAGTGCAGTGACATTATAGAAATCTGGCCTGTACTGTGACATTATTGCACTCTGGCCTGTGCTGTAACATTATTGAAGTCTGGCCTGTGCTGTGACATTATAGAAATCTGGCCTGTGCTGTGACATTATTGAAGTCTGGCCTGTGTTGTGACATTATTGCACTCTGGCCTGTACTGTGACTTTATTGAAGTCTGGCCTGTGCTGTGACTTTATTGAATTCTGGCCTGGGCTGTGACATTATAGAACTCTTGTCTGTGCTGTGACATTACTGAAATCTGGTCTGTACTGTGACATTATTGAACTCTGACCTGTGCTTTGACATTATTGAAGTCAGGCCTGTGCTGTGACATTATTGAAGTCTGGCCTGTACTGTGACATTGTTGAACTCTGGCCTGTATTGTGACATTCTTGAATTCTGGCCTGTGCTGTGTCATTCTTGAACTCTGGCCTGTACTGTGACATTATTGAAGTCTGGCCTGTGCTGTGACATTATTGAACTCTGTCCTGTACTGTGACATTATTGTATTCTGACCTGTGCTGTGACATTATTGAAGTCTGGCCTGTACTGTGACTTTATTGAAGTCTGGCCTGTACTGTGACATTATTGAACTCTGGCCTGAACTGAGACATTATTGAATTCTAGCCTGTACTGTGACATTATTGAAGTCTGGCCTGTGCTGTGACATTATTGAAGTCTAGCCTGTACTGTGACTTTATTGAAGTCTGGCCTGTGCTGTGACATTATTGAACTCTGGCCTGTGCTGTGACATTATTGAACTCTGGCCTGTACTGTGACTTTATTGAAGTCTGGCCTGTGCTGTGACATTATTGAACTCTGTCCTGTACTGTGACATTATTGAATGCTGGCCTGTACTATGACATTATTGAAGTCTGACCTGTGCTGTGACTTTATTGAACTCTGGCCTGTGCTGTTACATTATTGAATGCTGGCCTGTACTATGACATTATTGAAGTCTGACCTGTGCTGTGACTTTATTGAACTCTGGCCTGTGCTGTTACATTATTGACCTCTGGCCTGTGCATTGACGTTATTGAAGTCTGACCTGTGCTGTGACTTTATTGAACTCTGGCCTGTGCTGTTACATTATTGACCTCTGGCCTGTACTTTGACATTATTGAACTCTGGTCTGTACTGTGACAGTATTGAACTCTGGCCTGTGCAGTGACATTACTCTAGTCTGGCCTGTGTTGTGACATTTTTGAATTCTGGCCTGTGCTGTAACATTATTGAACTCTGGCCTGTGCTGTGACAGTATTGAAGTCTGGCCTGTACTGTGACAGTATTAAAGTCTGGCCTGTACTGTGACATTATTGAACTCTGGCCTGTGCAGTGACAGTATTGAAGTCTGGCCTGTACTGTGACAGTATTGAAGTCTGGCCTGTACTGTGACATTCTTGAATTCTGGCCTGTGCTGTGTCATTCTTGAACTCTGGCCTGTACTGTGACATTATTGAACTCTAGTCGTGCTGTGACATTATTGAAGTCTGGCCTGTGCTGTGACATTATTGAACTCTGGCCTGTACTGTGACATTATTGAAGTCTGGCCTGTACTGTGACATTATTGAAGTCTGGCCTGTGCTGTGACATTATTGAACTCTGTCCTGTACTGTGACATTATTGTATTCTGACCTGTGCTGTGACATTATTGAAGTCTGGCCTGTACTGTGACTTTATTGAAGTCTGGCCTGTACTGTGACATTACTGAAGTCTGGCCTGTACTGTGACATTATTTTATTCTGACCTGTGCTGTGATATTATTGAAGTCTGGCCTGTACTGTGACATTATTGAACTCTGGCCTGTATTGTGACATTCTTGAATTCTGGCCTGTGCTGTGTCATTCTTGAACTCTGGCCTGTACTGTGACATTATTGAACTCTGGCCTGTGCAGTGACATTATAGAAATCTGGCCTGTACTGTGACATTATTGAACTCTGGCATGTGCTGTAACATTATTGAAGTCTGGCCTGTGCTGTGACATTATAGAAATCTGGCCTGTGCTGTGACATTATTGAAGTCTGGCCTGTGCTGTAACATTATTGAAGTCTGGCCTGTGCTGTGACATTATTGCACTCTGGCCTGTACTGTGACATTATTGAAGTCTGGCCTGTACTGTGACATTATTGAACTCTGGCCTGAACTGAGACATTATTGAATTCTAGCCTGTACTGTGACATTATTGAAGTCTGGCCTGTGCTGTGACATTATTGAACTCTGGCCTGTACTGTGACTTTATTGAAGTCTGGCCTGTGCTGTGACATTATTGAACTCTGACCTGTGCTCTGACATTATTGAACTCTGGCCTGTGCTGTGACATTATTGAACTCTGGCCTGTACTGTGACTTTATTGAAGTCTGGCCTGTGCTGTGACATTATTGAACTCTGTCCTGTACTGTGACATTATTGAATGCTGGCCTGTACTATGACATTATTGAAGTCTGACCTGTGCTGAGACTTTATTGAACTCTGGCGTGTGCTGTTACATTATTGAATGCTGGCCTGTACTATGACATTATTGAAGTCTGACCTGTGCTGTGACTTTATTGAACTCTGGCCTGTGCTGTTACATTATTGACCTCTGGCCTGTGCATTGACTTATTGAAGTCTGGTCTGTACTTTGACATTATTGAACTCTGGCCTGTGCTGTGACATTATTGAACTCTGGCCTGTGCTGTGACATTATTGAACTCTGTCCTGTACTGTGACATTATTGTATTCTGACCTGTGCTGTGACATTCTTGAATTCTGGCCTGTGCTGTGTCATTCTTGAACTCTGGCCTGTGCTGTGACAGTATTGAACTCTGGCCTGTGCTGTGACAGTATTGAAGTCTGGCCTGTGTTGTGACATTATTGCACTCTGGCCTGTGCTGTGACAGTATTGAAGTCTGGCCTGTACTGTGACATTATTGAACTCTGGCCTGTACTGTGACATTATTGAACTCTGGCCAGTGCAGTGACATTATAGAAATCTGGCTTGTACTGTGACATTATTGAAGTCTGGCCTGTGCTGTAACATTATTGAAGTCTGGCCTGTGCTGTGACATTATAGAAATCTGGCCTGTGCTGTGACATTATTGAAGTCTGGCCTGTGCTGTAACATTATTGAAGTCTGGCCTGTGTTGTGACATTATTACACTCTGGCCTGTGCTGTGACATTATTGAAGTCTGGCCTGTACTGTGACATTATCGAAATCTGGCCTGAACTGAGACATTATTGAACTCTGGCCTGTACTGTGACATTATTGAACTCTGGCCTGTGCTGTGACATTATTGAATTCTGGCCTGTGCTGTGACATTATTGAACTCTGGCCTGTACTGTGACTTTATTGAAGTCTGGCCTGTGCTGTGACATTATTGAATTCTGGCCTGTGCTGTGACATTATTGAACTCTGGCCTGTGCTGTGACATTATTGAACTCTGTCCTGTACTGTGACATTATTGTATTCTGACCTGTGCTGTGACATTATGGAAGTCTGGCCTGTACTGTGACATTATTGAACTCTGGCCTGTACTGTGACAGTACTGAATTCTGGCCTGTGCTGTGACATTATTAAACTCTGGCCTGTGCTGTGACATTATTGAACGCTGGCCTGTACTATGACATTATTGAAGTCTGCCCTGTGCTGTGACTTTTTTGAACTCTGACCTGTGCTGTGACATTATTGAAGTCTGGCCTGTACTGTGACAGTATTGAAGTCTGGCCTGTACTGTGACATTCTTGAATTCTGGCCTGTGCTGTGTCATTCTTGAACTCTGGCCTGTGCTGTGACAGTATTGAATTCTGGCCTGTGCTGTGACAGTATTGAAGTCTGACCTGTGTTGTGACATTATTGCACTCTGGCCTGTGCTGTGACAGTATTGAAGTCTGGCCTGTACTGTGACATTATTGAACTCTGGCCTGTACTGTGACATTATTGAACTCTGGCCAGTGCAGTGACATTATTGAACTCTGGCCTGTACTGTGACATTATTGAACTCTGGCCAGTGCAGTGACATTATAGAAATCTGGCCTGTACTGTGACATTATTGCACTCTGGCCTGTGCTGTAACATTATTGAAGTCTGGCCTGTGCTGTGACATTATAGAAATCTGGCCTGTGCTGTGACATTATTGAAGTCTGGCCTGTGTTGTGACATTATTGCACTCTGGCCTGTACTGTGACTTTATTGAAGTCTGGCCTGTGCTGTGACTTTATTGAATTCTGGCCTGGGCTGTGACATTATAGAACTCTTGTCTGTGCTGTGACATTACTGAAATCTGGTCTGTACTGTGACATTATTGAACTCTGACCTGTGCTTTGACATTATTGAAGTCAGGCCTGTGCTGTGACATTATTGAAGTCTGGCCTGTACTGTGACATTGTTGAACTCTGGCCTGTATTGTGACATTCTTGAATTCTGGCCTGTGCTGTGTCATTCTTGAACTCTGGCCTGTACTGTGACATTATTGAAGTCTGGCCTGTGCTGTGACATTATTGAACTCTGTCCTGTACTGTGACATTATTGTATTCTGACCTGTGCTGTGACATTATTGAAGTCTGGCCTGTACTGTGACTTTATTGAAGTCTGGCCTGTACTGTGACATTATTGAACTCTGGCCTGAACTGAGACATTATTGAATTCTAGCCTGTACTGTGACATTATTGAAGTCTGGCCTGTGCTGTGACATTATTGAAGTCTAGCCTGTACTGTGACTTTATTGAAGTCTGGCCTGTGCTGTGACATTATTGAACTCTGGCCTGTGCTGTGACATTATTGAACTCTGGCCTGTACTGTGACTTTATTGAAGTCTGGCCTGTGCTGTGACATTATTGAACTCTGTCCTGTACTGTGACATTATTGAATGCTGGCCTGTACTATGACATTATTGAAGTCTGACCTGTGCTGTGACTTTATTGAACTCTGGCCTGTGCTGTTACATTATTGAATGCTGGCCTGTACTATGACATTATTGAAGTCTGACCTGTGCTGTGACTTTATTGAACTCTGGCCTGTGCTGTTACATTATTGACCTCTGGCCTGTGCATTGACGTTATTGAAGTCTGACCTGTGCTGTGACTTTATTGAACTCTGGCCTGTGCTGTTACATTATTGATCTCTGGCCTGTACTTTGACATTATTGAACTCTGGTCTGTACTGTGACAGTATTGAACTCTGGCCTGTGCAGTGACATTACTCTAGTCTGGCCTGTGTTGTGACATTTTTGAATTCTGGCCTGTGCTGTAACATTATTGAACTCTGGCCTGTGCTGTGACAGTATTGAAGTCTGGCCTGTACTGTGACAGTATTAAAGTCTGGCCTGTACTGTGACATTATTGAACTCTGGCCTGTGCAGTGACAGTATTGAAGTCTGGCCTGTACTGTGACAGTATTGAAGTCTGGCCTGTACTGTGACATTCTTGAATTCTGGCCTGTGCTGTGTCATTCTTGAACTCTGGCCTGTACTGTGACATTATTGAACTCTAGTCGTGCTGTGACATTATTGAAGTCTGGCCTGTGCTGTGACATTATTGAACTCTGGCCTGTACTGTGACATTATTGAAGTCTGGCCTGTACTGTGACATTATTGAAGTCTGGCCTGTGCTGTGACATTATTGAACTCTGTCCTGTACTGTGACATTATTGTATTCTGACCTGTGCTGTGACATTATTGAAGTCTGGCCTGTACTGTGACTTTATTGAAGTCTGGCCTGTACTGTGACATTACTGAAGTCTGGCCTGTACTGTGACATTATTTTATTCTGACCTGTGCTGTGATATTATTGAAGTCTGGCCTGTACTGTGACATTATTGAACTCTGGCCTGTATTGTGACATTCTTGAATTCTGGCCTGTGCTGTGTCATTCTTGAACTCTGGCCTGTACTGTGACATTATTGAACTCTGGCCTGTGCAGTGACATTATAGAAATCTGGCCTGTACTGTGACATTATTGAACTCTGGCATGTGCTGTAACATTATTGAAGTCTGGCCTGTGCTGTGACATTATAGAAATCTGGCCTGTGCTGTGACATTATTGAAGTCTGGCCTGTGCTGTAACATTATTGAAGTCTGGCCTGTGCTGTGACATTATTGCACTCTGGCCTGTACTGTGACATTATTGAAGTCTGGCCTGTACTGTGACATTATTGAACTCTGGCCTGAACTGAGACATTATTGAATTCTAGCCTGTACTGTGACATTATTGAAGTCTGGCCTGTGCTGTGACATTATTGAACTCTGGCCTGTACTGTGACTTTATTGAAGTCTGGCCTGTGCTGTGACGTTATTGAACTCTGACCTGTGCTCTGACATTATTGAACTCTGGCCTGTGCTGTGACATTATTGAACTCTGGCCTGTACTGTGACTTTATTGAAGTCTGGCCTGTGCTGTGACATTATTGAACTCTGTCCTGTACTGTGACATTATTGAATGCTGGCCTGTACTATGACATTATTGAAGTCTGACCTGTGCTGAGACTTTATTGAACTCTGGCGTGTGCTGTTACATTATTGAATGCTGGCCTGTACTATGACATTATTGAAGTCTGACCTGTGCTGTGACTTTATTGAACTCTGGCCTGTGCTGTTACATTATTGACCTCTGGCCTGTGCATTGACTTATTGAAGTCTGGTCTGTACTTTGACATTATTGAACTCTGGCCTGTGCTGTGACATTATTGAACTCTGGCCTGTGCTGTGACATTATTGAACTCTGTCCTGTACTGTGACATTATTGTATTCTGACCTGTGCTGTGACATTCTTGAATTCTGGCCTGTGCTGTGTCATTCTTGAACTCTGGCCTGTGCTGTGACAGTATTGAACTCTGGCCTGTGCTGTGACAGTATTGAAGTCTGGCCTGTGTTGTGACATTATTGCACTCTGGCCTGTGCTGTGACAGTATTGAAGTCTGGCCTGTACTGTGACATTATTGAACTCTGGCCTGTACTGTGACATTATTGAACTCTGGCCAGTGCAGTGACATTATAGAAATCTGGCTTGTACTGTGACATTATTGAAGTCTGGCCTGTGCTGTAACATTATTGAAGTCTGGCCTGTGCTGTGACATTATAGAAATCTGGCCTGTGCTGTGACATTATTGAAGTCTGGCCTGTGCTGTAACATTATTGAAGTCTGGCCTGTGTTGTGACATTATTACACTCTGGCCTGTGCTGTGACATTATTGAAGTCTGGCCTGTACTGTGACATTATCGAAATCTGGCCTGAACTGAGACATTATTGAACTCTGGCCTGTACTGTGACATTATTGAACTCTGGCCTGTGCTGTGACATTATTGAATTCTGGCCTGTGCTGTGACATTATTGAACTCTGGCCTGTACTGTGACTTTATTGAAGTCTGGCCTGTGCTGTGACATTATTGAATTCTGGCCTGTGCTGTGACATTATTGAACTCTGGCCTGTGCTGTGACATTATTGAACTCTGTCCTGTACTGTGACATTATTGTATTCTGACCTGTGCTGTGACATTATGGAAGTCTGGCCTGTACTGTGACATTATTGAACTCTGGCCTGTACTGTGACAGTACTGAATTCTGGCCTGTGCTGTGACATTATTAAACTCTGGCCTGTGCTGTGACATTATTGAACGCTGGCCTGTACTATGACATTATTGAAGTCTGCCCTGTGCTGTGACTTTTTTGAACTCTGGCCTGTGCTGTTACGTTATTGACCTCTGGCCTGTGCATTGACGTTATTGAAGTCTGGTCTGTACTTTGACATTATTGAACTCTGGCCTGTGCTGTGACATTACTCTAGTCTGGCCTGTGTTGTGACATTTTTGAATTCTGGCCTGTGCTGTAACATTATTGAACTCTGGCCAGTGCTGTGACAGTATTGAACTCTGGCCTGTACTGTGACAGTATTGAAGTCTGGCCTGTACTGTGACATTATTGAACTCTGGCCTGTGCAGTGACAGTATTGAAGTCTGGCCTGTACTGTGACAGTATTGAAGTCTGGCCTGTACTGTGACATTCTTGAATTCTGGCCTGTGCTGTGTCATTCTTGAACTCTGGCCTGTGCTGTGACAGTATTGAACTCTGGCCTCTGCTGTGACAGTATTGAAGTCTGGCCTGTGTTGTGACATTATTGCACTCTGGCCTGTGCTGTGACAGTATTGAAGTCTGGCCTGTACTGTGACATTATTGAACTCTGGCCTGTACTGTGACATTATTGAACTCTGGCCAGTGCAGTGACATTATATAAATCTGGCCTGTACTGTGACATTATTGAAGTCTGGCCTGTGCTGTAACATTATTGAAGTCTGGCCTGTGCTGTGACATTATAGAAATCTGGCCTGTGCTGTGACATTATTGAAGTCTGGCCTGTGCTGTAACATTATTGAAGTCTGGCCTGTGTTGTGACATTATTACACTCTGGCCTGTGCTGTGACTTTATTGAAGTCTGGCCTGTACTGTGACATTATCGAACTCTGGCCTGAACTGAGACATTATTGAATTCTAGCCTGTACTGTGACATTATTGAACTCTGGCCTGTACTGTGACAGTATTGAATTCTGGCCTGTGCTGTGACATTATTGAACGCTGGCCTGTACTGTGACTTTATTGAAGTCTGGCCTGTGCTGTGACATTATTGAACTCTGGCCTGTGCTGTGACATTATTGAACACTGGCCTGTACTGTGACATTATTGTATTCTGACCTGTGCTGTGACATTATTGAAGTCTGGCCTGTACTGTGACTTTATTGAAGTCTGGCCTGTGCTGTGACATTATTGAACTCTGTCCTGTACTGTGACATTATTGTATTCTGACCTGTGCTGTGACATTATTGAAGTCTGGCCTGTACTGTGACATTGTTGAACTCTGGCCTGTACTGTGACATTCTTGAATTCTGGCCTGTGCTGTGTCATTCTTGAACTCTGGCCTGTACTGTGACATTATTGAACTCTGGCCTGTGCAGTGACATTATAGAAATCTGGCCTGTGCTGTAACATTATTGAAATCTGGCCTGTGTTGTGACATTATTGAACTCTGGCCTGAACTGAGACATTATTGAATTCTAGCCTGTACTGTGACATTATTGAAGTCTGGCCTGTGCTGTGACATTATTGAACTCTGGCCTGTGCTATGACATTATTGAATTCTGGCCTGTGCTGTGTCATTATTGAACTCTGGCCTGTGCTCTGACATTTTTGAACTCTGGCCTGTGCTGTGACATTATTGAACTCTGGCCTGTACTGTGACTTTG
This sequence comes from Chiloscyllium plagiosum, assembly GCF_037043375.1. Classification (NCBI taxonomy): domain Eukaryota; kingdom Metazoa; phylum Chordata; class Chondrichthyes; order Orectolobiformes; family Hemiscylliidae; genus Chiloscyllium; species Chiloscyllium plagiosum. The sequence goes on from NW_028270159.1 coordinate 21,243,852, forward strand.
TTGAAATCTGGCCTGTGCTGTGACATTATTGAACTCTGTCCTGTACTGTGACATTATTGAATTCTGACCTGTGCTGTGACATTATTGAAGTCTGGCCTGTGCTGTGACATTATTGAACGCTGGCCTGTACTGTGCCATTATTGAAGTCTGACCTGTGCTGAGACTTTATTGAACTCTGGCCTGTGCTGTTACATTATTGACCTCTGGCCTGTGCATTGACATTATTGAAGTCTGGTCTGTACATTGACATTATTGAACTCTGGCCTGTACTGGGACATTATTGAACTCTGGCCTGTGCAGTGACATTATTGAACTCTGACCTGTGCTGTAACATTATTGAACTCTGGCCTGTGCTGTGACAGTATTGAAGTCTGGCCTGTGTTGTGACATTATTGCACTCTGGCCTGTGCTGTGACAGTATTGAAGTCTGGCCTGTACTGTGACAGTATTGAAGTCTGGCCTGTACTGTGACATTATTGAACTCTGGCCTGTGCAGTGACAGTATTGAAGTCTGGCCTGTACTGTGACAGTATTGAAGTCTGGCCTGTACTGTGACATTATTGAACTCTGGCCTGTGCTGTGACAGTATTGAACTCTGGCCTGTGCTGTGACAGTATTGAAGTCTGGCCTGTGTTGTGACATTATTGCACTCTGGCTTGTGCTGTGACAGTATTGAAGTCTGGCCTGTACTGTGACATTCTTGAACTCTGGCCTGTGCTGTGACATTATAGAAATCTGGCCTGTGCTGTGACATTATTGAAGTCTGGCCTGTGTTGTGACATTATTACACTCTGGCCTGTGCTGTGACTTTATTGAAGTCTGGCCTGTACTGTGACATTATCGAACTCTGGCCTGAACTGAGACATTATTGAATTCTAGCCTGTACTGTGACATTATTGAAGTCTGGCCTGTGGTGTGACATTATTGAACTCTGGCCTGTGCTGTGACATTATTGAATTCTGACCTGTGCTGTGTCATTATTGAACTCTGGCCTGTGCTGTGACATTATTGAATTCTGGCCTGTGCTGTGACATTATTGAACTCTGGCCTGTAGTGTGACTTTATTGAAGTCTGGCCTGTACTGTGACATTATTGAACGCTGGCCTGTACTGTGACATTATTGAAGTCTGGCCTGTACTGTGACATTATTGAACTCTGGCCTGTGCTGTAACATTATTGAAGTCTGGCCTGTGCTGTGACTTTATTGAAGTCTGGCCTGTACTGTGACATTATCGAACTCTGGCCTGAACTGAGACATTATTGAATTCTAGCCTGTACTGTGACATTATTGAAGTCTGGCCTGTGCTGTGACATTATTGAACTCTGGCCTGTGCTGTGACTTTATTGAAGTCTGGCCTGTACTGTGACATTATCGAACTCTGGCCTGAACTGAGACATTATTGAATTCTAGCCTGTACTGTGACATTATTGAAGTCTGGCCTGTGCTGTGACATTATTGAACTCTGGCCTGTGCTATGACATTATTGAATTCTGGCCTGTGCTGTGACATTATTGAACTCTGGCCTGTGCTGTGACATTATTGAATTCTGGCCTGGGCTGTGACATTATTGAACTCTGGCCTGTACTGTGACTTTATTGAAGTCTGGCCTGTGCTGTGACATTATTGAACTCTGTCTTGTGCTGTGACATTATTGAACTCTGGCCTGTGCTGTGACATTATTGAAGTCTGGCCTGTGCTGTGACATTGTTGAATTATGGCCTGTGCTGTGACATTATTGAACTCTGGCCTGTACTGTGACTTTATTGAACTCTGTCCTGTGCTGTGACATTATTGAACTCTGGCCTGTGCTGTGACATTATTGAATTCTGGCCTGTGCTGTGACATTATTGAACTCTGGCCTGTACTGTGACTTTATTGAAGTCTGGCCTGTGCTCTGACATTATTGAACTCTGGCCTGTGCTGTGACATTATTGAATTCTGGCCTGTGCTGGGACATTATTGAACGCTGGCCTGTACTGTGACATTATTGAACTCTGACCTGTGCTGTGACTTTATTGAACTCTGGCCTGTGCTGTTACATTATTGACCTCTGGCCTGTGCATTGACGTTATTGAAGTCTGGTCTGTACTGTGACATTATTGAACTCTGGCCTGTGCTGTGACATTACTCTAGTCTGGCCTGTGTTGTGACATTTTTGAATTCTGCCCTATGCTGTAACATTATTGAACTCTGGCCTGTGCTGTGACAGTATTGAAGTCTGGCCTGTGTTGTGACATTATTGCACTCTGGCCTGTCTGTGACAGTTTTGAAGTCTGGCCTGTACTGTGACATTATTGAACTCTGGTCGTGCTGTGACATTATTGAAGTCTGGGCTGTGCTGTGACAGTATTGAAGTCTGGCCTGTACTGTGACAGTATTGAAGTCTGGCCTGTTCTGTGACATTATTGAACTCTGGTCGTGCTGTGACATTATTGAAGTCTGGCCTGTGCTGTGACAGTATTAAAGTCTGGCCTGTGTTGTGACATTATTGCACTCTGGCCTGTGCTATGACAGTATTGAAGTCTGGCCTGTACTGTGACATTATTGAACTCTGGTCGTATTGAAGTCTGGCCTGTGCTGTGATAGTATTGAAGTCTGGCCTGTACTGTGACTTTATTGAAGTCTGGCCTGTGCTGTGACATTATTGAACTCTGTCCTGTGCTGTGACATTATTGAACTCTGGCCTGTGCTGTGACATTATTGAACTCTGGCCTGTGCTGTGACATTGTTGAATTCTGGCCTGTGCTGTGACATTATTGAAGTCTGGCCTGTGCTATGACAGTATTGAAGTCTGGCCTGTACTGTGACATTATTGAACTCTGGTCGTGCTGTGACATTATTGAAGTCTGGCCTGTGCTATGACAGTATTGAAGTCTGGCCTGTGCTGTGACATTATTGAACGCTGGCCTGTACTGTGACATTATTGAACTCTGGCCTGTACTGTGTCATTATTGAATTCTGACCTGTGCTGTGACTGTATTGACTCTGGCCTGTGCTCTTACATTATTGACCTCTGGCCTGTGCATTGACGTTATTGAAGTCTGGTCTGTATGGTGGCGTCTGGTGGTGAGGGAGCGGCGGTGGAGGAGGCCCAGGACCTCCATATCCTCGGCAGAGTGGGAGGGGGAGTTGAAATGTTGGGCCACGGGGCGGTTTGGTTGATTGGTGCGGGTGTCTCGGAGATGTTCCCTAAAGCGCTCTGCTAGGAGGCGCCCAGTCTCCCCAATGTAGAGGAGACCGCATCGGGAACAACGGATACAATAAATGATATTAGTGGATGTGCAGGTAAAACTTTGATGGATGTGGAAGGCTCCTTTAGGGCCTTGGATAGAGGTGAGGGAGGAGGTGTGGGTGCAGGTTTTACAGTTCCTGCAGTGGCAGGGGAAAGTGCCAGGATGGGAGGGTGGGTTGTAGGGGGGCGTGGACCTGACCAGGTAGTCACGGAGGGAACGGTCTTTGCGGAAGGCGGAGAGGAGTGGGGAGGGAAATATATCCCTGGTGGTGGGGTCTTTTTGGATGTGGCGGAAATGTCGGCAGATGATTTGGTTTATGCAAAGGTTGGTAGGGTAGAAGGTGAGCACCAGGGGTGTTCTGTGTTTGTTACGGTTGGAGGGGTGGGGTCTGAGGGTGGAGGTGCGGGATGTGGACGAGATGCGTTGGAGGGCATCTTTAACCACGTGGGAAGGGAAATTGCGGTCTCTAAAGAAGGAGGTCATTTGGTATGTTCTATGGTGGAACTGGTCCTCCTGGGAGCAGATACGGTGGAGGCGGAGGAATTGGGAATACGGGATGGCATTTTTGCAAGAGGTAGGGTGGGAAGAGGTGTAATCCAGGTAGCTGTGGGAGTCGGTGGGTTTGTAAAAAATGTCAGTGTCAAGTCGGTCGTCATTAATGGAGATGGAGAGGTCCAGGAAGGGGAGGGAGGTGTCAGAGATGGTCCAGGTAAATTTAAGGTCAGGGTGGAATGTGTTGGTGAAGTTGATGAATTGCTCAACCTCCTCGCGGGAGCACGAGGTGGTGCCAATGCAGTCACCAACATAGCGGAGGAAGAGGTGGGGAGTGGTGCCGGTGTAATTACGGAAGGTCAACTGCTCTACGTAGCCAACAAAGAGACAGGCATAGCTGGGGCCCATACATATGCCCATGGCTACCCCTTTGGTCTGGAGGAAGTGGGAAGATTCAAAGGAGAAATTGTTAAGGGTGAGGACCAGTTCGGCCAAACGAATGAGAGTGTCGGTGGAGGGGTACTGTTGGGAACGTCTGGAGAGGAAAAAACGGAGGGCTTGGTGGCCCTGGTCATGTAGAGGGATTGGATATCCATGGTGAAGATGAGGCATTGGGGGCCGGGGAAACGGAAGTCTTGGAGGAGGTGGAGGGTGTGGGTGGTGTCTCGAACATATGTGGGGGGTTCCTGGACTAGGGGGGATAGGACAGTGTCGAGGTAGGTAGAGATGAGTTCAGTGGGGCAGGAGCATGCTGAGACAATGGGTCGGCCAGGGTGGTCAGGCTTGTAGATCTTGGGAAGGAGGTAGAACCGGGCAGTGCGGGGTTCCCGGACTATGAGGTTGGAAGCTGTGGGTGGGAGATCTCCTGAGGTGATGAGGTTCTGTATGGTCTGGGAGATGATGGTTTGGTGATGGGGGTGGGGTCATGGTCGAGGGGGCAGTAGGAAGAGGTGTCCTTGAGTTGGCGTTTGGCTTCAGCGATGTAGAGGTCAGTGCGCCAGACTACCACTGCGCCCCCTTTATCCGCTGGCTTAATGGTGAGGTTGGGATCGGAGCAGAGGGATTGGAGGGCTGCGCGTTGTGAGGGTGAGAGGTTGGAGTGGGGGAGGGGGGTAGACAGGTTGAGGCGGTTAATGTCCCGGCGGCAGTTGGAAATGAAGAGGTCGAGGGCAGGTAATAGGCCAGTGCGGAGTGTCCATGTGGATGCAGTGTTTTGGAGGTGGGCAAAGGGGTCCTCGGAAGATGGGCGGGAATCCTGATTGTGAAAGTAAGCTCGGAGGCGGAGGCGACGGAAGAATTTTTCGATGTCACGGCGTGTATTAAATTCATTGATGCATGGACCGAGGGGGATGAAGGTGAGTCCTTTGCTGAGGACTGATCGTTCGTCCTCAGTGAGGGGGAGGTCTGGGGGGATGGTGAAAACTCGGCAGGGCTGGGAGCTGGGAGCTGGTGTGGGTGTAGAGCTGGGAGTGGGGTAGGAGCCAGTACCTGGAGTGGGTGTGATGGTGGGGGGAATGGGGGTAGAGTCATGAGCAGGGGTAGTGTTCCCCTCGGGGTTCTGGGGGGTGGGGATAGTGACAGTGGGGTCTGTGGGAGCGTGTCAGCAGAATGCAGGTGAGTGGCGCTGGTGGGGGCGGAAGTGGTGGCAGACACGGCAGTAGGGGTGGTGGAAGTCACTGAGCGTGTGGCATTGGCGATGATGTGAGGGGCGGAAGTGGCTGTGGGAGTGGCCATGATGGGGGCAGAAGTGACATCATCAATCAGCGTGGGGGTGGTAGCTGCATCAGCCGCATGGCTAATGGTGTTTATTGATTAGATTAGATTTCCTACAGTGTGGAAACAGGCACTTCGGCCCAAGTCCACACCGACCCTCCAAAGAGTAACCCACCCAGACCCATTTCCCTCTGACTAACTCACCTAACACTACGGGTAATTTAGCATGGCCAATTCACCTGACCTGCACATCTTTGGACTGTGGGAGGAAACCGGAGCACCCGGAGGAAACCCACGCAGACACGGGGAGAACGTGCAAACTCCACACAGACAGTCACTCAAGGCTGGAATTGAACCTGCGACCCTGGTGCTATGAGGCAGCAGTGCTAACCACTGAGCCACTGTGCCACCCCTCTTGGTGCTGTTTGCTCTTTCGGCTTCACTGTTGCCCCAGTGAACACTAAAATGATTCACTCCCCTGAATATTCTGCTTCATCTTATTAGAATGAGCCCACATTACTGTCATTGCAGGTCAGGTGGAAGATTCTGGCAAACAGGCCAGAGTACAACTTAATTCCAATCTCTGTCCAACTTTAATTCAACATAAAATAACGTAAGGCATATATCCATTCAGCTCATTGAGTCTGATTCATCAACTGGATCATCGCTGATCTTCCATCTCAGTGCTATTTTCTAGCAGTGTATCCATATCTCTTGATGTCTGTTAATTTGGTCAAAACCCGGAGGAGAGGAATGTGAGAGGAGTTGCATGGTGGACGTGGAAAAGTAGTTCTCTGTCCTTCAATTTTCGACTCTCTGTTTGATGGGTGGCCTTAAGAGCTGGCTACAAGGCGGATTGCTTAATTTAATAGTGGTTAGCACTGCTGCCTCACAGCGCCAGAGACCTGGGTTCAATTCCCGCCTCAGGCGACTGACTGTGTGGAGTTTGCATGTTCTCCCCGTGTCTGCGTGGGTTTCCTCCGGGTGCTCCGGTTTCCTCCCACAGTCCAAAGATGTGCAGGTCAGGTGAATTGGCCATGCTAAATTGCCCGTAGTGTTAGGTTAGGGGTATGGGTGGGTTGCGCTTCAGCAGGTAGGTGTGGACTTGTTGGGCCGAAGTGCCTGTTTCCACACTGTAATGTAATGTAATCTACTTCAGGCACTCACACTCGGGATTAGCGGAGCATCATTTCTCACAGTGGGCAGTAAGCTTGGTGGAACACTGTGTGCGATAGCTGCAGGGCTTGGGAACAGAAACTGAAGGCTGCTCACTTCAAACATCTGGCAAGTAACCAGCAGCCCACAGCAGCCAGTATCTCTGAAATAGCTTGAGGATTGCTCTTCATGCAGCGTTTTCCTATCTTTGAGGGCTCCTTACTTTAACCCTAGCCTTAGGCCCTTTCACAAACATACTGCATATTCTCTGTAAGGCATACATACCCATTCCTTGAAATACAATTTCAAAACGAGTGGCATCTTTGTCATTTCAACATCGTTCAAGGTCATGCGCTATAGGTCATTTTCGAGCGGTCTAATTATACGATGGACAGTCACTTCCAGACAGCCAGTGTAACAATTTCTGTCCAGGTCTGTCACATGCTCCTTCAACTGAATCTGACTCCTCTGCCTCATGCATCTGGCTGCCATCCTTAACAGCACCTGCAGAGAGATTTTGCTGGTTAACTGCGTTTGCCAGAAACAGAGGCCCATTGACGTGCTCAAGGAGTGTTGATTTGGACGGTTGGGTATTGGAGGAGACCCAGCTTGTGGACCCACCCTTATGTACTCACCTCTGATGAATCTTCTGGAAATTCCCACTTGCTTCCCGAGGGAAGAGAGGAGCACACAGGGAGCAGTCACCTTTGCTAGGGAAGAGAGAAAATAATGATGATGTTTAATCCTTTATTGTGTATACCATTACATCACATACTGCAGTTGACTGCAGCAGTTCAAGAAAGCAGCTCAGCACCTCCTTCTAGGAGGAGAAAGTGAGGTCTCCAGATGCTGGAGATCAGAGCTGAAAATGTGTTGCTGGAAAAGCGCAGCAGGTCAGGCAGCATCCAGGGAACAAGAGAATCGACGTTTCGGGCATAAGCCTGATTCCTGAAGAAGGGCTTATGCCTGAAACGTCGATTCTCCTGTTCCCTGGATGCTGCCTGACCTGCTGCGCTTTTCCAGCAACACATTTCACCTCCTTTTAGGGACAACTAAGGATGGACAAGAAATGCAGACCCAGCCTGTGATGCCCATGAATTAAAATAATTAATTCAAAAATAAAATCAGAACTAAATTAAATCTAGTGCTATTAGACCTTGATTACAGAATTCACCTGTTGGATAATTTGTGGTATTTATAACAAATTATAGCCATTAAATCTCTGATAAATTATAATTAGAAAGTAGCTCAAGTGAAAAATTCCCAATAACTTTTCCAATAGGGAACATATGTCTGCAATCTATGTGCTCCCCTCCCACTGAGAAATGGAGCTTTTGGACAAATGTGGAATGAATGATTCATTCACTCACGTTCGGACATGGTCGCAGCAGGAACTGCTTCAGTCCATTTGTTTTAACTTCAGTGAAACTTGTCATTTAAGTAAATGCAAACAGCGATCAGGAATTACAATTCTCAGGATCCATTTCTGATATAAAAACTAGCAGCATAGTACCTGGATACGTTCCCATCAAACATCATCAGATTGACTATTACAATACGTCCTCATATCCACTCAAGGGGTAGCATTGTTGCCTCACAGCACCAGGGACCTGGGTTCGATTCCACCCTCGGGCAATTGTCTGTGTGGAGTTTGCACATACTCCCCGTGTCTGTATAAGTTTCCTCCAGTTCCCTCCCACAGACCAAAGGCGTGCAGCTTAGGTGAATTGGTCATGGGAAATACAGGGTTACAGGGATAGGGTAGGGTGGAATGGGTCTGGGTGGGATGTTCTTCAGAGGGTTAGTGTGATGGACTCAATGGGCTGAATGGCCTCAGTCCACATTGTAGGGATTCTATGAGACTTTGATCTATAAGAATGCAATATCAAATGCTCAGAGATGTAAGTAAGATGTTCTACACAGTGATAAACATGCGTGAAGTGCGTAACTCACCTCCTGACTCCCCAAAGCCTGTTCATCATCTACAAGGTGCAAGTCAGGAGTGTGATGGAATACTCTCCACTTGTCTGGATGCGTGCAGCTCCAACAACACTCAAGAAGCCTGATACCAACCAGGCCCAAGCAGCCTGCTCGATTGGCAGTGCATCCACAAGCATCCACTCCTCCACCACCGACACTCAGGAACAGCAGAGTGCACCATCTACAAGATGCACTGCAGAAATTCACCAAAGCTCCTGAGACAGCACCTTCCAAACCCATCTGGAAAATCAAAGGCAGCAGATACATGGGAACACCATCACCTGCAAATTCCCCTCAAGCCACTCAACATCCTAACTTGGAATTCTATCTCCATTCTTTCACCGTCGCTGGGAACATCCTGGAATTCCGTCCCTAAGGGCATTGTGGGTCTAGTGCCCAGCCAACCACATCCATCTACCACAAGTGCATTGAGGGAAATGTTACAAGGTGCACTACGGGAATTCCAAAAATAGAGCAGTGCCTTAAAAAAATCAAGTTCATTGCAGGGTTTTTAAAAAATACATTCTTAGATGTAACCACCACTGACAAGGTCAGCATTTACTTCATGTCCCTAATTGCACTTTGGGAATGTGATGTTGAGCTGCCTTCCTGAACCCACTGTCAGTCAGAATGGTGTAGTTACAGCCAGAGTGCTGTTAGGAAGTTAGTTCCAAGATGTTTGATCCATTGACAGTGAAGACCTACCCTAACGGCATTACTTACCTCTGCCTGTGAGATCCTTTATGCACGCCCGGACTCTCTGCCGCACCGCACGCTGCCCTCGAAGCGGCTGCGGGGGGGACGAGACTGTCACACACCTCCTTCTGGAATGTGCCTACGCAGAAGAAGTCTGGAGAGGAATGCAGTGGTGTTTGTCGAGGTTCATCCTGAGCAGCGCCGTGACGTGGGACTCCATGCTGTACGGCCAGTTCCCCGGGACGCACACCGAGACGAACATCAACTGTGCTTGAAGGATCATCAACTCGGTGAAGGACGCTCTCTGGGTGGTCCGAAACCTGCTGATCTTCCAGCTAAAGGAGTTGACCCCGACTGAGTGTTGCAGACTGGCACATTCCAAAGTCCAGGACTACGTGTTGAGGGACACGCTGAAGCTTGGGGCAGCTGCTGCCAAGGCGCGGTGGGGGAAGACCACCGTGTAACATCTGCCTGTCTAAAGAAGAACAGGGGGTCCGCGCAGTCATTTGGGCTCTGCTGACGCCTCAGCTAAAAATGTAATCGTACAGACCTGTAAATAGGAATGATTACTCTGTTTCGGTATGCAAACAAATGGAATGTTTACATATGTATGGCATGTCCAACTGTACAGATCATCAAAGTATTTTATGAATAAAGTATATTTTTGAAATAAAAAAAAATTACTTACCTGGCTTTCTTACCACCTTGTGTCCTGACAACCTACTTATTTTGGCACCCTACCAACCTAGCACCCCTACACCCCTAACGCGTAACTTATGTAGTCACAGCAGCTGTCAAAGTGGCTGTGTGTGATGCTAGACCATTAAATTACAGAATATAGCATCCAGGTGTGGAAAAGGGGATGCAGCTTGCATTCCCCTGACTGTGCTGTGCTTTATAAAACCTAGCACAAAGGAAGTATACCACTTCTCATTTCCAAGGGGACCCTGGTTGGAATCTGCCGACAGAAACGCAGAGCTGTTCGCTCTGTGAGAAAGGAGCAGTGTGGAAACTAGCATGTGATTTTCACTCTTCAGAATATCCAGCGCCCTGTGCATACACATTAACACACCAGCTCAGAAAATGAACACCATCTATTGACAACAACAGTTCTCAGGACATCATTTGAATTGCCATTTTGAAACTGTTTTAAGCAAGTCCTTCAAGGATCTCGTAAAGAAAATGTATTGGCTGAAGTGCCATTTTTTCATTTACCTTAGAACATTCTACCATTCCTTACTTATATCTCCAATGCAGCTGATTGTTTGTCAGCACTTAGCCATCTACATATCCAGTATTTTTTTCTAACTTTTTCTTCTTCTGAAAGGAAAATTAAAAGGTTTGTGTCAGTGGGATTCATATTTCAGAGCTGCATTCACTTTTGAAGTACTTGACCCTAATTTTAGGGATAGGGCATCAGTATTGCTACACAATAAGAGTGTCAGGAACAAAACAAATAAAATAACTGAACGGCCACTTCCTGCTGTAACCATTCTAGATACACATTGTATGGAAGCCATTGTTTTTAGAGATTTTGATACCTCTTTATCTGAGGTACTTTTGCACCATCTTCTGGTATGTTGTTGAAATGCAGTTTAACTTGGCATTCACTGATTTCATCAGGCAAGCTTTTCACAATGGTATGTCCCTGATATCTCCAGTGTATCCAGTGGAATGTCCTATGAACAATGCTGAAATTCCAGGCAATGCTGCTAACCTAAAATGCAAACATAATACACACAAATGTACAAATGGTGCCAGTTTACATGTGAGCTTTTAAATTCAAAGAAGCTATGCTCTCCATTAGCTATTGTAAAGGTTAGGATCCACTCTCCCAAACCATTTGGCAATCAAGTCACGTGAATCTGTCTTCAGTCAGAGTTTAGTATGATCTCACCATCTCTGTACTCAGTCTTTTATTTCACGTTAAACTAAAGGAAACATTCATAACATGACTGCCCTGTAAAGTCTTGTTCTGTAATAAACATCCAATCACAGATTATCCATAATATAAAACAACCCAGGGAAGATATTAGAAGTCCTTTCTCTCCACCCCCAGAATTGGTTTTGCTCTTTCACCATTGTATTCTGAATTATAGCCCGTAGAATTATTTCATTGTAAGCAGCTAGTCCAAAGGCTGCTATAAATCATGACCACTGCAGAACTAAGTGCCTGTCTGATTGATCCAAAAGTGTAATACCGACTGTCACCCTAATTGTTCCTCTTTCACTTCCCCTGCTTCTCCATTTTTGAAGCGTTCTGAGAGTCATCAATGAATAACTGGCAGAAGAGGTGGATATTTTTTCACAAGCGTTCACAGCTACAAATTGTAAAGTCAATGTCATGGATCTGATGTGAATATTTGGCTAAGATACCCTATAATGGAAATAGAATGGGCTTATGTGCAATGTATCTGGCTACTTGTCTCTCATGTCACACGTGTTATGAAGTTGTTCACAGAAATAATATTTTTGGAGAACTCATGTTTCAAAATATTATGAACAATGTTTCAATTGAAAGACTTAGGAGATTCGTTTTTTTAAATTTTACCAGAAGGACGATTTGGATTTTTAATTTATAAAAAATACACTTAGTGGAAGAGACAACAAAGCTAAGTAAACAGCCAGAACTTTATGGACTATGGAACCACAAAGTCTTGTGCACAGAGGTGTCACATGTCTCAGTTTATAGCTATCAAGGGTTTGAAGTGTCTTTGGACATTGTTTAGAAATGGCAAGTACAGTGTATCCTGCTAACTGTGAGGGCAGCCAATTCATCTTTTCCCACCTTTTTAGATAAAGCTGTTTTGAGAATCCAGTGTGAGACCTGGGAAAACGAATGCAGTTACTCTCCTCTGATAAGCTTCTGGAAGATTCCTCTTGATGTCTGTGGAATGAACCACTTCTAGAAAGATCTGGATCAGTGGTGCTGGAAGAGCACAGCAATTCAGGCAGCATCCGAGGACAGGCAAAATCGACGTTTCGGGCAAAAGCCCTTCATCAGGAATAAAGGCAGAGAGCCTGAAGCATGGAGAGATAAGCTAGAGGAGGGTGGGGGTGGGAGAGAGTGGCATAGAGTACAATAGGTCAGTGGGGAAGGAGATGAAGGTGATAGGTCAGGGAGGAGAGGGTGGAGTGGATAGGTGGAAAAGGAGCTGGGCAGGTCGGACAAGTCCGGACAGGTCAGGGGATCGAGTTTCTGGAGGTTAGAAGCTAGGATGAGGTGGGGGAAGGGGAAATGAGGAAACTGTTAAAATCCACATTGATGCCCTGGGGTTGAAGTGTTCCGAGGCGGAAGATGAGGCGTTCTTCCTCCAGGCGTCTGGTGGTGAGGGAGCGGCGGTGGAGGAGGCCCAGCACCTCCATATCCTCGGCAGAGTGGGAGGGGGAGTTGAAATGTTGAGCCACTGCGCGATGTGGTTGATTGGTGCGGGTGTCTCGGAGATGTTCCCTAAAGCGCTCTGCTAGGAGGCGTCCAGTCTCCCCAATGTAGAGGAGACCGCATCGGGAGCAACGGATACAATAGATGATATTAGTGGATGTGCAAGTAAAACTTTGATGGATGTGGAAAGCTCCTTTGGGGCCTTGGATGGAGGTGAGGGAGGAGGTGTGGGCGCAGGTTTTACAGTTCCTGCGGTGGCAGGGGAAAGTGCCAGGATGGGAGGGTGGGTCGTAGGGGGGCGTGGACCTGACCAGGTAGTCACGGAGGGAACGGTCTTTGCGGAAGGCGGAGAGGGGTGGGGAGGGAAATATATCCCTGGTGGTGGGGTCTGTTTGGAGGTGGCGGAAATGTCGGCGGATGATTTGGTTTATGCGAAGGTTGGTAGGGTGGAAGGTGAGCACCAGGGGCGTTCTGTCCTTGTTGCGGTTGGAGGGGTTGGGTCTGAGGGCGGAGGTGCGGGATGTGGATGAGATGCGTTGGAGGGCATCTTTAACCACGTGGGAAGGGAAATTGCGGTCTCTAAAGAAGGAGGCCATCTGGTGTGTTCTATGGTGGAACCGCTCCTCCTGGGAGCAGATACGGCGGAGGCGGAGGAATTGGGAATACGGGATGGCATTTTTGCAAGAGGTAGGGTGGGAAGAGGTGTAATCCAGGTAGCTGTGGGAGTCGGTGGGTTTGTAGAAGATGTCAGTGTCAAGTCGGTCGTCACTGATGGAGATGGAGAGGTCCAGGAAGGGGAGGGAGGTGTCAGAGATGGTCCAGGTAAATTTAAGGTCAGGGTGGAATGTGTTGGTGAAGTTGATGAATTGCTCAACCTCCTCGCGGGAGCACGAGGTGGCGCCAATGCAGTCATCAATGTAGCGGAGGAAGAGGTGGGGAGTGGTGCCGGTGTAATTACGGAAGATCAACTGCTCTACGTAGCCAACAAAGAGACAGGCATAGCTGGGGCCCATACGTGTGCCCATGGCTACCCCTTTGGTCTGGATGAAGTGGGAGGATTCAAAGGAGAAATTGTTAAGGGTGAGGACCAGTTCGGCCAAACGAATGAGAGTGTCGGTGGAGGGGTACTGTTGGGAACGTCTGGAGAGGAAAAAATGGAGGGCTTGGAGGCCCTGGTCATGGCGGATGGAGGTGTAGAGGGATTGGATATCCATGGTGAAGATGAGGTGTTGGGGGCCGGGGAAACGGAAGTCTTGGAGGAGGTGGAGGTTGTGGGTGGTGTCTCGAATGTATGTGGGGAGTTCCTGGACTAGGGGGGATAGGACAGTGTCGAGGTAGGTAGAGATGAGTTCAGTGGGGCAGGAGCATGCTGAGACAATGGGTCGGCCAGGGTGGTCAGGCTTGTGGATCTTGGGAAGGAGGTAGAACCGGGCAGTGCGGGGTTCCCGGACTATGAGGTTGGAAGCTGTGGGTGGGAGATCTCCTGAGGTGATGAGGTTCTGTATGGTCTGGGAGATGATGGTTTGGTGATGGGGGGTGGGGTCATGGTCAAGGGGGCGGTAGGAAGAGGTGTCCTCGAGTTGGCGTTTGGCTTCAGCGATGTAGAGGTCAGTGCGCCAGACTACCACTGCGCCCCCTTTGTCCGCTGGCTTGATGGTGAGGTCAGGATTGGAGCAGAGGGATTGGAGGGCTGCGCGTTGTGAGGGTGAGAGGTTGGAGTGGGGGAGGGGGGTCGACAGGTTGAGGCGGTTAATGTCCCGGCGGCAGTTGGAAATGAAGAGGTCGAGGGCAGGTAATAGGCCAGCGCGGGGTGTCCAGGTGGATGTAGTGTGTTGGAGGTGGGCGAAGGGGTCCTCGGAAGGTGGGCGGGAGTCCTGATTGTGAAAGTAAGCTCGGAGGCGGAGGCGACGGAAGAATTGTTCGATGTCACGGCGTGTATTAAATTCATTGATGCGTGGACGGACGGGGACGAAGGTGAGTCCTTTGCTGAGGACTGATCGTTCGTCCTCAGTGAGGGGGAGGTCTGGGGGGATGGTGAAAACTCGGCAGGGCTGGGAGCTGGGAGCTGGTGTGGGTGTAGAGCTGGGAGTGGGGTCGGAGCCAGTACCTGGAGTGGGTGTGATGGTGGGGGGAATGGGGGTAGAGTCATGAGCAGGGGTAGTGTTCCCCTCAGGGTTCTGGGGGGTGGGGATAGTGACAGTGGCGTCTGTGGGGGGCGTGTCAGCAGAATGCAGGTGAGTGGCGCTGGTGGGGGCGGAAGTGGTGGCAGACACGGCAGTAGGGGTGGCGGAAGTCACTGAGGGTGTGGCATCGGCGATGATGTGAGGGCCGGAAGTGGCTGTGGGAGTGGCCATGATGGGGGCAGAAGTGACATCATCAATCAGCATGGGGGTGGTAGCTGCATCAGCCGCATGGCTAATGGCGTTTCCGAGGCCAGGGGAATCTGCGGCTGATGCAGCTACCACCCCCATGCTGATTGATGATGTCACTTCTGCCCCCATCATGGCCACTCCCACAGCCACTTCTGCCCCTCACATCATCGCCGATGCCACACCCTCAGTGACTTCCGCCACCCCTACTGCCGTGTCTGCCACCACTTCCGCCCCCACCAGCGCCACTCACCTGCATTCTGCTGACACGCCCCCCACAGACGCCACTGTCACTATCCCCACCCCCCAGAACCCTGAGGGGAACACTACCCCTGCTCATGACTCTACCCCCATTCCCCCCACCATCACACCCACTCCAGGTACTGGCTCCGACCCCACTCCCAGCTCTACACCCACACCAGCTCCCAGCTCCCAGCCCTGCCGAGTTTTCACCATCCCCCCAGACCTCCCCCTCACTGAGGACGAACGATCAGTCCTCAGCAAAGGACTCACCTTCGTCCCCGTCCGTCCACGCATCAATGAATTTAATACACGCCGTGACATCGAACAATTCTTCCGTCGCCTCCGCCTCCGAGCTTACTTTCACAATCAGGACTCCCACCCACCTTCCGAGGACCCCTTCGCCCACCTCCAACACACTACATCCACCTGGACACCCCGCGCTGGCCTATTACCTGCCCTCGACCTCTTCATTTCCAACTGCCGCCGGGACATTAACCGCCTCAACCTGTCGACCCCCCTCCCCCACTCCAACCTCTCACCCTCACAACGCGCAGCCCTCCAATCCCTCTGCTCCAATCCTGACCTCACCATCAAGCCAGCGGACAAAGGGGGCGCAGTGGTAGTCTGGCGCACTGACCTCTACATCGCTGAAGCCAAACGCCAACTCGAGGACACCTCTTCCTACCGCCCCCTTGACCATGACCCCACCCCCCATCACCAAACCATCATCTCCCAGACCATACAGAACCTCATCACCTCAGGAGATCTCCCACCCACAGCTTCCAACCTCATAGTCCGGGAACCCCGCACTGCCCGGTTCTACCTCCTTCCCAAGATCCACAAGCCTGACCACCCTGGCCGACCCATTGTCTCAGCATGCTCCTGCCCCACTGAACTCATCTCTACCTACCTCGACACTGTCCTATCCCCCCTAGTCCAGGAACTCCCCACATACATTCGAGACACCACCCACGCCCTCCACCTCCTCCAAGACTTCCGTTTCCCCGGCCCCCAACACCTCATCTTCACCATGGATATCCAATCCCTCTACACCTCCATCCGCCATGACCAGGGCCTCCAAGCCCTCCATTTTTTCCTCTCCAGACGTTCCCAACAGTACCCCTCCACCGACACTCTCATTCGTTTGGCCGAACTGGTCCTCACCCTTAACAATTTCTCCTTTGAATCCTCCCACTTCATCCAGACCAAAGGGGTAGCCATGGGCACACGTATGGGCCCCAGCTATGCCTGTCTCTTTGTTGGCTACGTAGAGCAGATGATCTTCCGTAATTACACCGGCACCACTCCCCACCTCTTCCTCCGCTACATTGATGACTGCATTGGCGCCACCTCGTGCTCCCGCGAGGAGGTTGAGCAATTCATCAACTTCACCAACACATTCCACCCTGACCTTAAATTTACCTGGACCATCTCTGACACCTCCCTCCCCTTCCTGGACCTCTCCATCTCCATCAGTGACGACCGACTTGACACTGACATCTTCTACAAACCCACCGACTCCCACAGCTACCTGGATTACACCTCTTCCCACCCTACCTCTTGCAAAAATGCCATCCCGTATTCCCAATTCCTCCGCCTCCGCCGTATCTGCTCCCAGGAGGAGCGGTTCCACCATAGAACACACCAGATGGCCTCCTTCTTTAGAGACCGCAATTTCCCTTCCCACGTGGTTAAAGATGCCCTCCAACGCATCTCATCCACATCCCGCACCTCCGCCCTCAGACCCAACCCCTCCAACCGCAACAAGGACAGAACGCCCCTGGTGCTCACCTTCCACCCTACCAACCTTCGCATAAACCAAATCATCCGCCGACATTTCCGCCACCTCCAAACAGACCCCACCACCAGGGATATATTTCCCTCCCCACCCCTCTCCGCCTTCCGCAAAGACCGTTCCCTCCGTGACTACCTGGTCAGGTCCACGCCCCCCTACGACCCACCCTCCCATCCTGGCACTTTCCCCTGCCACCGCAGGAACTGTAAAACCTGCGCCCACACCTCCTCCCTCACCTCCATCCAAGGCCCCAAAGGAGCTTTCCACATCCATCAAAGTTTTACTTGCACATCCACTAATATCATCTATTGTATCCGTTGCTCCCGATGCGGTCTCCTCTACATTGGGGAGACTGGACGCCTCCTAGCAGAGCGCTTTAGGGAACATCTCCGAGACACCCGCACCAATCAACCACATCGCGCAGTGGCTCAACATTTCAACTCCCCCTCCCACTCTGCCGAGGATATGGAGGTGCTGGGCCTCCTCCACCGCCGCTCCCTCACCACCAGACGCCTGGAGGAAGAACGCCTCATCTTCCGCCTCGGAACACTTCAACCCCAGGGCATCAATGTGGATTTTAACAGTTTCCTCATTTCCCCTTCCCCCACCTCATCCTAGCTTCTAACCTCCAGAAACTCGATCCCCTGACCTGTCCGGACTTGTCCGACCTGCCCAGCTCCTTTTCCACCTATCCACTCCACCCTCTCCTCCCTGACCTATCACCTTCATCTCCTTCCCCACTGATCTATTGTACTCTATGCTACTCTCTCCCCACCCCCACCCTCCTCTAGCTTATCTCTCCATGCTTCAGGCTCTCTGCCTTTATTCCTGATGAAGGGCTTTTGCCCGAAACGTCGATTTTGCCTGTCCTCGGATGCTGCCTGAATTGCTGTGCTCTTCCAGCACCACTGATCCAGATCTGGTTTCCAGCATCTGCAGTCATTGTTTTTACCTCACTTCTAGAAAGATCCCAGTGACGACTACAGCTGCCTATTGAAATCTGTCATTATATACCACAACAAAAACCATGTGAGTTCTTTTCACATCTTATCACTTTTCCTTCAAGAATTAACAAATATTTGGCCAAAGTATTTTTAAAGTTAATCCCTGCAGAAAAAGTTCCTTTATTTTTGCTTCAACTGGCATGTGTGTGTGTCTGTGTGTGTGTGTGTGTGTGTGCGTGTGTGTGTCTGTGTGCGTGTCTGTGTGTGTGTCTGTCTGTGTGTGTGTGCATGTGTGTCTGTGTCTGTGTGTCTGTGTCTATGTGTGTATGTGTGTGTCTCTGTGTGTGTGTGTGTCTCTGTGTGTGTGTGTCTATGTGTGTATGTGTGTCTGTGTGTGTGTGTGTGTGTCTCTGTGTGTGTGTGTATACACATTAGGTTAATTAGAAGGGTGAATATTTTTGCTTTCACATTTCAAACTGCACCAATCAGATTTACAACTCTGCTGAATAATAATAATACATTATTCATTTTGGTGTTTATTAAACAAGCCTGGTTTTGGATTTATTCTTTTGTCTTCTGAAACTACTTTCCAGATCTTACAGAGGTTTATAAAATCATGAGGGGCATGGATAGAGGAAATAAACAAGGTATTTTCCCTGGGGTTGGGAGTCCAGAGCTATAGTGCATAGGTTTAGAGGGGAAGGATTTAAAAGGGACCCAAGGGGTAATGTTTTCACACAGAGGGTGGTGCGTGTATGGAATGAGCTGCCAGAGGAAGTGGTGGTGGCTGGTACAGTTAGATTTAAAAGACATCTGGATGGGTACATGAAGAGAAAGTGTTTAGAGGGATATGGGCCAAGTGCTGGCAAATGGGACTAGATTAATTTAGGATATCTGGTCAGCATGGATGAGTTGAACCAAAGGGTTTGTTTCCGTGCTGTATATTTCTATGACTCTATGAAGTCTATAAGTGGCCATAATCAGTAAAACATTCAATTAGGTGCTGTGACCAGAACAGTGTGAGTCTAGAGAAAGATGGTGCAGTTCCCTGTCTTGGTCATAATGCAAGGTAGATGAGTAGATCTTTTACTGAGTCCAGTTGCAGTAGATTGTCAGGTAGTAGCTGATAGTGGGACTTTGAATAGATCTGGGGTATGGCCCTGCCAACAACCCTGCACCATAATCCTCTTTGCACTTAAAAGGGGAAAGCCAAGTAATTTGCTTTTGGAACCTACACTCTCTCCTGCCCAGGAAGCTGGGCCAATCTGCAAAAACAGGATGGTCTCCTGCAGGGAGTTTTTAAGTTAGATCATTGAATCGAGTGAACAATCCAGCAATGCACTGTGGGTCATCCCAGAGATGTGCCTAACAGTGTCACATAGAACGTGCTGGCCACTTTTGTTCAATAGAAAAAAACAGAAATTGCTGCAAAAACTCAGCAGGTTTGACTCTATGTGTGGGAAGAAGGCAGAGTTAACATTCCATCAGAACACTGACTGGACTTGGAAAGTTGGCTCTGTTTTCTTCCCAATGGATGCTGCCAGAGCTGCTGTGTTTCTCCAGCACCTTCTGTTTTTTGTTTCAGATCTCCAGCATTCATGGTTCTTTGTTTTGCCTTTATTTACTACTTCTCTCCTTCACATTTTAACAGTATTAAGGACCTCAGAGCACAATAATAAGCCATCTGGTCTGATTGATTTATGCGGCTGTTTATACTCTAGATAAGCATCCTGCCTTGTTACCTCCTCAAACGTTCAGAGGATATCCATCAAATTATTCATATCTTTGTACTCATTCTGGGGTGACATCCCTCTTTTATGAAAATCTGTTGCACCAATAACTCGCTGCTCTGGTGCTTGGAGTTAATGAGGATTAACTGCACCCACTACATCCATGGAGTTGTGGGGGGATTTGTGGGTGGGATGTTGTCAATCTAATTTGGAAGCAGCAAAGTCTTTCTAACATATAATCGTTAAATTTACAGGATCAGGAAAAGGAGAGTGATGGAGAAAAGTTGACCTTTGCCTTGAATGTGATTTTAACTCAATTAAGCAGCGCAAACTAGAGAAACAATGTCTCATCTTAATTAAAACCTGCATCCCCATTCTGAATGATTAATGATTTAACAGCCATCTCGGGTTTGTCTAATACATCAATTGTATTACACTTTGATCTTTTACTTATAAATTCTGTGTCCTATGTACCTGCCCCACTAGCTACCTGGTGAAGGAGCAGCACTCCAAAAGCTTGGACTCCCAAATAAACCTGTTGGACTATAACCTGGTGTCGTATGAGTTTTAACACCAGCTCCTCCACATCCTCCTATCCTCAGACTAGGTACTTTACAGCCTGCTGGACTTAATATTGAGTTCAGCACCTTCTGATTGTGAACACACTCCCATTCCTTCCCTTTCTTTTAGCTTTACTGGTTGTATTTTCTGTCCCCGTGTCCTCCCTACCCTTCCCCCACTTTCCCAGTCGACCAGTTAGACACACCATTGTTCTGCCAATCTCACATTCCAATCACTTAAAGTGTACTATTAACACCCTTTATCCCCCAGCACTCAAACCCCAACTATTGCATAAATGCTATCCCCTCCTCACTTCATGTCAGCTCTGATGAAGAGTCATCTGGACTTGAAAAGTTAGCTTGTTCTCTCTCCATGGATGCTGCCTGACCCGTTGTGATCCCTAGTGTTTGTTGCCTTCAGGCAACTCACTTCTCTTTTTTTACTTGATAATGTCAGTACTGATTCAGAGGGAAAGTCTTTCGATTATAATGCCCAGGTAAGAATTTTGTTCTGAAGTCTCATCTACAGCCAAGGGTGAGGTGCCAGAGGATTGGAGAGTGACAAATGTTGTCCCTTTATATAAAAAAGGCTGTAAGGAGAAGCCTGGGAAGTACAGAGCTATGAGTCTGACATCGGTGGTGGGTAAGTTGTTAGAGGAGATTCTCACAGTTAAGATTTCATGCATTTGAAAAGGCAAAGACTGATCAGGGATAGTCAGCATGATACTGTGCCTGAGCAATCATGTCTCACAAACTTGATTGAGTTTTTTGAGGTTGTAATCAAAAAGATTGATGAGCACAGAGTGACAGATGTTGTTTATTTGGACTTTAGTAAAGCCTTCGACAAAGTTCTGCATGGTAGACTGATGAGTAAAGTGAGATCATATGGCATTCAGGTGAGCTTGCCAATTGGATACAAAATTGGCTTGAGGTTGGGAAAGAGAGGGTGGTGATGAGGGTTGTTTTTCAGACTGGAGGCCTGTGACCAGCAGTGTTCTGCAGGGATCAGTGCTGAATCCACTTCTGTATAGAAAATGATTTGGATGAGAATTTTGGACACATGTTTGGTAAGTTTGTGGATGGAACCAAAATGATCCATACAGTCACAGTGAAGAAGGTTATCAAAGATTACAAAGGGATCTTGATCAAATGGGCCAATAGACTGAGGAGTGGCAGATGAGGTTTAATTAGGATAAATGTGAGGTATTGCATTATTGCAAACAAGAGCAGGACTTATTCAGTTAATAGTGGAGCCCTGGATAGTGTTGTCAAACAGAGACCAAGGGGTTCAGGCACATAGTTCTTTGAAAGTTGTGTCACAGGTAGACAGAACATTTAAGAAAATGTTTAGCATGCTTGCCTTCATTGCTCAGACCACTGAGTATGGAAACTGGGACATCATGTTGAGATTGTACAGGACGTTGGTGAGGCCACTTTTGGAGTATAGCTCTGGTCACCCTGCTACAGGATGGATATTATTAAATTGGAGAGGGTTCGGAAAAGATTTACCAGGATGTTTCTGGGACTAGAGGGTTTTAGTTACAAGGAAAGACTTTATAGGCTGGGACTTTTTCCCTGAAGCGTTGGAGGTTGAGGGGTGACCTTATGGAGGTTTATAAAATCATGAGGGACATGGATAAGGTGAATAGACAAGACCTTTTCCTGAGGATGGGGAGTTCAAAACTAGGGGGCATTTAGAGTCATAGAGTCACAGAGAGATACAGCATGGAAACAGACCCTTCGGTCCAACCCGTCCATGCCGACCAGATATCCCAACCCAATCTCGTCCCACCTGTCAGCACCAGGCCCATATCACTCCAAACCCTTCCTATTCATATACCCATCCAAATGTTGCAATTGTACCAGCCTCCACCACTTCCTCTGGCAGCTCATTCCATACCCGTAGCACCCTCTGCGTGAAAAAGTTGCCCCTTAGGTCTCTTTTATATCTTTCCCCTCTCACCCTAAACCTATGCCCTCTAGTTCTGGACTCCCTGACCCCAGGGAAAAGACTTTGCCTATTTACCCTATTCCTGCCCCTCATAATTTTGTAATTTTTAAGGTGAGATGAAGGAGATTTAAAAGGGACCTGAGGGGCAATATTTTCACACAGAGCGTGATTCGTATGTGGAATAAACTGCCAAAGGAGGTGGTCGATGCAGGTACAATATTTAAAAGACATTTGGACAGGTACCTGAATAGGAAAGGTTGAGAGGAATATGGGCTGAATACAGATAAGTGTGACTAGTTTAGTTTGGTAAACTTTCTCAGTATGGACAAGTTGGACCCAAGGGTCTATTTCCCTGCTGTGGAATCTATGACTCTGTAGCCATCTAAAAAAACACATACGCGCTCCAGGCCAGGAGAAAAGCATATAAAGCCTCTGCAAGTGTTATCTTAAAAGCACTTCAGCCAAATTCAGTTAAAGAAAATTCACGGATTGACTTTAAATGTTAATTTGCAGCTAAAGGCACTTTCATACAAGCTATTGGCACAGGTTGTTGGATCAGTTATGGCTAGCTGATTTCATTTTTCTTGGAGACACTAGTTCTGAATTCTCTTTTGGAAATATGATGCTGAACTTTTGTGGGAACCAAGGGTCCCGCAATTTCTTCCCTAATTTCTCACGATGTCCTGGGATACTCTTGATCAGGTCCCAGAGATTTATCAATTTTTATGTTTTTTAAGACCACCCACAACTCCTTTTCTATATTGCGATGTGGAGGAGCTGGTGTTAGACTGGGGTGGACAAAGTTAAAAATCACACAACACCAGGTTATATTCCAACAAATTTATTTGGAAGCACCAGCTTTCAGAACACTGGTCCTTCATCGGGTGGTAGTGGAGTATAAGATTATAAGACACAGAATTTATAGCAAAATATTACAGTGTCATGAAACTGAAATGATATATTGAATAAACCTGGATTGTTAAGTCTTTCATCTTTTAGAATGGGCTGCAGGATTTGGTTCATTAATATGTAAATCCCAGAACTTTTAAGTCATCTTCTCGAGATAACTTAAGGTTTTATAACACAAGGTGAAATTTAAGCTCAGGCAATGCCTTAAAGGTGTGAGGTCAGAGTCTGTCTTGAGTCAGACTGGTTTTGTTTCCAAAATGGAATTTACAAAATATTACATGGATTGACTGCCTGCAGATTGTACATTTTTTGAGCAAAACAGGCAGTCAATCCATGTGATATTTTGTAAATTCCACTTTGGAAATAGAACCAGTCTGATTCAAGATTGGGATACAGACAGATTCTGACCTCACACCTTTAAAGCATTGTGTGAGCTGAGATTTCACCTTTTGTTACAAAACCTTAAGTTATCTCGAGAAGGTGACTTAAAAGAAATTCTAGGATTTACATGTTAATGAACTGAAACCTGCAAATCATTCTAAAGGATGAAAGACTTAACAATCCAGGTTTGTTCAATATATCATTTCAGTTTCATGACACTGTAATCTTTTGTTATAAAGTCTGTGTCTTATGATCTTATACTCCACAACCACTTGATGAAGGAGCAGTGCTCTGAAAGCTAGTGCTTCTGAATAAACCTGTTGGGCCATAACCTGGTGTTGTGTGATTTTTAACTTCTATATTGTGGAGTGTTTTCAAGACACCGGTATTTACTTCCCTGAGTTCGGTAGCCTCCATGTCTTTCGCTATGGTAAAAACTGACTCCAAGTATTCGTTTAGTATCTCTCCCATATCCTGTGCTTCCACATATAGACTTTGTTGATCTTTAAGGGAACCTATTCACTCCCTTGTTGCTCTTTTGCTCTTAATGTACCTGTTGAATCTCTTATTCTTCACCTTATCTGTCAAGGCTAATTCAAAGAGATAGCCCCTTTTTGCCCTCCTGATTTCCCTTAAGAATGCCCTGTATCCCTTATACTCTTCAAGATATTCATTAAATCCCAGTTGTTGATATCTAACACATGTCTCCTTCTTATTCTTAACCAGGGCCTCAATATCTTTATTCATCCATTGTCCCCAACTCTTACCAGTCATACTGTTCACTCTAATAGGAACATGATGCCTCTGAACTCTTGTTCTCTACTGTTTTAAAGCCTCCCCCTTGCCAGTCGATCCTTTACCTGCAAACATTCTACTCCAATCAACTTTTGAAAGTTCCTGTTTCATTCCGTCAAAAGTTGCCTTATTCCAAGTAAGACCTCCAACTTTAATACAAGGCCTATCTTTTTCTATAACTATTTTAAAATTAACAGAATTATGATCACTGGTCACAAAGTTCTCCCCCACTAACACTTCAGTTACTTGACCTGCCTTATTTCCTGAGACAAGATCAAGTTTTGCTCCTTCTCTAATAGGTACATCTATACGTTGAGAAAGAAAATAGTCTTGAACACATTTAACCAATTCCTCACCATCCAACGCTTAACACTACGGCAGTCCTAATCTATGTTTGAAAAGTTAAAATCCTCTATTATTACAACCCTTTTACTCTTACATATATCTGAGATAACTCTACATATTTGCTCTTCAATTTCCTTCTGACAGTTGGGGGTGCCTATAGTACAATCACAGTGATCATCCTTTTCTTATTTTTGAATTCCACACATATAGCTTCTCTGGACAATCCCTCAGAAATATCCTCTTTCAGTACAGCAATAATGTCTCCCTAACCAAAAACACCATTCCCCTCCTCTCTTACCTCTCATTCTATCCTTCTTATAACATTGAAACCCTGGAACATTCAGTTGTGGGTCCTGTCTCTCCCTCAACCAGGTTTCTGTGGCTAACAATGCTGATCATAATTCAACACTTCAGAGGGTGTTGTATCTTCTCCATTGTTCCACAATAAGAACAGGGCATTATTTTGATACTTTGGAGGTTTCTGTAATAGCTATGATGTCCCAGTTCCATGTTCACATACATGCCCTGAGTTAATCAGCGTTTCCTGTAAGACCCCTTGAGGCTTAATTCTTCAGAGTTACCTTTCTCTCTGACTTGTTCTGGCCTGCTTTTTCTAATGAACTTGCTCTCTTTAGCTTCAGAACCATCCTCACCAATCTTTCTATTCTCACTCTACTTAGAATCCTCCAGGTTGAATGTACTTGCATGGTGTCAAACCTAATGCTGATGACCTTTGCATTTTTATTTGAGGAAGCATTTTTTTTTTGAGGAAGCACTTGTTTTTTCACTTGTTACTTAAGGAACCAGTTTCTGATGACCTGTTTCTGATAGTGTAAACTGTGGGGCTATGGAGCCGCTGCAAGAAGATGGGATTAGAAAGGACATCTGGCTGTCTTGGAGTCAGCATGGACAAGATGGGCTGAATAGTCACCGTCTGTGCTGTATAATTTCTATAGCTCTACGTATAGTCTCCTATATATTTAATTGGTAATGTCACCTGCCCTGCTATGACCAATGGAAAACTAAAACAAGGATGGGACTAAGTATAACTACTCCCCACCTCCTCCCCACCC
The DNA here is from genome assembly GCF_037043375.1 of Chiloscyllium plagiosum. Taxonomy (NCBI): domain Eukaryota; kingdom Metazoa; phylum Chordata; class Chondrichthyes; order Orectolobiformes; family Hemiscylliidae; genus Chiloscyllium; species Chiloscyllium plagiosum. Next base: position 21,269,599 of record NW_028270159.1, read on the forward strand.
CCCGCCAAGCTCGATTGTGACAATAATGAGAAGTAATTGAATGGAAGAATACATTGACAGGGTTTGTGCGTGGAATGAATTGCTAGCAGAAGTGGTAGATGCAGATCTACTTACAACATTTGAATTACATTTGGGCAGGTACATGAATAGGAAAGTTTTACAGGGATATGGGCCAAGTGTGGGCAAATGGTAGTAGTTTGCTTGGGAAACTTGGTTGGCATGGATGGGTTGGAGCGAAGGGTCTGTATGAAAGTTGAATGTGGCCTAAGAACCAACATGGACCATATGGGCTGAATGGCCCATTTCTGTGCTGTACGTTCTATGATTCTATTCAGGATCTTTGTTTCTTAGTTTTCCTTTCAGTCCTGCTGCATAATTTATCATAAGTAGCTGGGGGGACTGCAGTGGAGCCTGATGTATCTTCTCTACAGTAAATTTTGTTGCAATATCGGAACAAGCCACATTTTATAACTACCGCTGAAAAATCATCATTTTACCTACCATTTAAATGTGAATGAATGATAGAACCAAGCTACACAAGGAAACTATGTGCCCATCTACATCTCTGCTAGTTCTTTCATTGGAACAGTAAAGCCTCATGCCACTGCCCTGCTCTTTTCTCTGCGACTCGCATCACTGCTTTAAACATTCGTCTATTTTTCGCTTAAAAGGGTCACCTGCCTTAGCTACTCTCAAGGTCAGAAGTCACATGACACCAGGTTATGGTGCAACAAGTGTATTTGAAATCACTTTTGGAGTGCTGCTCCCTCGTCAGGTGACCTAATAAGGGAACAGCGCTACAAAAGCTTATGATTTCAAATAAACCTGTTAGACTATAACCTGGTGTCATGTGACTTCTGACCTTGTCTGCCCCAGTCCAACACCAGCACCTCCACATCTTATCTACTCTCTATAGTGATTTCATGTTTGTATTTACGCAGATTAGATTATATTTACATTAATATCTATAGAATACCAGCAGGCCTGTTGATTTAATAAACCTGGAGAAATGTGCAAAGTTGAGATCAATTAATAGATCAGGTCATTTAACAGATCTATAGCTGAAGCTTTATTCTTCACTCATTGCTAAACAATACTTTTTTTGAAGAAATAGATCAAGTTAAAAATGGTTAACTTAGATGGACTTTTATGTTAAGACTGGCACATAATATTGCAAAAATGAGAAAATGCTATTTAAATCAATTAAGCTACAAATATATTTATTGCAAGCTACAAGTATCATTTTGCACAACAGAGGCAAGTCTATGCTAATTGAGGTAACCTTATGATACATTATGTGTTGTTCTGGTGCACTAGACAGTAACTTCAAAGCACTCATAAATTTGGCTTGAGCCTGAGCAGGAGGAAGCTAAATTAACATACACAATTAGAATAACACTAGCGTCAAAAAGGTGTGTCTTAATGAATGCAATAAATCTTAACTCCTCCAAAGTGTCAAAATAATGCCCTGTTCATATTGTGGAACAATGCAGAAGATACAACACCTCGGAAGTGTTGAATTATGATCAATATTGTTAGCCACAGATCTTCCTCAAAACACAAAAGAGTTATTGGTCTGTGCACTTGAGGTTGTATGTTAAGACGGACAATGTCAGATGTTTATGTATACATCTTTTTGTGCATATTTTACATCATTACTAGAGCATTATTTCTGGTGACGATAATAGCTGTCAGTGTGCAGTCTGCCCCGAATCAAAGTTGTCCCAATTACTTCAATCCTTTTTATTTTGCTGTGATCTCTAATTAGTGTTTAAGGGACAACTGCAGAAGTACGTGATTCAAAAGCCTAACACACCAACCCATTCCCATCCTGCAGTGCACTCACCACCATTCAGAAAACATCATATCGGCTTCTTGTGAGAATTAACTCTGTCAGCGCTTGACTTGGTAGGCGTTTCTGTTTCGCACAGTTTTCCTCTGCAAGTCTTTTGAATTCATCAGCTTATTCTTTTGAGTTTTATCACACTGAACTGAAAAGTTTCCTGCCACAGTTCTCTTTAACCTCAGGGGCGTCTTGGTCTTTTGGGGTGGCAGGCAAACCACTGACAGATGCAATGTGTTGTAACTTGTTTTAATTAGTAACTAGTTATATTGATATGTTAGACACTGTTAGAAACTTTGAAGAGATGTCAGCTCACAATGCCTTGAGATCTCAAGCTGTCTGGTGGGAGAGAGCTTTGTGGGCAGTGGCAACATACACAGACTGATACTGACTGAAGGATCTGGGCTAACCTCTTACCCTTCCACAGTTACTGTAAGATGTCCTGAGCATTCCCAGCATGCTGTATGCTTTGTTTCAGACTTCCAGCATCTGCCTTCTTTCCCTTTTTAGTTCATAGGAAATTCTAATATGTAATGGACACCACAAGGGTTCCAAGTCAACAAATCTCCTGGACGGTTCTTTAAGAAGTGCAGGAGCAAAGGTACTTAGGGAAGAGATTTACATGAAACTTTGATTGTGACAGAGCCAGTTCATTATACTGTCATGAATAAAATATTAGAGATCATTGAGTTTATGAATAGAGGCATTGAGTATAAAACTAAGGAAGGATGCTAAACCTTTATAAAATATTGGTTAGGCCGCAGTTGAAGTATTGTGTCCAAGTCTGAGCACCATATTGTTGGCAGGATGTCAAGGTCTTGGACAGGGTGCAGATGAGATTCACGAGAGTGGTGGCAGGGATGAGTGATTTCGAATGAGAGAGACTGTTGACATTGGGCTTGTCCTCCTCTGAGCGTCAAAGGCTCAGAGGAAATGTAATGAGGTTTTCAAAGTTGTGAACGCTTTTGTTGAGAGTAAGGGGAAACTGCTACTGGTGGCACAATGGGATAATCAGAGGTCACAAGTTCAAGGTAATACGCAACAAAAGAAAAACGGAGATGACATGATGAAACATGTCTTCACTCAATGAGTTGTTACGAACTGGAAGGGGAATGGAAGAAGATTCGAGAGTGACTTTCTCAAGAGAATTGGATACATTGCGGGGAAGAAAACAAGATATGAGGAAGAGCAGGGAACTAGGATTGATGGAACCATCCACCCAAAGAGCTGACACAGGCAGAATGAGTCAAATAGACTGCATGATTCTAGAATTCTAGAATTACATTAGAAGCTGACAAAACAGACATGACAAAACAGATTACAGGATATTATCACTTTGCTGATGGACAGAGCTTTCTGTGCAAAAACTGGCAGCTGCATTTTCCACATTATGGCCAATTAATTATTTTGGATGCATATTTATCTTTCCAATGTTGCCCCTTGCAGCTTTCATTTTTTCTCTAATGGGCTGTTACCATCTCTTACCAATTCCACTCTTTGAAGAGGTAACAAAGAAGATTGATGAGGGCAGAGCAGTAGATGTGAACTATATGGACTTTAGTAAGGCGTTCGACAAGGTTCCCCATGGGAGACTGATTAGCAAGGTTAGATCTCATGGAATACAGGGAGAACTAGCCATTTGGATACAGAACTGGCTCAAAGGTAGAAGACAGAGGGTGGTGGTGGAGGGTTGTTTTTCAGACTGGAGGCCTGTGACCAGTGGACTGCCACAAGGATCAGTGCTGGGCCCTCTACTTTTTGTCATTTACATAAATGATTTGGATGCAAACATAAGAGGTACAGTTAGTAAGTTTGCAGATGACACCAAAATTGGAGGTGTAGTGGACAGCGAAGAGGGTTACCTCAGATTACAACAGGATCTGGACCAGATGGGCCAATGGGCTGAGAAGTGGCAGATGGAGTTGAATTCAGATAAATGCAAGGTGCTGCATTTTGGGAAAGCAAATCTTAGCAGGACTTATACACTTAATGGTAAGGTCCTAGGGAGTGTTGCTGAACAAAGAGACCTTGGAGTGTAGGTTCAAAGCTCTTTGAAAATGGAGTCGCAGGTAGATAGGATAATGAAGGTGGCATTTGGTATGCTTTCCTTTATTGGTCAGAGTATTGAGTACAGGAGTTGGGAGATCATGTTGCGGCTGTACAGGACATTGGTTAGGCCACTGTTGGAATATTGCGTGCAATTCTGGTCTCCTTCCTATCGGAAAGATGTTGTGAAACTTGAAAGGGTTCAGAAAAGATTTACAAGGATGTTGCCAGGGTTGGAGGATCTGAACTATAGGGAGAGGCTGAACAGGCTGGGGCTGTTTTCCCTGGAGCGTCGGAGGCTGAGGGGTGACCTTATAGAGGTTTACAAAATTATGAGGGGCATGGATAGGATAAATAGACAAAGTCTTTTCCCTGGGGTCGGGGAGTCCAGAACTAGAGGGCATAGGTTTAGGGTGAGAGGGGAAAGATATAAAAGAGACCTAAGTGGCAACTTTTTCACGCAGAGGGTGGTACGGATATGGAATGAGCTGCCAGAGGAAGTGGTGGAGGCTGGTACAATTGCAACATTTAAGAGGCATTTGGATGGGTATATGAATAGGAAGGGTTTGGAGGGATATGGGCCGGGTGCTGGCAGGTGGGATTAGATTGGGTTGGGATATCTGGTCGGCATGTACGGGTTGGACCGAAGGGTCTGTTTCCATGCTGTGCATCTCTATGACTCTAAAAGTTTGAGTAAGATCAAAGTTTGGCCTCTGTCTTGAATTCCTCTCATTTGCAAAGAGCCACATTCAAATTTAATAAAACAATTTTAATCCAAGATGGAAAAAAAACTGTGACTATAAGAGCTGCACCTTTCTTTTGAGATTTTTTCCACTATTGGAGCTGATTTCCTCAAATTCTAGGAGGAATAATTACTGTTTTATAAGATGTTGCATGTTTTGGAACTTTGGGGGGGAAAAAGATCAAAACAACAGCACTTTAAAAAGGAGGGAGGGAGACAAAGTAGTGAGCATGTGGGAGGTACAAACAGAGAAGTACACCTGCACAGCTGTCTGACCCAGCAGTGAACCTGACAACATTTAAAAGACACCTGGATGGTATATGAATAGGAAGGGTTTAGAGGGATTTGGGCAAACAGCTTGCAAATGGGATTAGATTAATGTAGAATATATGGTCAGCATGGTTAAGATCGACCGAAGGGTGTGATTCCATGCTGGACAGCTCTATGACTCTATGACCTGATCTTTTCCAAGTTAATGAACACAGTTTCTGTGGGCAAATGTATCAGTATGCTATGCTGCTAAGCAGGAGCAGACTGCTGAGAGAATAATCAGTTGCTAGTTTTGTATGCAGACTCTGTCCTTCTCTGGTGAACATCAAGCCACTGAACACAACATGACTGTCTGGGTGTTTGACAAGCTCGACAAAATCAGAAGCGGTTGCCTCTTGTTCAGAGAAATTAGATTATTTAAATTTTGATATTTAAGTCATTAGGAGCTGAGAAAAGTGGAGGCTGTCATAATGTTGACTATTCCCTATGACACTGATGTTTTTACTGATGAAAGGCATTCATTAAAATATTCAAAAAGAATTACTCGAGGCCATTTGCTATTGCAGTCATGTTGCTCATACAAATTATTCATTACTGCTGCACCTCCTTCCCAGAAATGTCTAAGTACCGGTCTCAATAAGTTACTCAGCTCAAACAAGAGATGAGGGGGAATACATACCGCCTGCTTGTTTAGACACTGAAATAGCTAGACAGGAGTTGACAGACTTAATAGTAAAGTAATGAGAGTTCACAGAAGACATTCTGACTGTCGAAGAGTTTTCTGCCCTAGTGCTGAGAATGAAAAAAAACACAGATTTTTATGTCACATTCTCAATGCACAATTGCATGAGCTGAAATAGTAGTAAAGTGCAATTGAAAAGAAAGATCACTAAGAAGCCTGGCATTGACTTGAATTTGAACAGAGAGTACAATTTTATAATTAACATATATGTAACAGAAGTAATAGTAATTATGTTTTATATTAGATTTGAAGCTTCATGATTTTATTTTCTTTCCTTATATCGACTGCCTTTTAATGCAGAGACAAGAGGAATATTATGACAAAATGGCAATAAGTGAAATGGTTAAAGTTTTGCAAGTTGGGCTTTTGTGAGTTAGTCGTGTTTTCTTGCTGTCACACATGAGACACAGAAAAGAAACAGGACAGGGAATGCAAAATTACTCTCAACGTTAACAAAGGAGTTAAATCATGTAAAGTTTTCTGCCAGGAGGCATTGGCTGTTTGATTTAAGAACCCTCACCAGATACAGTCAGCTATGTCTTCGTTGGCAGAACTGTTGCCTCTAAACCTCATAGTCCTGTTTTAAATCCCACTCCAGGGCTTAAGTACATAAAAATCAACATTGACAGTCCAATGTAGTACTGAGGGAGTGCTGCACTGTTGGAAGTACTGTCTTTTGAGACCTTAAAGTTAAAAATCATACAAGGCTGAAAATGTGTTGCTGGAGAAGCACAGGTCAGGCAGGTCCTGAAGAAGGGCTCATGCCTGAAACGTCGATTCTCCTGTTCCCTGGATGCTGCCTGACCTGCTGCGCTTTTCCAGCAACACATTTTCAGCTCTGATCTCCAGCGTCTGCAGACCTCACTTGCTCTTTAAAAATCACACAACACCAGGCTATAGTCCAACAGGTTTATTTGGAAGTACAAGCCTCCGGAGTGCTGCTCCTTCGTCAGGTGATGAAGGGGCAGTGCTCCAAAAGCATGCATTTCTGAATAAACCTGTTGGCCTACAGCCTGATGTTGTATGATTTTTAACTTTGTCCACCGCAGTTCAACATCGTTATCTCCACATCATGGCTCCCTTATACCGAGGCTCTGTCTTAGGTGGATGTAAAAACCTCAAGACACTATTTCGTAGAGTATGATCATTATCCCTGATGCCTGAGCAAATCAATATCTCACAACCATGCACTCCGCTCCCACCACCCCACAACCCCCACCTCACACTGATCATGTGTACACCTTAATTTAAAAAAAAGTTTCCTAAATGCAGATGTTAGTCTGTGATGTTGAAAAATTGAGCAGGTGAATACTTTGATGAACACTCAGCCGGTTAATCAGCTTCTATAGAGGGAACTGCCAAACTTTTAGGGTTGCACTCATTACAAGTGCGAGAAACAGAGACAAATATGAATAAAATCAGGTAAAAGAAGGAGGGATGGGCGATTAGATTTCCTACAATGTGGAAACAGGCCATTTGGCCCCACCAATCCACTCAGACCCTCTGAAGAGCAACCCACTCAGACCCATTTTCCTCTGACTAATGCACCTGACACTATAGGCAATTTAGCATGGCCAATTCACCTGACCTGCACATCTTTGGACTGTGGAAGGAAACCCACACAGACATGGGGAGAATGTGCAAACTCCACACACAGTCACTTGAGGCTAGAATTGAACCCAGGTCCCTGGTACTGAGAGACTGCAGTGCTAACCACCTAAGGGAAAGGAAAAGGGAATCAAAATATAAATACATATGTTTTCTACGAGATGATGCTCCTCATTATTCACAATCAGGGATTAAAAAAAATTAAAGAAACTAAATGCTTGAAAGAAACAGAAGATATTTGACTAGCTACATAAGTGGGAGGCCAAAGAAAAATGAGAAAATAGGAGAGAAGGTAAATTACAGGTGAATAACCAAATTCCAGGTTTTCAGTAGCATTTGTATTTAATTATGAAGATTGTCACAATTAATGTTAAACACCTGTCTTCCAGCTCCTGCTCAAAACAGAAAGTCTCCTCGATTTGGGAAATAGCTTCTCTCTTGATTTATAGGAAATCCACATGTCACATTGAAAATTGGATCCTGGATAAAATTGTTATGTAAAACAGACACAATGTTATAAATGGGCGTTACAATCCTGGCTTTTGGAACATATATTTTGATAGAAATATGTACAGCAATAATTTAAAGTTAAGGAAATGTAGAAAACATGAACAAAACATAGATCTTATCAAGAGAAAGCTGTAAAAATGTATAATTTGATTACACATCAAGTTGTGAATCTCTGTCTCACTTCGGGGAATGGATGAATGGCGATAGAGGTGGGCTTTTATTGGAAGTTTGGACAAACCTTTTGGAGGTCTATTAGTAAGGTTTTTTGAAGACATTTTGAAGGGCCTTTTGATGATCATCAGTATTTCAACATTCTTTGAAGGTTTATTTGCAGTGGGACTTTTAATGATTTTTTTCCCAGTGACATTGTATTACACTACTGTGACTGATGCTTTGAGCATACATTAAAAGATAGCAGCTGTCAGACAGGAAAATAACAACATGCATTATGATTTTTTTTTTTAAAAAGTGGAATATACTAAGGCACATCACCTGAGCACATGGGGTGGTGTTGGTGTAGTGGTAATGTCATTAGGCTAGTAATCCAGAACCCTGGGCTAATGTTGGAAGACATGAGTTTGAATTCCACCAGGGCAAGTGGTAAAATGAAATAACAAGTTACTTTAATAGCAATCACACAACTATTGTTGAGTTTTGTTAAAAACCCTTACAGTCTACATCCCTCAGTGAAGGGAAGTTGCCATACTTATGTGGTTTGGCCTACATGTGGACTCCAGGCCCACAGAATGTAGGTTTCTTATTTAACCTCTGGGCAATAAATGCACACCTTGCCAGCAATGTTCAAATCCAATGAATAAAATTTTTAAAAATTGTCAAGCAAATGTGACACTAAGCCAATTGGGAAGCATTATTTTGGATGCTGGATTGTTACCTTTTTAGCATCCATGCAAACTTTGTTTGTTCTTGTTATTTCTTTCCTCAGTTGCTCACTGCGTTTGCTCAAACACACAAGTGGAACTTTTGTCTTTGTAGGGTCATGCATTGGGTTTGTATTAAGTTGAATGCAGCCATTGCTTGTCCTTACATTTATCAATTAACAGCTCTGCTCACTACATTCATCGTCCTTTTGAAGTTTGACAAAATCTTTATCCTTTTCTCTGTCAAACCCAGTTATTATATGAGCACCATATTTGCTTGTTAGTGTCTTGTAGTCAGATTTAGAACTAATTTGTCTTAAATATAATCAAAGAATCCATAGAGTGTAGTTAGAGGCTATTCAGCCCATTGAGCCTACACCAACCCTCTGAAGAGCATCCCACCCGGACCCACCCTATCCTCACATTTACCATGGGCCAACCCACCCAACCTTCAGATCTTTGGACTTTAGGACAAAACTCGAACTCCTATGGAAACCCATGCAGGACAGGGAGAATGTGCAAACTCCACACGTCACCAAAGAGTGGAATCTGGTGCTGAGAGGCAGCAGTGCTAACCACTGAGCCAACCACTGAACTCATATTAAAAGTACTTAAAACACTAAATCTTGTATGGCCTTATACATCATCAGTTCTAAAGTATTGTTTGAGCAAACTGTAGCATTTGAAAGTGAAATACATGAATCAGCTACTAGAGTTTTAGGTTTAGGTAAGGCCAACTTTAATAAGATGAGATCGACACTGTCCCCAGTTAACTGGGAAAATTTGCTAACAGGTAAAACAACTGAACAACAGTGGAGGATCTTTAAAGAAATACATCTGACACACTACAAAACCAGTTTATAAGCCTGAGAGGGAAAAGTTCCACTTCACAGCAAAAAAGAAATTTAACACCAACAGCCTGGAGAGATAAGGGACAGCATATACCCAAAAAGGACTGACAAATATGGAAAAACAGCACAGACCCTGCTGAATGGGAAAGATACAAATCAGGAAAGGGCCACAATGGAGCTGATAAGGGTACCAAAAGGGTTTACAGAGGAGCCTTGATTATCCAAATATCGATTATCCAAATTTCAGATTATCTGAAATAAATTTCAAAGTCCCGCAAAAGCGTTATATCAAAGAGGTAAGTGTATTCGAATTACCTGTAGTGAAGATGACGTGAAAACGCTGGAAAAAAACAAGAAACACAAGCAGCTCAAGCAACAGTGACTGGAATTTTTTTTAGGTAAGAGTTAGTTACACAGCTCTTTGTAAAAGTAAGCGTTTTACAGTATTCCCAACACTTTACAGGCCATTGAGGAAAAAAATAGTTGAGAACATAAATGCATGCGCGAGGTGGTACTTCTGTCTTTCCAATGTGACACTGAGCTCCCAGAAACTGACAAATGCTCTTGCGATTATAGAAGCTGTTTGGGACCTTGATAAATACTGCATATGAAATCCCTGTATTTATGTGAGGGTAAATACTTCTCAGTTTAACTTGTCATTTGCAGAATGCAAAGATTAGTTTGTTTAAATGGCAGACTCATTAAAATTATAGATTTAATGAAGTTCTCCAGTAGAGCACAGCATTAGATCTGCATGGCTTCCCTTTATGTTTATTCGGATAATCGATTTTACCCTAATCAGTTAGCTGAACGAAATAGTGCCCGCCCATCTCATTCAGATAATCGAGGTTCCTCTGTAAAACAGAAACTTGCAAGGGACATCAAATTGGTAAGAAGAAATGACTAGAGTAAAGATTAGGGTCAAAGATAGTAGTGGGAAGTTGTGTTGGAATCGGAGGACATAGGGGAAGCACTTAATGAATACTTTTCATCAATAGTCACATTGGAAAAGGGCAATGTTAGTGAGAATAGGGAGATACAGGCTACTAAATTAGATGGGATTGCAGTTGACAAAGAGGAGGTTTTAGCAATTTTGGAAGATCTGAAAATAGGCAAGACCCCTGGGCCGGATGGGACTTTGCCTCGGATTCTCTGGGAAGCCAGGGAGGAGATTGCAGAACCTTTGGCTTTGATCTTTATGTTATCATTGGCGACAGGAGTAGTGCCAGAAGACTAGAGGATAGCAAATGTTTGTCACTTGTTTAAGGGGAGTTGGGACAACCTGGTAATTATTTTGCTGCTCCTTGGATGCTGCCTGAACTGCTGTGCTCTTCCAGCACCACTAATCCAGAACCTGGTAATTATAGGCCAGTGAGCCTTACTTCAGTTGTGGGCAAGGTGTTGGAAAGATTATAAGAGATAGGATTTATAATCATCTGGAAAGGAATATTTTGAGTAGGGATAGTCAACAGGTTTTGTTAAGGGTAGGTTGTGCCTCACGACCCTTATTGAGTTCTTTGAGAAGGTGACCAAACAGGTGAGTGAGGGTAAGGCAGTTGATGTGGTGTATACGGATTTCAGTAAGGCATTTGATAAGGTTCCCCACGGTAGGCTATTACACAAAATCTGGAATTTTGGTAGCGAAGGTGATTTAGCGGTTTGAATCAGAAATTGGCTCGCTGAAAGAAGTCAGAGGGTGGTGGTTGATGGGAAATATTCATCCTGGAGTTCAGTTACTAGTGATGTACCGCAAGGATGTGTTTTGGGGCCTCTGCTGTTTGCCATTTTTATAAAAGATCTGGATGTGGGTGTAGAAGGATGGGTTAGTAAATTTGTGGATGACACTAAGGTAGGCAGAAGGATTTTGTGGGTTACAGCAGGACATAGATAAGGTACAGAGCTAGGCTAAGTGGCAAATGGAGTTTAATGTGGAAAGATGTGAGGTAGTTCACTTCAGAAGTAGTAACAGGAATGCAGAGTACTGGGTTAATGGTAAAATTCTTGGCAATGTAGATGAACAGCGAGATCTCAGTGTCCAGGTGCATAAATCCCTGTAAGCTGCCACCTAGGTTGATTGGATTGTTAAGGCGGCATATGGTGTGTTGGCTTTTTATTGGTAGGGGGATTGAGTTTCAGAGCCATGAGGTCATGCTTCAGCTATACAAGACACTGGTAAGGCCACACCTGGAGTACTGCGTACAGTTCTGGTCACCGTATTATAGGAAGGAAATGGAAGCTTTGGAAAGTGATCAAAGGAGATTTACGAGGATGTTGCCTGGTATGGAAGGAAGGTTTTATGAGGAAAGGCTGAGGAAACTGAGGCTGTTTTCATTGGAGAGAAGAAGGTTGAGAGGTGACTTAATAGAGATGTATAAAATAGCGAGTTTTAAGGAGATTTGTAGCTCAGGTTGAGGTTTTGGATGTAGATTTGCTCACTGAGGTGAAAACAGGCAGAAAACTAGCCACCAGGATACATGAACACCAACTAGCCACAAAAAGACATGACCCTCTCTCACTAATATCCTCACATACGGATGAGGAAGGACACCACTTTGACTGGGACAATACATCCATCCTAGGAAAAGCCAAACAAAGACATGCACGAGAATTCCTAGAAGCATGGCATTCCAACCAGAACTCTATCAACAAACACATCAAGGTAGACCCCATCTACCACCCCCTGAGAAAAGGAACAGGAAGTAACTTCACCACAGGAAATAATAACATTACCATAGGAAGTGACATCACCAACCCAAAGAAACCCTAACATATGAATAGAAAGCAGGAATTTTCAGCATTGCTTCACAAGGTCCACTGAAGATGTTACCTAGTAAGGTAACAAAACATCTGGAAATGAACCTTTCAGCGAGCAAACATACATCCATGTATAAAATAATCAGAGGGTTAGATAGGGTGGACAATGAGAGTCTTTTTCCTCGGATGGTGAGGGCTAATATGAGTGGACATAGCTTTAAATTTAGTGGTGATAGATTTAGGACAGATGTCAGAGGTAGTTTCTTTACTCAGTGTAGTAGGAGCGTGGAACAGCCTGTCTGCAACAGTAGTAGACTCGCCCACATTAAGGGCATTTAAATGGGCATTGGACATACATATGGATAATAATGGAACAATGTAGGTTAGATGGGCATCAGATTAATTTCACAGGTCAGTACAACATTGAGGGCTGAAGGGCCTGTACTGCGCTGTAATGTTCTACGTTCAATGTAGTTATATAAAGGGAAGGCAGGTGGGCAGAAGCAATATTGGCTCACCAAAGACCGAAAATGGGCTCACTATCAATGACTATAGGGAAATTGCACACACTGAATAATTAATCTGCATATGCCAGATCCCCAGAAACTGTTCCTATCCAAGGGTGTTAAAGGACATAGGGCATCTACAATATGCTTCCCTAACTATGATCTTTCAGCATTCCAAAGATACAGAAGTTATTCCTCTGGATCTGCTTTATAAGAAGGGCGATTAAGGAAAACTAGAGAATTACAAGCCTAACATGTGTGTGTGTGTGGGGGAGGGGGTGAAGTCATTGGAGACTATAATCAAGGATAGGGTAACTGAACAGTTAAAAAATTATAAGTTAATCAAGGACAGCCAGCATGAATTCATGACAGGTAGGTCATGTCTGAGAGCTCACTGAATGTTTTTTGAAGCGGCAGTGGTCAGGGGTATGTTTATGAATGTTGCTTATATGGACTTCTGGACAGCAATTGAAGTAGTTAATAGTCTCTTATGTGGGACTAAGGTAGAGGCCAACAAAAATGAGCACAAGTTACTGACATGGCTTGGGAAATTGGTTGAGTGGCAGGTGACAAGAGTAGGGATAATGGGTAAGTAGTCCAATTGGCAGGATATGACCAGTGGTAACCCACAAGGATCTGCGTTAGGGGCTGTTATTCACATCATTTGTTTATGACTTAGATAATGGCATGGAAAGTCATATATCTAACTCTGTAATATCAGCAAAGTTAGGCAGCTTCATAAGATAGCATAAACAAAAGCATACAATTACAAGGGGACATTGACTGACTAAACAAATGGGCTAAACTGTGTCAGATGGATCTCGATGTAAGCAAGTGTGATGTTATCCATTTTGAAATGAGAAAGCACATTTCAGCATACTTTCTAGATGTTATGAAGTTAAATACAGGATGGTTCATGTGGATATATTCTTTAAAACACCACCACCAAGCGCAGAAAATAATCAAGAAATCCAATGGAATGATGGTCTTTATATCGAGAGGTCTGGAGTATAAGGATATAGGAACTGTACAAAACCCTAGTTAGACATCACTTATAATACTGTGAGCACTTCGATGCATCACACCTTCGGGAAGATACATTGGCTTTGGACTGAGTACAATATAGGTTTACAAGAATGATACCTGGACTTCAGGGGTTAAGTTTGGAGGAGAGAGTATTCACATTTGACCAGTTTTCTCTAGAATTTAGAAGTCTATGGGTTTTTCTAATCAGTCTTCAAGATACTAATAGGGCAAATAAAAATAAACTATTTCCACTGGTTAGTGTTTCTAGAACTAGGGGCCTGGTCTGAGAATTAGAGCCATTCAGGAGAGGTGTTAGGAAGCGCATAAAGGGTGATGGAGGTTTGGAGCACTTCCATAAACAGCATTGGATGCTAGATCAGCTGCTAATTTTAAACCTGAGACATTAATAGCTTTGCTAAACGAAATAATTAAGGGATATGGACAACAGTTAGGCCACAGTTCAACCATAATCTCATTGAATCGTGGAACAAACTCAAGGGGCTGAATGGCCTGCTCTAGCTCCTATGTCTTTACTACAAAAAGATCTTTGACATTACTGGATGCAAGTTTGAAAAAGACCACCCCCCAATATGATCACATTGTTTCTGTCATAGTCCTTAATCTCCATATTTATACGTGGCCCTCAACTTCATTATATCTAGGCAATTCCCATCAAAACCCTGTACCCTTTACTGTTACTATCAAAATGGGAGGTACTGTTCCATTTGGAGCAACAGCAGCTCTTCAGGGTCAGAAAAATAGCTGCAACTTCTGTGTAATGTAGACATTCACTCATCCTTACTCCAAGACACTAATTTACAGATGCATCTACTCTCTGCTGAACATACCTATTTCTCACATTCACAAAAGGGACCACCATACATCTATGGTGTTTATCACAGGTCAGCTTGTAGACAAATGGTACCACAGTACTGGATTTGAATGTGTATTAAACCTCTGGCAATAGAGCTTTTCAAAACTGTAAACAAAAAAAAAGCTTAGCAAGTTACTCATTACTCACGAATGCATCACCTGAATGCAGTGGGCTATTGGGGCCAAACAACAAATTCCTGACAGGTTTCGCTGAAACCTATGTGCATTAGTTAGAAGTTATCTGTTTAATCAATAAACCTGCACATTGCTAAGTAGTTCAGACTAAGTGATGCAGATCAAAATTACTGAGACATTCCACAAAAACACATTCTTGAAGAAGCTAGTGTGACTTGAGTGCAAAGTTGTTTCCTATATTTTCAATTTACTGGTGCTTCTCTAATATGAGGAGAAAGTGAGGTCTCCGTTTCAGCTTCTCTAATATGAGCCAGCCTATTTTCCTGAAGCACCTCTTCTTAAACCTACAGCATTGTAAAGAGGATTGAAGTGAAGCTATCCCAGAGATGATTTATTCGGTCAAGTAGTTTGAAAAGAAACATTGATTTGTGAAAAATAACTGATCAAAAAGTCAGTAAAATAATCAATTAAAAATTGACTTTTTCACATTTATTTAGGATGCAACTAGGATGAACTGATGTATTACTCTTGTAGAAGTAATTATTTAGAAACTAGCCAGCATCCTTCTGCTTAGGACACAGTTGATAACCTTTTATGGCTTGACCAATTCCACTTTCAACACTTCAGATCCATCAAATAGGACATTTCTTTTACCCCAACTGGTTTGCAAAATGACCCACAAACTCTCCACTTTTATGACAAAAGGAGCACCAGTTTTGTATACAAATTACACTGAGTATACAGCTGTGAGCCATGATAAGAGTGCGAGGAATAGCTGGTACAGGAACTGGGAATAGTTAAGCACAGAGAACAGCAGAAACAAAGATATCTTCTCACAATCTGACATTAATGTGGACAGCCTGGAAAATTGCACAGCTGAATGCATGAGTTGTTGAGCAGTGATACATTATGGAAAGAGCATCAACATAATCCTTTGTGAAGTGACAGTAGAAACATGAACAATAGGGTAGCCTGTTTGACCATGACAGACTGCTTGGATCTGTGAAAAGCATAAGCTTTCATTTGAAGTCAAACCAAGACTCACCAAAACTGATTACTTCTTCAGTGAGTGGCATTACCTTGAGTATAAAAAGGACTCTGATCTCACCATGCTTTAAAAGTGATTAAATTTTAATTAGATGTTCTTCCATGTTCATATTTTACATACTTTAAGTAAAGGTCAAGGGGAAATAATAAAATTAGAACCTGAACACCCGCTGACAGCCCCAAGTACACCACTGGCAGGCTGGGACCACATGATCATGGTATACTTTGATGTGGTTTTTCTTAAATGGAGAGGTTTTGAGTCAAAGGTCTGAGCTTTCCCTTCCAAGCTAAGTAGGAAGACTTTGGGTTTTTCTTAAAAGGTTGGAACAACAGAAGCAGCACGAATGGGTGGTCAGGCTCGTGCACAACCAGGGTTTTAGTTTAGCTTTCAGCAGTTGTTGGGGTTTCGAAGCTGCCATACAGCTCTCCCTGCTACAGCAAAACACTTACTCTTCCAGAACTTTCTCCTGATGCTCTTTCCTCCTGGACTGAAGAAATATCGCATGTGACACCATCTACTTTACTGAATTTGCCTTTGCCAAGGGTGTGCTTATGAGATGTTACTATATTGGAACAGCAGCTGCTTCGTAGTTAAATAACCTACTATCCTGTTAAGCTTTCCAATAGAATTAAAGTTAGACTAGTTCTTCTGGTTTGTAATTTAACTGTTAATGGTTAAGTGTGCCTTGCTTAAAGCTGAATAGTGTAACCAATTGAATTGCATTTGGAACACAGCATTTTACATGTGCCTTTGGATTAGATGACCTACAGTATGGAAACAGGCTCTTCGGCCCAACAAGTCCACACCGACCCTCCAAAGAGCAACCCACCCAGACCCATTCCCTTACACCTAACACTACAGGCAATTTAGCATGGCCAATTTACCTAACCGGCATATCTTTTGGACTGTGGAGGAAACCGGAGCACCCAGAGGAAACCCACGCAGACAGGGGGAAGAATGTGCAAACTCCACACTCACAGTTGCCAGGGGTGGGAATTGAACCTGGGTCCCTGGTGCTGTGAGGCAGCAGTGCTAACCACTGAGCCACCGTGTTGCACTTGCATAAGAAAAAGTCAGGGTCTTGGCTATCTTCTTGATATATTTGAAGGGGGCTTGCTCTGGTCCATAACAACTAAATGTTTTTAAACTCTAGAACATCTAACGAGCAAAACATTTTATAAACTATTTGTTTTGACTATCAAATTAACAGAAGAGTAGCTGAACCATATGTGATGCAATAAATAGGCCATTGAGGAATACAACTTTTCACTTCCCTCAACCACACGTTCACTTAGTTTTTGATTTATGCCAACAGCCCAGAGTAAGAGAGAGCATACGTAATACATTTCTGTCAATGCAACACTTCCTCAGTACTAAAACTCAAATAGACATTGCAGGGCATGTTTAATTCCTCGAGTAAGATGGGCAGATGCCTTTAATCTTTACTTCTGGCTACTCATGTCCATTGTCTTTTCTGCAGGTCTGATCAGAAATGAGTGAAAGCCCAAGCAGAAATGCCGGAAATAGTTAGCAAGGCAGTCTGTGCAGGTTCCCCCACCCCTCACTCAGTTTAGACTCTTAAAACATTCTAACTATGGAGTAGTGACTGGCTTAGAGCCTGAGTAGATAACTGGTTTTGAAGACAAAAATTATGCTTAATATTTCAGATTAAAAATAACCATTCATGACCAGAAATGTTAACTGCTTCCTTCACAGATGCTGCCCAGCCTGCTAAGTATTTCCAGCATGTTCTGTTTTTAGTGTGTAGATTGAATATCTGCAGCCTTTTGATTTTGTACTGAATTGCTTAGTTGAAATACAGCATGTACTCACAGACTGAGGGGGGGGGGGGCAGGGTCACTAAAATCTAACACCATAAAACTGGATAACATTTTTAAAAACTGGCTGCACCTACATATTATCTTAATTTGCTTATTTGAGAAGATAATTACACTGAGAAATGAGGTTTTAATGTTTCTGTTTTGTGACTTTAGTGCAGCTAAGGCTGAATGGTAATGGTATACTTTCTGACTCACAGTAAGGGAAATCAATTCACTAACTGAGCTGATAATTTTATCTATCCTAAGTGATGGGTTGACAAGTCATTAGACAACTTCCTTTTTCTCTTCACAGCAACAGTCCCAATAGCTTGTTATTTCCGTGAAGTTTTTTTAAGATATTACATAATCTGCTTTATGATGGTTGCTTGAAAAAATTAGTTTGAATAGCTTGCAATATTAAATTGTTTGAATTAGATTTAGAGGTGATCTAAGATTTGTCAAAAACACAGCAAAGCTCCCTATAAAACAAGTAACAGCACATTTATGGCCAGTACATTTCTTTACTCCACCTACTCCGAATCACTTATTGTGCCAGTGTTCGGATGAAAATTCCTTTCCTTGTGTCACTATTAGTGGTTGTTGGTGAGGTGTAAATTAAATATTGGAATACTGTCCATGTAAGATGGATCATGAAACATCCAATCTTTCCTGAGTCTATCACACAAACATTACCTTTGGGGAATGAAAAGAAAGACACTTTATCATCTTCAACCTTACACATACACTTGTCATCTAACCAAAACACACACTCTTCTAGTTGGCAAATTGTTACCTGAACCGTTCTACTCAACTTGATATGGATTGTGAGAGTTATGTCATCAAGATATAGCATTATTTTTTGTTGATTAAAAGCAGTAAAATCCCAATCTTCAATGAAATAACCACAGTTGCCAAGTTGTACTTGTGCTTGGATCAGGAAAAGCAATATCTAATTAGTGAATTGGAGTAGATATACAACTTAGATTCCATTATGTTCAATTTATTACAATAATGGCAAAAAATTCAACATTTTAAAAAGTATTTTATAATTCACATTTTCTAACAAGGTAAACATGGAATTAACAGTATGCTACATTATTCAGTGAGGTAGTATGTTAAATAGGTTAAAAATGGAAAATCCAAGGATGTAATCTCTTAAAACTAAAACATATCAAAGCAACCAGGAACAAATAACCTTGTCAATTTTCTTCAATTTAAAATTGTATGATAATTGTGCATTTTTAAAAGTTAGGTTTGCATGAAGTGGCTGCTTTGATAATTGGTCTTGTTACTCGTTTTAACAAGTATGCTGTGGACACCAAAGTGGCAATTTTGACTTTGGACAGTAGGGAATGGGGAGAAATGTAAACAGATTTCTCATTTGCTAGTTCCAGATTACACAGGTCCCCCAAATTACCCCAAATAACTTTGTATACAATATTTGCCAGTTGGAATTTTTCCACCAAATTACTCACAAACCTGCCTTGCTGTAGTGACCATGAACTGTCAAAACAAATCAAGATAAAATTTTAAAACTTAAAACATATTAATCAGCTGTACAGTACTACATTTACTTGGGTCCAATCTTCTGTTTTGATGTATACTGGTGCAGTGCCTAGGTCTTCTCCTGACCCTAGAAGTTTTGTTTCACGTTAAAATGAAGCAAGGGGGAAGATGAGCAGGGAACCGATGCAGGGGAATAAACTATGATGATGATATTGACAGGTGCAATATCAGGAGGGCCCAGGTTTTGGTACTGCTTAATTACCACTTTAAATGATCTGTATATAATCACAGGTATACAACATTGAATAAAAGCAGCATTAAAAAATAAGTGATTCATTTAACTGCCCTTAAGTAGTTGCTTTAAAATGGGCCTCAATCTCTTCTAGTGTTCTCCCTTTTGTTTCAGGGACAAAGAAAATGGTGAAGAGCAGGTTCATGAAACAGAAACTTGAAAAGAGCCAGAAGGTCCCATACTGGGTTATGTTCTCCTGAAACAAAAAAGGAATAATTTGAGATTTTCTGGTAAAAAAGTTATTTAAATATATAAAATGAACAAATTAATACTCTATGCTTTTATTTCTAACTACAACATAGTTAATCCCAATTTCACATTTCATTTTTTTCTAGCTCTAAATGTTGGATCATATAAAGTAGCTCATCCTTATAAGATCCTGCTTTACTTCCAAGTATAAATTTATCTGCTGACTTTTTCAGTTTAGCTTTAGTTAAAGATTTCAAATAATCCACTAACATCAACTTCGAGAAACGTTTTTGCAACAATCAAAGCTATCTCCAAAATGTGCAATAATCTCCACCAGCTGACAAAGAATAGAAAAACATTATTAATCAAATGGAAGAAATCTGTGGTACAAAGGATTTGTAGATCCTCATTTGTGAATCTCAAGTTAGCCTGCAGGGACAGCCCCGAATTAGGAGGGTAAACAATAGGGAAGGCTTGCCACAACTGTAGAGAGCATTAGTGAGGCGGACAGGTTTGGACTTTTTACTTAAAGGGGGATATCTTTGCATGAGGAAAGTTCAGAGAACATTCACCAAGTTGACTCCTGAGATGAAGGGGTCATCTTGTGAGGAAGGTCTGAGTAGGCTGCTTGGAATTTGAGTTTTGAAGAATGCCATGCTCCTAATAAAACACAAGATTCTAAATGGGTTTGATATGATAAATACTGAGAGGATATTTCCCCATGAATCTGATAGAAGGAGGCAAATGAAGGATGTTCCGTTTAAGATGGAGAGGAACAGGAATTTCATTTTTCATAGGGTTATTTAATTTTCAAAATTCTCTTCAAGAGAATGGAAGCTGTTTATCTCCCTTGTACCCTTGTTGTCGGTGTTTACGGGAGACAGGCAGAAGTGTGCGCATTTGAAGACACAGTTAACTAGGCCATTGGCTGGAACAGGCTCGAGGGACTAAATGGCCAACTCCTGTTCCTATTTATGATGTACCGATTTTAAAGAGTCAAAAGATACATTAATCAGAATGAGGTTAAAGGCATTAAAAACAAAGAGAAGATGATGGTATGATGGCAACATTACTAGGCTGGCAATCCAGAGCTCTGGGATATGGGTTTGAATCGCACTATGGCAGATGGTAAAATCTGGAATTAAATAAGATAGACTAACAGCAACCATGTAATCATTACTGATTGTCATAAAAACCCAACTGGTGCAATGTCCTTTAGGGAAGGCCATCTACCACACTGACATGGTTCTGGCCTATGTGTGTCTCTGAATCCTAATGAAATGTCATTGGCTCTCCAGACCATCTCAGGCCTGGACAATTCAGAATCAGACAGTTCAAAGTGATTAGGAATGGGCAAATGCCGGCCTTGTCAGTGATGCCAATATCCCACGTAAGAAGAATCACAACTGCAGAGAGGTATAAGTATAACCTTTTATATCTGATGTTCAGAAACAATTATCAATTCTCTGTATGGAATACTGAGAAACTGCCTTGTCAACTTAACCTGACACTAAATTCTTGTTTACTACACTTTCGATAGTTACTCAAATAGGAAGTGTCATACTTACAACAAGGTCATGGAATTCCTTGGTTACCAAAAATGCTGTTGACCAGTTTGTCAGGACACAGGCTCCACTTGCTATGCCTCTCGCCCTGACTGGAAATATTTCTGACATCACCAACCATGGAATAGGGCCACAACCAAGCGCAAAACCTGAGGTGATCATTTTGTCTTTTTAAACAAAGGTTGTAACTTATAAACATTGCAAAAAAGGACATTTACCGTTATATTCTAATTTTCAATAGGTTCCCAAATACAGCTTTCCTGCCTCCCACCATCCCAATTGCCCAAGGATATTTACAGTTCATGTTGAGTTTGGTCTCATCTATAGCAAATCTAGCAGTGTCAAGATAAGGGGTCAGGAATGAGACATGGCATTATTTCTTCACTCAGGACTGTGAATCTTTGAAAGCAATCAATTCCAAAGATACAGTGACATGGTTATTTTACTGGATTGGCAACCCAGAAGCCAGGATAAATGACCTGTAGATAAATTCACTGGATGGCTGAAGGCAAGTTCACCAAAACCTTCAAGGTAGAGACAGTACTGGCAATGGTGACCATAAAATTAAGGGACTGTCTTGAAAACACATCTGGATTGTTAATGCCATTTAGGGAAGGAAATCTTTGCTTGTCTGGCCTGTGACTCAAAACCAACAACAACACGGTTATTCCCCTGGAAACTGCAAAACAGGGTAGTTTTCAAATAAAGTGGCTTACTACCAACTTCTCACAAGCACATGAAAATGGGCAATAAATGCTGACCGGGTCAATGATCCTACATTCAGGGAACTCATTTACAAAAATAGGTTGGGCTGAATTTCTTTCATCTATTGAATATATTCAAGGCTAGTTCAAAACCTTATGACCTCTAAGGTAATGAAGGGACCTGATGTTTGGGCAGGAGAGTGGAGATGTTGCTGAAAGTAGTGACAGTCACATTAAATGGCAGAGCAGAATTAAGAGGCTGTAGTGCTTATTTCTGATCCTTTAAGAGCACTTGCCATTAACCAACCTGAATTATGCTGGAAGAGGCAGATGATAATGGATTATGTGCTGCCAATGGCAAGATGGCTAGCACAGCATTGACATCGTGCTGTGATAGAATCTTCAGACTGCTGCTCCCCCACCCCATCCTTACTGCTAGGGAATTTAAGCACCACCACCCTAGCTGCATCTCTCTGCTCCCTTGCCTCAATATGGCATCCCTTGCTGCACGGCTTGCCAGTCTGGCATTCTCGGCAAGAAACACCGTTTTCTCGTGGCGGGTTTTGCAATGTTATATAATAGTCAGCCAGTATCACTCTGCCCAAATACTTGGGCAAAGCTGAGCGAGTGGCATCTTAGTAGATGGATGAGACTGAAGCTGACTCTACATATGCATTTTGCTAATAAATGGCATCATATCGGTTTCACTGAAGCTTTCCTTTCAATACCGGCAGGGTGACAAATCTCTCATGAGCAGGTAGCAGGGACTATAACTTCAAAATGCCACACATATCAGATGATACAATGAAAGCAGTGGTTTTTCAGTGATCCAGGTAGCAGGAATATGAAAAAAAAATCCCTAGCTGCAATCCTTATCAGAGTTTCAGATTCAAATTACTAAAATGCTTTCATGAGTGTGTTTAGATGAGACACTGAAGAATTATCGCAAGTAGTATTAAATTTACCTGTTATAAAGACGACAAGACAGACGAGAGGTAGCCATGTTGGAGCCTCAGAAACTGGATTTTCAACAGTTAAAATGTCTGCCTTATGTAGTGAGGAGTTGTTGGTATTCACTTGCCAGATTTTAAAATATACCCCAAACAATGCTGTACTGACGGACATGATAAATGCTGTAAATAAGCAAAAAATAGCAAATCATTGGCTAGTTTCAACCTTACAAGTAATTTTAAAACAACAACAGCCTGGAATTTCCATAATCCCAATAAAGCTGAAATTTCTGGTGGTTTCTGCATTGTTCTTGCTGCCAAGACGACATGGAGCTGTGTTACACTTTGATTTATGGCACAAATGTACATCCATGCAGTGCCTGCATACACTGGGCACGTGCAGGAGGACGGGGCTATATAATCAGGTGACAAAGGAGTTTCACTGATGCATCTCTGAAGTAAATCAATCAGTTACAGGGAAACAGTCTAAAATTGTCGGCCTACATTTTCAAGGGCTGCTAAACAGTGGGAAGATTGAGAAGTGAAATCATAATGTCAGGGTTTCAGATTCTCTGCAATTATATCACTTCTATCCTATGTACTACCTTAAAACAAATAAATCGGAGGTGAATTTAGGACAAGTCTACCTGAACGACAGACTAAAATCTAGAGACAGTCCCAAACTTATTTGCTATTCCATGGTTTTAAACACTCCTTCCCATAACTGCTGTACCAGTATCTAATTCTTGCACATACATTTTTGCTCTGTTGCTCCGACGGATATCAAATCCATGGGGCAAGAAAAAGTCAATGCTATTTTCTTTTTAAGATCTACCATGGCATGGTAGTTGGGGAACAGCATTTTAAGTTGGGTAAATCAGCAGAAAACCTTGGACACCTACCAAGGACTCGAGAAAAAAAGATGCAGAATTAACTGTCCTGGTAGGGATGTGTTGTGGTGAGTGGTCTCAGATTATGCAACTATACTACTACAGCTTCTGACTTCAGACAGTAAATGTACGTAATTGTAAACAATCTGGCATCAAGTTTGAATCAGTAATAACGTCTAGGTCCAATAACACATGAGCAATGACTCCAGCTTTGATCAAGTTCATTTTCAGATTGCCAAGGCTGCACTGTTGTTCTGAAAGTTTTGTTTTATTGCACATTTAAACAGCTTGCAATGCCAGCAAAACAGGTCCTGTGACCCTTCCTCAGAACTTGACCTGAAACATTAACTCTGATTTCTGTCCTCAGCTGCTGCCAGACCTGTTGGGTTTATCGAGCAATTTCTGCATTTGTTTCTGATTTCCAGTAGCCACAGTTCTTTGGTTTTTTTTTTTGTTTACTTTTTTTTTTACAGATCATGCTGCCACTTCAGTTTTAAACTTGTGCTTATCCTGAGTTTGGAATAAACTGAAGTTCTTTCTTTTAAAAAGTAAAGGAAATGGGCTCACCTGATACGGCCAGGAGAAGTTTTCTCCCTGCTTTGTCCATGATGAGTGCAGCCACAGCTGTGAAAACTACCTGAACAACACCAACTATGACAGAGCCCTCACTGCTGTTCTGAAAGAGAACAGCAGGAACAAAATAACGGTTGCCATTCTAAGGATAAAAGATTATTAGAACTGCCTAGAAGTGACTATAAACATTCCTATTCAATTCCCTCAAAGTTTATTACTTACAATTCTTGGTAACTTTTATGACTTGAGTGATGTTGTTCTGAAGACCGGGCTAAATTATACTCTTTTCTGACTCCACTCAACAGGTGACTCTTGTCAAGACAAAGAACATAATCTGTTCCACAAGCAGGAACAGGTGACTTCACAACTTAAATGAGAATGTTGTTAGGTGATTTAAAGTAAGCCAGGCACTGGATGTTTCTGATGATATTTACAAGTTGGAAGTTGGGGGGGGGAGGAGGAAAAAGAGGGGGAGAAAAGAAAAAGGGAAAAGAAACAGATGACGTGGTTTGACAGCATATCAAAACCACATATGAGGTTCTGTCAGAACATTGCATAACCTGGGGTTACTGACAGTTTAACTCATGGCTAATTGTACCATCAGGGCTTAAAGTACAGTATGTAGCTAGCATGGAGTTAAGAAATTAATCAACAAATTAAATAACAGAGGGGGGAACTTCAATGATGATCATTGCTCATTTATCAGAGTTGAAATCACATGTAGTTTTAAAAGAAATTGAAGGAACGTGGGCTTTGCTGGCTGGGCTACCCTTTATTGCTTATCTTCAGTAAAACTGATATGCAAAGACAATGGAACATGAAGAACAACTTGTATTTTACACAGCACCTCTAATACAATGGAACACCCCAAGTGCCTCACAGGAGCATCACAAAACAAAATTTGACACCAGGTCACAGTGTCATTCAGATGAGATACCAACAGCTTGGTCAGAAGGTAAGTTTTGAGAAGCACCTTAAACGGTTGACAGGTGGAGAATTCAAGAGAGGTAAGCTCAGAGCTTAGGCCCTTGAGAGCTGAAAATACACCCAACAATCATGGAAGGCATAAAAAATCAGGGATGATCAAGACAGGTCATCTTATCTCGTTGACTATTTTATGTAGATGTTAAACAATGCACTTAGAAGTTCCTTTGCAATGGACACCTACTGTTAGTGATGAGGTGATTAGTGCCTTTTTCCTGATTATCAGTGGTTGTCCAATAAGAACAGTGTTTTTACTGCACTATTTAATTGAGAGTTTGTCTTTTATGACTCATGCATATTTGTTATCTTGGCTGTGCTTTCAAAAGTCACTGCCCTAACTGAAGTTACTTATAAACCACTCAGGTCAATCAAGAATAACTTGCATTTATTCAGACTCTTAATATAAAGGATGTAAGAATGTTGACTGCTTGTCATTTTTAAGCACTATGGTAATAACTGAATGTCTTAAAAGTGCAAACCTTTTGATCAAAGTCTGAAAAGTTGATTGCTGAACACAGTTAATTTAAAACAGGAATATATTATCTCTAATTATACAACTTTATTACCTTAAAATTTGCTTCTTCAAAGATGCTTTCAGCATAAAACATCACTGCATTGATTCCACTTAACTGCTGAAATAACATCATAGATATTCCTATAAGTAAAGGCTTGTAAATTGCTGGATTTTTTAGCTCTGAAAGTGCAAACTTGGTATCCTAGGAACAAAGTAGAAAAGACATAACAACCAGTTAAAATATAATTAAATCAAACTGACATAGCTGTTACAGTATCTAACATTGCTCAAAATGTATACAGTTTTAAAAGCAAACAGTCTGCATGCACTGTCAATGCACTTCTGAATTGGGCCATAACTTCAACATTTCGTACAAGTGTAGATGAACACAGAATTCCTGAGTCTGTCATTTACTACTTCAGTACAGACTCTATGATCTAGACCCAATGCCTTCCCAACCACTCCCCCAAAAAGCTGGGAATGATATCAATTATTTTTGAGAGAAATTTAGCTTATACATTGCTGTTAGAAATACTAAAAAAAAGTGTAAGCTTTGCTTGAGGAGGTGGAAGGGGATTTTCAGTATCAATCTGAATAACAACAGAACAATTGATCTACCTATTGAAACTATGGAATAGTATTGTGATTGCTATCCAAGTGTGATTAATTGCCAAATTTTCCAAGGTAGGGCAAAATAATTAAATTTACTGAGGGTGAAAAGCTTTTAGCTTCTGTTTTAAACCACACTTTTAATACAACAAACAAAACTTTCATTTACTGCTTGATCATCATTGCAGCTCTATGACAGAAATCCTCATTAAACACAATTGCATGTTAAGAGGCACGTTTCACCAGAAATCCCTTGTTTCATACCATTGCTCAAATTTGGGCCAATATCTATAATTTGTGAAACAAACAATACGCAGGTGATCTAAATTAATCTCATTTCCCATCTATAATCAAACACTGTAGGCCAGGACCAAAGGGCCTATTTCCATACTGTAGGGAATGGAATCTAATCTAACTTCACACTACATAACAGAGCATTTCCCCCTCCAACTCTAATCTGATTTAATCCCTGCCATCCCCCTCACTGTTTGATCACACAGCATTGCCCTTTGATGTGAAGGGCACTGCTTGTCACTGGCCACTTGGGTGTTTTCTTTCTTCCTGGTGGTGGAAACTGAATAAAGATTGGTACACCTGTTGTCTTTCACCGTATCTCACACCTACACACATACAACATGAGTGCTGGGGAAAAATAAGCACTACCGCAGTCAGGAGATAAGTGTTGAGGTTTCAAAAAAAAAGGGAAGAGAAAAAGATATAATGCAATTAGGCAAGAATGAGGATGCATAGAATGGGGTAGCAAAATGCAGGGGATGCAGACAATGGAAATGTGGAGCTGGTTTAAGGAACAGATTTTGCGTGTCCTTGATAGGTATCCCTGTTAGGCAGGGATAAAGTGATAAGGTAAGGGAACCAAGCTTTACTATAGAATTGCATCTCTTGTTAAGCAGAAGGAGGCTTCTGTGTTGATGAGGCTAGATGGTTCAGATGTGGCGAGTTACAGATCAGCTAGGAAGGATTTAAAGAGAGTTAAGAAGAGCAAAGAAAGGACCATGAGCAGTCTTTAGCAAATAGAATAAAGGAGAACCCGAAAGCTTTCTATAGGAATATTGTGGACAGTTCTGGTCGCCATATTTCAGGAAGGATGTGGAAGCATTGGAAAAGGTGCAGAGGAGATTTACCAGAATGTTACCTGGTTTGGAGGGAAGGTCTTATGAGCAAAGGCTAAGAGACTTGGGTCTGTTCCCATAGGAAAGGCGATTGGAGGGGATTTGATAGAGACATACAAGATGATCAGAGGATTAGACAGGGTAGACAGTGAAAGTCTTTTTCCTAGGATGATGTCAGCTTGTACAAGGGGGGGCATAAATCTATCACCCTTCAATTTGTAGTTAAGACAGATGCCCGAGGCAGGTTTTTTACGTAGAGTGTGGTAAGGGCGTGGAATGCCCCACCTGCCAATGTAGTCAACTCAGCCACATTAGGGAGATTTAAACAATCCTTGGATGATGGAATATTTTAGGGGGACGAACTGAGAATAGTTCACAGGTCGCCGCAACAGAGGGCAGATGTTGTTCTACGTTCTAACCAGATCATGCAGCACTGCCCTTTGACGAAAAGGACACTGCTTGTCAAGAAAATAAAAAACCCACTGTAGGCCATTTGGTTTTAAATTCAAGTGACAAGCTATCATGTCAATTGGTCTCATCGCTCACTCATTATGGTCTATGATATAAAACAAAAAATCTTGCAGTTATTTACAAGAAGTGCCAGGTGAAAGGCAGGGGAAGGAGACGGAGGAAAGGTTGGGGTAAAGCAGTTTGAATTTCAAAGTTTAAACAACCACTTAAAAAGGTTCAGGCTTCGCTCAGTTCAATTACCTGCTCATCACAATTTCCTTCAATCTGTCTGCATTCCCATTCAGAATCTACTTCAGGTCCTCTCAGCCAAGCCAGGACCCTTAGTGCTTCAGCATGTTCGTTCTTTCTAAGCAGGTACCGTGGAGTTTCTGGCATGAAGCACATTAGTACGACCATCAGGGTTGGTGGTAAGGAACATAACACAGCAAGCCAATACCAGGTCAAGACCATTCCTGGGGAAATTAAAACAAGCCATGATGTAGTTACCACTGGTAATCAATAAAATAGTTGAGCTACTGCAATACTGGTTATCCTTGAGAGGTCTTGACAGGGTGGATGTGGAAAGAATGTTTCTTGCAGGAGAATCTAGAAGTAAAGAAATCACCAACTTAACAGAGATAAGGACCCCCTCCCCCCCAAACCAAGGACCAAGATTAGCCATGATCTTACTGAATGGCAGAGTAGGTTGAGTGCCATGTGGTGTACTTTTACTCTGAAATTACATGTTTACAGGAGGTTAGATCAGAAACAAGATCCAGGCTCCAAAATAATACATCCGTTTTAATTACTAATTGTGAGCAGAAAAATAAGTTGTTCCCAAACTTTGAGTGATCTAACTGTGGTTATACAGCAATGGCAACAGTCAAAGCAAACCTACAAGATAGATCATATACATGCATCTATTTCAGATTGTGTGTATTTTAATATTACCACTTGATGACCTCATGCTGCATACTGTTATAAATTAGCCATCAGGTGCATATCAGTCCACATGTATACATTTTCCCTTTATTGTAATCGCAGAGTGAAGTCAGCTCTTCAAATAGCCACAAGTCAGGTATTTAAGCCCAAAATGACTACCACATCAAAAGCATCCAAGCAAAATGCCAATTAAATGCAAATCATTTCTATTGTAAACACGTTCCTCTGCCCAGACAGTATTCACTGTCAGTGCTATGTATTGCCACAGTAAAAGTGAGTGGCTGAGAATTCTGCCTAACAGACCTCCAGCTCTCTGACCATCGTGACCTCCTCAGCCCTTCAACTCTAACATTTAATAGACTTGCCCACAACTTCCACCCCGCCCTCAAATTAACTTGGTCCATCTCGGACACCTCTCCCTTTCCTTGACCTCACCATTTCCATCTCCAGATGGACGTTTTCCACAAACCCACAGATTCCCATAACTACCTATCCTGCAAGAACTCCATTCCATTTTCCCAATTCCTCCACCTTCGCTCAGACAAGGAGACATTCCACTCCCAAGCATCCCAGATGTCCACATATATCAAGCAACGTGTTTTTCCTCCCTGTCATCCAAACAGCCCTCCACTATTCCACCTCCATTCCCTGTTCCACCACTCTAAAGCACCCCCT
Organism: Chiloscyllium plagiosum; assembly: GCF_037043375.1. Taxonomy (NCBI): domain Eukaryota; kingdom Metazoa; phylum Chordata; class Chondrichthyes; order Orectolobiformes; family Hemiscylliidae; genus Chiloscyllium; species Chiloscyllium plagiosum. The sequence goes on from NW_028270159.1 coordinate 21,299,224, forward strand.
CCACACGCAAATTAAAAAGGTACAGTCCCTGTTGTCCTCATCTACCTCCCCCAACAGTCTCCACAATTAACGCATCATCCTGAAACAATTCCACCAACTCCAACTAGACCCCAACAGGAACATCTTCCCCTCCCTGCCTTCCGCATGAACTGTTCTCTTAGACAGTCCTTGGTTTGTACCACTCTCCCCACCAATCCCCCTCCTGAACACCCCCACCCAGGTACCTTCCTCTGCAATCGGAAAAGATGCAAAACTTGCCGGTACACCACCCCCTCATCTCCATCCAAGGCCCAGACATTCACGTGCCTCTTCTCCAACGTAGTTTACTGCATCAGATGCTGCCGATGTGGTCTTCTCTACATCGGGGAGACCAAACATAAACTTAGGGAATGGTTCACCAAGCATCTCAGCCAAACCCCCAGGGGCCTTCCGGACCTCCCAGTCACTACCAATTTTAATTCCCCTTCCCACCCTCTTTCCAACATGACCATTCTTGGTCTCCCCCATTGCCACAATGAACCACACTATAAATTAAAAGAAACACCATATCTTTTGCCTGGGTAACCTACAACCTGGAGGACTCAACATCGAGTTCTCTAATTTCGAACAATCTCCCTCCCCTTCTCAGCCCCTCCCCAAACTCCCCTGCCACCAACCGGATTCATTCCTCCCACTGACCAACCCTCTGCCCATCTTCACCTATCCATCACCCCCTTTATCTGCAGCACCCCCTTTATCTGCAGCTCCCCCCATACTCACCCCCCGTCCCAAAGAAGGGTTACACCTGAAATGTTGACTTCTCCACCTCCTGACGCTGCCTGGCTTGCTGTTTTCTTCCAAACTCCTGCCTGTCTTCAGAAGACTAATTAAGCAGGATTCAATGTAGCATGTCTTTTCTTTGACTGTGGTTACACAACTAGCACTGTCAAATTAATTGAAGTTATCAAAACAATACTGAAATAAACTGAGTTAAAGTCATTATGTTACATATTCTCAATGCTCTTTCCAAAGAGAAATGGGATAAATGACAAATTGTCAGCTGGAAAATTAAAGACCATAGGTGTAAGATTCATGGTGAGCAGAGAAGTAACAAGGTAGATGTGACAGGGAAATGCACAAAGTTGCATAATACCCATTTTTTGAAAATGCATCAACCTTGAAAGGCTACTTTTCTGCCCAGTCCTACTTCTAGGTCAGGGGGCAGGGTTTGAAACAGAGTGTGCACACACACATACACAACCATGCAATCACAAAATCGGAGTGTTGTCTTTTCAGTTGTTTCAATGATGGAGGCGAGAAGCAAGAAATTAGCCCACTGAATATGGTAGAAGGGCAAGTAGTTTATTTGTTTGAACCTCTAGTAATCTTGAATTGTGAAATGAGGGAAAAAAATCAGCAAATTTAATGTCGTAACAAAGAGAATGAGACTGACTTCAGTGCATGTAAGTCTATAGTCTCGTCTTGATGACCTTGTAACAAAAGCTCTTTTGAAAAACAAAGTCAGTTTGGGAATGTGAACAGTGACTTGTTGAAAGACCAGAATCATTCAACATCCCAGAGGTCATCAGCGCACATTTGCAAAACTAATTGTCTGTTGTCACAATTGTCTCATGGGCGCACCCCATTTCAGTGCTGGCAGCACACACCCCGAAAAGAAAATCTCAATTCGTACCACCGACATATGCACCCATGATTCCGATTACCACCATCAGCTGAACACTGGATCCTAACAGCCCTCGTACTTTAGGGTGAGCCATTTCTGAAATGTAGACCTAGAAAAGAAAACATTGCTGCACATCAATTAAGTGATATTTCAAAACTATTACAGTCTTTTAACTTGGGTAAACTCAAAATGAAGAGGTGTTACACCAGTTATATTAAAATCGTTCAACATAAGGAATGTCATTACATTGTGATAGATTACTCAGTCCTCTTATTCCTGAGTTGTTCCCAAGGAAGCAACAAATCAGTTTCCAGGAATGTAAAATTGGAGTCTTTCTTAACAACACAATATATTATCAATTTCTCAGCTAAGCTTGCCCTCTATTGGTTGAGCAATACTTCTACAAGAGTAAGTTGCGAGTGTTTTAAATACTTTGGGCTGATACTTTTTCAAATCTCGCTGCAAGTATTTAATTAAACCCATGACAATTCAAGTCCAGAAAGCAGGCATTTCAGGCCAGTGAGGAAGCTGATGCCTTTTGACATTAGGCAGAGACAGCTCCACAGATTTGTTTGATTTCCGTGAGGTTGATCACAAGGGCAGAGAATTGCTCACGTAGACTGAACTATGTGTACCATACATGAGTCATCACCACATGACAATGGTTTTCTTGAGGGAAACAAAAGAGACTAAGAATGAATTTTGACCATTTTAGCCTTTATCTGGCACTGAGTACGTAAGTACAATGCAGCATTTTTTGGTCCTACAAACTTTCTGATAGGCTTCAGTTTTGATTCTTTTGGAAAGATTGCCCTAGCATGCATGTCACTCAATTCATCCCTCTTGTATTTGATATATTTATTTGAAACATTTGGTGTAGCATTCACCCAGTTGAATTTAATAAATAGGAAAAGCCACCATAGGAGCCTTTTTTGTTTATTTCAAAATTATTCACAATCTCATATATAAAGTTGCAAAATAGCCAAGATAGAGAGAATCCTGGGTTAATAATTATTGCGGATACTTTGACCTGAACCTGCAGACCTTAACTGTGATCATACAAAATGTGTTAAGTAAAATGCCCTATTCCTGGTTTATACAGGAACCTTTATTCCAACCTACACAGTCAATACTTTTTGGATCAAAAGGATTGAATAAGATTTTAAACTTCTACGAGATCTATGAAAATAAAAAAACTAGACAAAATGCCATTTTAATGCAGTTACACATTCAACATTCTGAACAGATTCCTGTTTTTGTCCAATATAAAACAAAACTTCAAAGACCTTTACTTACTAACCACGTTGTGCAAACTTGTGCATCAACAGAATTGAGTAGCATCATCCAAAGCCACTGTGATGTGAAAGCTGTTCAAATTGTTGGCAGAGATCATGTATAGAGTCAGAGAGAGGTACAGCATGGAAACAGCCCCTTCAGTCCAACTCGTCCATGCCAACCAGACATCATAACCTAATCTAGTCCCATTTGCCAGCACCCGGCCCACAGCCCTCTAAACCCTTCCTATTCATATACCATCCAGATGCCTTTTAAAATGCTACAATTGTACCAGTCTCAACCACTTCCCCTGGCAGCTCATTCCATACACACACCACCCTCTGCGTGAAAACATTGCCCCGTAGGTCTCTTTTATATCTTTCCCCTCTCACCCTAAACCTATGCCCTCTCGTTCTGGACTCCCCCCACCCCAGGGAAAAAGACCTTGTCTATGTATCCTATCCATGTCCCTCATGATTTTATAAACCTCTATAAGGTCACCCCTCAGCCTCTGACGCTCCAGGGAAAACAGCCCCAGCCTATTCAGCCTCTCCCCATAGCTCAAACTCTCCAACACTGGCAACATCCTTGTAAATCTTTCCTGGACCATTTCAGGTTGCATAACATTCCTCTGACACGAACGAGACCAGAATTGCATGCAGTATTCCAAAAGTGGCCTAATCGATGTCCTGGACAGCTGCAACATGACCTCCCAATTCCTATACTCAGTGCTCTGACCAATAAAGAAAAGCATACCAAACTTTCTTCACTATCCTACCTACCTGTGACTCCACTTTCAAGGAGCTATGAATCCGCACTCTAAGGTCTCTTTGTTCAGCAACACTCCCTAAGACCTTAGCATTAACTGTATAAGTCCTGCTAAGATTTGCTCCTCCAAAATGCATCAGTTCACAGTTAAATAAATTAAACTCCATCTGCCACTCCTCACCCATTGGCCCATCTGATCAAGATCCCGTTGTACACGGAGGTGACAGTCTTCACTGTCCACACCTCCAATTTTGGTGTCATCTGCAAACTTTCTAACTCTGCCTATGTTCACATTCAAATCACAAAATGTGAACAAGTAGAGGACCCAGCACCAATCCTTGTGGCACTCTGTATCCAAATGGCTCGTTCTCCCTGTATTTCATGAGATCTAACCTTGCTAACTAGTCTCCAGTGGGAAACCTTGTCGAACACCTTACTGATGTCCATATAGATCACGTCCAATAACTGAAATGGACACCCATTTAATGTCAGCAAAAAGACATCAGACAGTGGACATTCCCCACTGTGCCTTCATGGCAGCTGTCCCAAACTTTATTCCTGAACCTTGGACTGTGCCAGTTTGCATCATGCAGTCAAGGTCAACTCCTTGCTCTGGGAGACTCACCAGTTTCGTGCAGACAAATACCAAGCTGATGGACCTCTAGGTGCAGTTGATGTTTGTCTTGGTTTATGTCCAAGGGAACAAACTATAGAGCGCAGAATCATGCATCACGGAGCTGCTCAAGATGCATCTTGACAAAAACCACTGCATCTCTCTCCAGACTTCCTTTGCAAAGGCACATTCCAGTAGGAGATGTGTGATAGTCTGTACCCCTCCACAGCCACTTCAAGGGCAGTGTACATTGGCACAGAGTATCCACAAACGATTTCACAGATATTGCTTGGCTGGTGGTGAGAAGGGCATTGTCTTGGTGCTTGTTGGAAAGTTCTAGTGATAAGGCATTCTGCCAAATGACTTTGACAGTCTGCTATTAAGTGCAAATCTCATTACAGACTAAGTTACAATTATCCACTTTGTTTCCTTCTATCTCAGTCAGCTTCCTCTTTTGGTCAGATTCTGCACGTTTCTCCTACTGTTGGCTGTAACTGACCTCAAATTCATAGGATATTAAATAGGGTGGCACCTTATAAGAACGAAACTGTAGTAAAGTTTTCTACACACAAATTTGTTTTAATCCTAAAGGCTTCTTTCGCTGCAAGAAAAATAAGCAAAAGCAGGTCAGTAATTAACACAACTCTGGTGATTGGTAAAGTACAGGAGTACATGTTGAGTGACTGCAGTGTTAATTATTGATTTAGTCTTTTACATTCTTCCAAAATGACATTTTAAAAACATCATGCTCACAGCTACATGCACATGCACAAATAATGTCTAATTTCAAAGGTGGAAGTTCCACATTGCATTAGCCTTTACTTTGACCACAATGATAAAGTCCTGAGTAAGTTGTCTAGTAATTACTAAGTTAGTCTACTACCTCTCCAGTGTTGTCCACAGGTCACAAAACGAGTGTGAAGAGCAAGCACTGCAGGAGTGATGACTCTCACAGCCTGATTGATGGACATGTCAGAGAGTAACAGGCCAAATACAGTGAAATACAGAAACACAAATCGTAAAGCGGGGGGGGCAGCATGGATGTTAAGGATACTTGGAAATTCATGTTACTTAGTGTACTTTTACATATTCATGCTAAGCTGTTTGTCAATAATTCTAACATTATATTACAGGAACCTATACTTGTTCAGTGCAGACACATGGTACTTACAGGTACAACCAGTGAGGTGACTCCACTCGCCAATCCAGTCAATATTCTACCACTGTAGAGCATCCAGACATTCTGTGCTACAATGATCATTGCAAACCCGGCGACATACGGAACAGCACAGCTCATCAGGGTCAGCTTTCTGCCAATTTTATCAACAATCCATCCTCCAATTATGCCACCCACAGCTGCGCCTATTGTAACTAAGGACTATAAAGAAGACATTTTATTTTCATTTCAATTTAATATTTCAGTTGTTTCATTTACATTTATATTAGCTGGGCAGAAAATCACATACAAGTCTCAATATTAAAATTACTCAAATTTAAGTGACTTATGTTAAATGTATCCTTCCTATTCATGCAGACTTTGCATGCAAAGTAGTATGAATATTCATGTAAATTTCAACACGCAGCTCCATAGCGACAAAAAGCTGATTAATTTACAACGTTTGTTATCACAAAGGTTGTCGACAGATGAAGTGGAGAAGATGAAGTACATAAGTAAGTTGCTGAGAATTTTTTTGAACAATGAACTAGTAACGTGACGTTTCCCAATCCTAGTTTAACCACCACCACTGTTACAACCTTGTTTGCTGATGGGTGAGAAGAATGGAAAATTCAAGAGGTGAACGAAATACCCAATGCCAGATTCAGCAGCAGGCTGAGTACATCAATTAAGAGAGAGACACTAAAATTAAATATTTAAAGCATCTGTGAAACCAAACATGCAAAAGTTGAAAATGCATCCACAGATAAGTTGATTGCTTACCCCAAACCAGGAAGCCTGAGTGGAATCAAGATTCAGATACGGGTTTGAATCAGATTGCAAATCTGGAATGGCAGGAGAACTGTAACCAAGGACAAATCCAAAACTAAGAGGTCCCAGAACAGCAGCAAATGTAGCCAGGTACAGATTCCTATTCCACACTTTACTGTGAAAATACAGGAAAACAGAGACAGCCTTTAATTCAAAAATGTTAGAAGATTTGAACATTTGGCACCGTGAAACAATGTAAACCATGCAAATACAATAGTAAATTATGTTGTTTATATCTCATTTTGTAAGATGGTAAGCAGGATTGCTTCATTATAAACAGTACAGGAACAATGTAGATTTGCAGGGGTAAAGACAACCTTTATTAGAATGGGATACTAGCAGAGGACAAAAGAAAGGTATGGAGGGGTAGAGTTTAATACAGTTACTTGCAAACCCAGTGTCATTGAGCTGCTTTCTAGGTATAATACTTTCCTTTTTCTATTCAATGGAGAATATGCTACCTGTGACTACCCACAATTTTGAACCCTTTGAGGCTGACAAGGAGATATACAGAGGTGTCTGATGGCATTTCTTCATTCTAATGGAAAAGTGCATGTAGGGTGCTATATCATGGGAGTTACCTTTTGAAAGCATCAACTTTTTTTTAAAAACGAAGGAGAAGGTTTAAGGGCAATTGAAGAAAAATTGATATCATATTTGAAACATAGAAAAGAGGGGGAATAGACCGTTAAACCCTTCAAGCCCATTCATTATGCTCATGGCTGATTATCCAGACCAATATCCTATTCCAACTTCCTCCTGTATCTTCTGATCCCCAAGTGCTACATCCAACTTTTTTATAAAATCATAAATGTTTTGGTCTTGATTGCTTCGTGGATGTGATCTGCACAGTTTCACCACTCAGTGAATTTATCCTCATCAGTCCTAAAATGGTATACACTTCCAGCGTCCACCCTGTCTAATCCTGTTAGAATTGGATGTAGGTTTGCTCGCTGAGCTGGAAGGTTCATTTCCAGACGTTTCATTACCCTACTAGTTAACATCTTCAAAGGGCCTCAGGCGAAGCAGTGCTGAAAATTCCTGCTTTCTATTTATATGTTTGGGTTTTATGGTGAAGTCACTTCCTGTTCCTTTTCTCAGAGGGTGGTAGATGGGGTCTAACTCTTGTGTTTGTTGATGGTAGTGAGAGAGGGTCACGTCTTTTTGTGGCTAGTTGGTGTTTATTTTTCCTGGTGGCTAGTTTTCTGCCTGTTTATCCAATGTAGTGTTTGTTACAGTTCTTGCACGGTATTTTGTAAATGACATTAGTTGTCTGTATAGGGTCTTTCAAGTTCATTAGCTGTTGTTTTAGTGTGTGGGTTTGTGGGCTACCATGATGCCAAGGGGTCTGAGTAGTCTGGCAGTCATTTCTGAGATCCTTTTGTAGGGAGAGTGGCTAGGGTTTCTGGATGTGTTTTGCTTGTTTGGGTTTGTTGCTGAGAAATCGGCGGACTGTGTTCATTGGGTACCCATTCTTCTTGAATACATGGTGTTGGTGATTTTCCTTTGTGCTGTAGTGTGTGTTGGCTCATTGAAATAATAATCTAGAAGCATGGTATTCCAACCGGAATCTAAAAAACACATCGAGTTAGACCCCATCTACCACTCTACTGAGAAAAGGGGCAGCAAGTGACTTCACCACAGGAAATAACATCACCAACCCAAAGCAACTCAAATGCATAAATAGAAAGCAGGAATTTTCAGCACTGCTTCGCCTGAGGCCCCTGAAGATGTTACCTAGTAGGATAATGAAACGTTTGGAAATGAACCTTCCAGCTCAGCGAGCAAACCTACATCCAAAACCTCAACCTGACCTACTAATCTTCTCAAAACCTGTTAGAATTTATAAGTTTCTACAAAATCCCTCCTCATTCTTTTGAACTTCAGTGTGTATAATCCTAACCGATTCAACCTCTCCTCACAGGTCAGTCCTGCTATCCCATGAATCAGTCTGGTAAACCTTCCACGCACACCCACTAAAGCAAGAAAACCCTTCCCCAGATAAGACAACCAAACCTGCATACAGTATTCCAACTGTAGTCTCACCAAGGTCTTTGCAATTGCAGCAAGAAACTTACCATGTTTGAAATTATCAGGTAGGTACCTTCAGACATTTGTTACAAATTTAGTTGGACTGAACCATGCCAGCTATAATAAATTGTATTTCTTTTACCATGAGAGAACACATGTAAAAGTTAAATGTTGGAAAATGGACAATTTTTTTTTAAATGTAGAGTGGACTGTGCCCTATTGAATTGACATGCGATGCAGAAGTGTAAAAGATTATTTAAACATATTATAGCAGAACATAGTCAAATTTGACCAAGTGTTTTTGGATCAAAGGATAGGAAGTACTGAAAGTCAAAAAATGAACCTAATTATGGTTCAGAAACATGCATTTCAAATGTTGGCGAAGAAAAACAAAAGGAGCATTGAAATGAGATGCAATGTCTGTGGAGTTATAAATAAATCACTTGCAACCAACAGAAGCTTGAGGAAATTAGTTTGACCTTCATGTTACATTTATGTTATCAAACAAAGGATACTTAGCCTTGTGATTGGAACTAAGCCCATTTTAGAATCGTCTTCCAATACGCCACTTTAGTTAATATTTTCTTGCAACCCGAGCATGAAAAATTTCTTCATAAAGAAATCAAAATTAAAACGATATACCAAATCTATTGCAGAAACGTGATATATAGTAACTTCCTGAAAAACAGATACGTAGAGGACTAAAGGTTCAGAAGCAGTTTGAGAGATTTGATCACAGGATAAAACATTTTTCAGGTTTTGATCAGCAGTTTACAGCCGTCTAGAGAATGAGACATTTTGAGCACAGACTTGCTGAAATTCTGCATTGGACCATTATGGCATTTGTTAAAAGGGATTTGGTGGAGTCTGTGAGCAGGCAAAAAAAAACCACGAGATTTTTCCATTTGAGATGGATCAAGCCTCACTAAACCAGAATTCTAAAGCATTACAGGAAAAGAAAGATGAGAAACATGAAAGTAGAGACACTTTTAATAAAACTTCAACTTCAAATCGATTTCTAAAGTTATGAGACAATAGACTTCTAAAATTAAATATTCAGGATCAGAGAAGTTGGTTGACACCAATTACCACATTATACAGCATTGAAAATTCACTTAATCCTAAAGACACTGGCCTAGCTATTTCTGACATCCCTAGTATTTCAGCATCATAGCTTTAGCCACTGTAGTGACTTCAGTGCTACGACGACCCTGATGAGAAGTGGGAGATCTTCCTGGTTTCTGCGTTTAAGTGGAAATGTGCAGATGCCAGGATTTGCTACCAGATCTATTCCATTATAAAAGGGTCAGTGATGTTACTGTTACCAGCAAATCAAAATCCTGACTGTTTTATTAGCACTGTGCAATGAATCCAAAACAAAGTGTTGCATGGATAGTTTCTATTTCTCATACTTAAATGATATTTCCTTTCTCAGCTTGGGAACCAAATGTAAGTCTACAGGCCCCAATTACAACTGAGCGTCTAAGTTTCAGAATTCCCACATAGTCAGATGTACAGCACAGAAACAGACCCTTCGGTCCAACTCATCCATGCCGACCAGATATCTCAACCTAATCTAGAACTATTTGCCAGCACTTGGCCCATATACCTCTAAGCCCTTCCTAGTCATATACTCATCCAGATGCCTTTTAAATGTTGCAATTGTAATAGCCTCCACCACTTCCTCTGGCAGCTCATTCCCATACATGCATCATGCTCTGTGTGAAAAAGTTGCCCCCAGGTCCCTTTTAGATCTTTCCCCTCACCCAAAACCTATGCCCTCTAGTTCTGAACTCCCCGACCTCAGGGAAAAGACTTTGTCTATTTATCCTATCCATGCACCTCATGATTATATAAACCTGTATGAGGTCACCCATCAGCCTTTGACGCTCCAGGAAAAACAGCCACAGCCTATTCAGCCTCTCCCTATAGCTCAAATCCTCTGAATAGCTGCAGTACATTTAGTGAAGGTGGTCCCAGGTTACTGTAAGATGAGGAGTTAAAGGTTCAACACCTAGCAGTGGTAAAGGAACTGTAATGGATTTTCAAACCAACATCAAATTGTATTTGCATAGCATTTTCCATATAACAATGTCCAAGATGATTGACAGGAGTATGAAAAAGTGATACTTGACACTGATCAACATAGATATTTGGGCAGATGACCGAGCATGTTTTCATGGGTTCTCTCTCAATTACTTTGTCTTTTTTAATAATAATAATAATAAAAAAAATCCACTTTATAATTTTTTGCTTTAAAGCCATAATTTTGAACACCAATTCAAAAGTTGGGTTTAAGATTATCGTCGGATATGTGGAATAGCACCTTCCGCAGCCACACTGGCACCAACCCCCACCTTTTGCTCCGCTACATCGATGACTGTATCGGCGCTACCTCGTGCTCCCACGAAGAGGTTGAAGAGTTCATCCACTTTACTAACACCTTCCACCCCGACCTCAAATTTACCTGGACCGTCTCAGACTCCTCCCTCCCCTTCCTAGACCTCTCCATTTCTATCTCAGGCGACCGACTCAACACAGACATTTACTATAAACCAACCGACTCCCACAGCTACCTAGATTACACCTCCTCCCACCCTGCCCCCTGCAAAAACGCCATCCCATATTCCCAATTCCTTCACCTCCGCTGCATCTGCTCCCAGGAGGACCAATTCCAATACCAAACAACCCAGATGGCCTCCTTCTTCAAAGGCCGCAATTTCCCCTCAGACGTGGTTGACGATGTTCTCCACCGCATCTCCTCCACTTCCCGCTCCTCCGCCCTTGAACATCGTCCCTCCAATCGCCACCAGGACAGAACCCCACTAGTCCTCACCTACCACCCCACCAACCTCCAGATACATCATATCACCCTTCGTCATTTCCGCCACCTCCAAACAGACCCCGCCACCAAGGATATATTTCCCTCCCCTCCCCTATCAGGATTCCCAAAAGATCACTCCCTCTGCGACTCTCTCGTCAGGTCCACCCACCCCCCCCCCTCCCACCAACCCAAGCTCCACTCCCGGCACCTTCCCCTGCAACTGCAAGAAATGCAAAACTTGTGCCCACACCTCCCCCCTCACTTCCTTCCAAGGCCCCAAGGGATCCTTCCATATCCGTCACAAATTCACCTGCACCTCCACACACATCATCTATTGCATCCGCTGCACCCGATGTGGCCTCCTCTATATTGGGGACACAGGCCGCCTACTTGCGGAACGTTTCAGAGAACACCTCTGGGACACCCGGACCAACCAACCCAACCACCCCATAGCTGAACACTTTAACTCCCCCTCCCACTCCGCCAAGGACATGCAGGTCCTTGGCCTCCTCCATCACCAGACCATGGCAACACGATGCCTGGAGGAAGAGCGCCTCATCTTCCGCCTAGGAACTCTCCAACCACAAGGGATGAATGCAGATTTCTCCAGCTTCCTCATTTCCCCTCCCCCCACCTTATCTCAGTCCCAGGCCTCGGACGCAGCACTGCCTTCTTGACCTGCAATCTTCTTCCTGACCTCTCTGCTCCCTCCCCCTCTCTGGCCTATCACCCTCACCTCCTTCCACCTATCGCTTTCCCAACGCCCCTCCCCCAAGTCCCTCCTCCCTACTTTTTATCTTAGCCTGCTTGGCACACCCTCCTCATTCTTGAAGAAGGGCTTATGCCCGGAACGTCAATTCTCCTGCTCCTTGGATGCTGCCTGACCTGCTGTGCTTTTCCAGCAACACATTTTTCAGTTTAAGATTAAAACAAGATTAGAATATCTTCTTTCAATGTATATCTGTCTCTTCAAAATTAAAATCCATTGAATGAGCATTTGTTACTCATTAACCCAATTTAAAGAAAGTTGCTTACTAGTTTGAAAAGTGCTAGTTTTGAAAAGTGGTAGGAATTTGTACCAATACAGCTATAACTTCTAAACTGCTGAACAATCTAGGGAAATGGCAGTAGGCTGCAACTGGTTAAACTTTTAGTAAATAATAGTTGAGTTCAGTTTTAAAAAGCACAACAGATGTTCTTGTCAAAATCGTGGATTGGTTAGAAAACTAATTCAATCAATTGGAAAGCAATTCTCAGCATCTTAGCTCTCTCAGATTTATAGAATTCCTACATTGTGGAAGCAGGCCATTGAGCCCATCAAGCCCTCACCAACCCTCCAAAGAACATCCCACCTTCCTACCCTATTTATGTAACCCTGAATTTCCCATGGCTAATACACTTAACCTACACATCTCTGGATACTATGGACAACTTAGATGTGCAGATTAGGTGGACTGACTATGCTATGTAGGAGGTAACTAGAGCACCCAGAGGAAACCCATGCAGACACTGGGAGAATATGCAAACTTCACACAGATGCCCAAGGGTAGAATCTAATCAGGTCCCTGGCACTGTGAGCCACCATGCTACGCTAAATGAACTGTAACGTAGGAGACATTCACCTTCTGAATGAACTGCATTGTGCGAGAAATTTAGAGGAAATTGGTGGTTAAAAATTCATGAAAATGTGATTGAAAGAATCACTGCAGGCTGACATAGTTTTAGCATAATATTTGGAACAGTTTCAGTATCAAGCTCAGAACTGAGCTGGAGCTGCCAGTAATCAAAGGGATAGGCCTACAAAAACACATAAGTACCTCATGGTGATTTACATTTGTACTATAATTTTAATTATAAATAAATATAAAAAATAATGAAGAGTGAAGAGATATGTTTTGAGGGTAAACTTGCAAGTAATATCAAGAACATCTTTAAATATACATTTTTTAAATGCCATAGCAAACATATTACCCCAAAAGAATTAAGTTGGAGTGATAATGATGGGAAGAAAGTAAGGGCTGCAGATGCTGGAGATCAGAGCTGAAAATGTGTTGCTGGAAAAGCGCAGCAGGTCAGGCAGCATCCAAGGAGCAGGAGAATCAACGTTTTGGGCATAAGCCCTTCTTCAGGGAAGGGCTTATGATGGGAAACCAGGAAGCAGAAAAGTTGAAATCAACATTTGCATGTCTTTACAGTATAAGACACTAATAACATTCCAACAAAATACTAAATAATCAGGAGTCAAAACAAGGACAGGAAGTAAGTACAATGAGGTGAAAAGTTCTCTGGTCCTAATGGGAAGCGCTCTAATATATTAAAAGGAAGTAGCTACGAAAGATAGAGGAAATGCTGTTGAAACAAAAATTTGAATGAATTATGTACAGATCAGAGTGTAATTTATACATCCTTAGCATCAACCCTTTACCATCCAATGGCACGTGATGGTTTCTGAGATGCTGCTCAGTGAAATAATTACAGGTTTAATGAAAATGTTGATCTTGCTCAACAGTGACATTTTTCATATCTCTGCTCATTGGAGCAAGGGAGTGTCATTGCTTGATGAGATTAATCTGACATTTGTGCAGTTATTCAATACAATATCATAAAGCTTGTGAGCATGACCAACAGACCATTGAAACACTTCGAACTGATCCAACAATCTGGTGTAAATTAACAGAAAAGACAGGACACACATATTTATCCAATTCTCATGTGCACTTCAATAAGTTTTTTAAAGATCTGAGTTTTTAACAATTTTTGCTAAAATAATAGAGGAGAAAAGCAGGGAAGTGTTGCTACAACTGCACAATTATTAGAATGAGACCACACCTGGAGCTTTGTGTACAATTTTGATCCCCCAAGGGAGGTTGTTGTATTCTAAGCAATTCAGAGGAAGTTTAGTAGATTGAGTCCAGAAATGAGGGGTCTGTTTTATGAAAAGAGATTGAGCAGTTTAGGCTAATACTCTCTGGAGTTTAGAAGAACAAGGGGAGATCTAACTGAGGTATAAAAGATTCGAAAGTAGATGTACAGAGTGGGTAGGAGAAAGTGAGGTCTGCAGATGCTGGAAATCAGAGCTGAGAGTGTGTTGCTGGAAAAGCACAGGTCAGGCAGCATCCGAGGAGCAGGAGAATCGATGTTTTGGGCCGGAGTCCTTCAGAGAGTGTGCAGCCTTACAGGGGCAATGTACAACGAGAGATCATACTTTTAGGATAAGGGCTAGCAGATTTAAAACCATTGAGAAATTACTTCTCTGAAAGGGTGGTGAATTTGTGGAATTCGTGGAATTCACCACCCTTTCAGAGAAGTAATTTCTCATTGGAATTCACCACTGCGGAGTGTTGTGGATGCTGGGAAATTGAGTAAATTTAAAGGAGAAAGATTTTTATTTAGTTGTGGGTTGAATTGTTTTGGACAGCAAGCAGCAAAATGTAGTTGAGGTCAAGAGGAGATCAGCCATGGATTGTCTCAAACGGCAGAGCAGGGTCAAGTGACTGGATTGCCTAGTCCGGCTCCTAGTTCTTACATTATGTACAGGGACCAGCCAACAGCTATGAGGCAAAACATTACTGCATTACAAAACTAGCTCTTATCAAGTGCTTACAGCTCAACTAATCTTCACTATAAAGCTAAATGCCACTGTTTTTATTTCAGATTTGCAGTAACAAAGCACTTAAGAAATCCAGTAGATCTGGTAGCACCTGTGAAAACAGTTAACATTTCAAGTTAAATATGACTTCTTCAGTACTGAAGGAATGTAGAAACATAATGGGTAATGTATTATCATAATATGTGCTGGACGGGAGGAAGAACAAAAAGGGAAAATTGAGATATGGTGGCAAGGTGGCTCAGTCGTTAGCATTTCTGCCTCACACCAGGGACCCGGGTTTGATTCCAGCCTCGGGAAATTATCTGTATGGAGTTTGCATATTCTCCCCGTGTCTGCATGGGTTTCCTCTGAGTGCTCTGGTTTCCTCTCACATCCACAAATCTGTAGATTAGGTGAATTGGCAGTGCTAAATAGTCCATAGCATCCAGGGATGTGTGGGTTAGGTGCATTAGTCAGGGGTAAATTTAGAATAATAAAGTAGACAAGTGAGTCTGGGTGGATTACTCTTTGAAGGGTCAGTGTGGACTTGTTGGGTCAAATAGCCTGTTTCCACACCAGGGACTCTATAATGTACAAAGTTTGTATTTCAATTATTTTTCCAGTATTAGAAAAACATCGCAGAATATTTCAAATAATGGAATGAGAAAAAAATAGCCATTAAAAGGATGAAGGCTGAGATGGCGAGAAGAACTTATTTTAAGTGCACTTTCAGATATTTGTACGGAGGTAAGTAAGAAGCCCTAGGAGGATGAATCTCACAGGTATGCACGGTACTTAAATTTTTCCTGGCATATTTCCCAGCAAGATTATTTTACCTGATTTGTTGTTTTAGAACATAGAACATTACAGCACAATATAGGCCCTTCGGCCCTCGATGTTGTGCCGACCTGTGGAACCAATCTATCCTACACTATTTTAAACACTGGAGTTTAATAATGTTTTTTCTTTGTTTACAGATATATCCAACTCTGAATGGTGTGTCACATGTGAAGGCTGGAGGTTAACAGTGTATTCGATCTGAGTTAGATATGCTAATTTCACAATTGTTTCCAGAAAATCACATTACTCTATGTATTTTCAGGGTAACCAGTAAACAATGCTCCCTGCATTACGCTGTCATGCAGCTTGATTTAAGACAACCATTAGATTGATAAGACATTTTCAGATTTGCAAAGGGAGGAAGAAATCAGATAACCACAGTTCTGCTAGTTTAACATTAACTGTGGGAAACGTGGTGGAATCAGTGATAGCACTTGGGCAGACATCAGAGGAACAGTCAGGATGGCTTTATGAAGGGAAGGACATGGCCTGATTTAATCTGATTGCATTTTGAGAGAAGGACACTAGCATGGCAGGTGCAAGCCTTTGGATGCTGTCCACATGAACTTCCAGAAGATATTTGATAAGTGCTATACAGCAGATAATTGGCAAAGAAGTAGAAAGCATAGAATTGAAGAAAAATTTAAGAAATGATTCTTAATTGGTTGGGAGGCAGGAGACGACATAGACATTGTTCTGACAAGGATGTGACAAGTGGTGTCTCCAGGAATCTGTTCTGGAACCTCAGCTTCTCAATTTTGAAAAGCAACATTGAGCCTTGTTTAATTTGTGTCACTTGCTTTCTTGAAAAAAAAAAGAAAATCACCATGTTGTAATCCCCTTAACTGCAAAATGTGAAAGTGGACAAGGTAACACTAGCATCAGGTTTTCTTTTACAATTTCTAATTTCAGAAATTCCCATTAAGATCCCAGGCTCAGGGGATAAGGCTAAGACTTGAGGATAAAGATCACAAACGAAGCAGGGAGCAAATTGAACAAACTGTAACCTAATGTTAGGAACTGACAACCAAACGCAACTTTAGTGCAACTCTTGGTTCAGTGCTGGTATCCTTGCTTCTAAGCCTGAATATTTTGCATTTGAGATTAACCCCAGACACTCCAGCAGCATGCTTCACAATGAATGTGTCAGATGTTGAAGATGGCCTGACCTGCCTTTAAGTAGCTTAAGGGACGATAGGGAAATATTTCCAAGTAGAGCGGGTCTTTCTCCTGATACCCCGTCTTTCAACTGACAGCACAAGGAAAATAAAAATTCTGCTTTTTATCTTGTTCCAGGCAATTTGATTGGTGCATAAGCCTACATCACAACTCTAAACATAATACTTGAAGTACAGGAATGCTGAGCATGCTAAATGCAAGTTCAATCTCTCTTCCAAGTACTTTTGTGCTGATCTAAGTATATGCAATTATGTGAATTTTGTTTGATCTCATATGGCAGGCCTAACAGAAAGTGACTTGTCTTTCATGCCAGTAATGACAGCTTTGAAAATCCAAAGCCACTTGTCAAACACTTGCCACGCAGAGTCTCACTGCTAATGCTTTAACCAGCAGACCAGATACACTACCAATTATGTGTCACTAAGAAGTGTTTGGGTGCAGTGTGCAAATAACACCTACAAACTATTTAAAAGTTAATTAACTAGACATCAGATTATGATATATAGTTAACCCTTTCTCACCAAAAGGTACATGCTTACAAATTAAATTTAACACATCGCCTTGCTGCGATTTCTTCTACAGGAAGAGCACCTGACAATCACAATTCACTGTTTCATCACGAAACAACGCCTGCAGAAATATTTCAGAGGGGCATACTGATATGTATAAAATGTTACGTTAATACTCATGACAGATTCGCCAAAATCTGGGAAAAGTCAGATCAAATGAAAACGTCCCGATAACAACTAACGCAGAGACACGAATGAAAATAACTCAACATGATCTGCAAGGAAAACTGTAAAACAGCAGGTACAACAATATTGCAAAAACAAAATCAGGCATGAGAGAGTCACTTACTGAAAATATTGCTGTTGTTGTTGTTGTTGTTGCTGTTGCTGCTGCTGCTGCTCGGTGAACCCCCCTGCAGTAGGCTCAAGGAGCGGAGTCTGCTCTTCATTGCTCATGGTCTCCTCCAGATACTGCTACCCAGACTCAGCTGGAGGAGCATGCGCTCTGAGGGGGGGGACAAGTGGGTATGACTCCCACGTGACTCACTCCCCTCCCCCCACTCCGCCATTTGTCGACGAAGTGGCTCCGTTTGTTCCTCCGCCCATGTTTACACACATACACACAACGCACCGCCGCCTCCTTTAACCAGTTCCCTGCCAACTTTCCCCTATCCCACACATCTTCCTTTTAGTTTCGAGGGGCCGGACCTCCCGTAGTTTGCCTCTTCCCCGCGGGGAAGGCGGGGCCGTCTCTCTACTTGATCCCTTCCCCCAAAGCGGGGCCCGGCGCATGCGCATCGCCTGGCGTCCGCGCGCACGCGCAGTTACTCCGATCCCTTCGGGTTGGAGCTAGGGGCGCCGCCATCATTGATACAGGCAGTTATTTTCACTTCTCGTTCAATATCAATCCCCTCAGGATGAAACAGACGTCCCTTTGGTTTGATCAGGTAGCAGGACTCCGAAAGCCTGCAGTTCCAAATAAACCTGTTGGGGAGGTACGGTGGCTAGCACTGTGGCCTCATAGCGCCAGGGATCTGGGTTCGATCCCAGCCCTTGGGTGACTGTGTGGAGTTTGCACATTCTCTGCGTGGGTTTCCTCCCACAATCCAAAGATGTGCAGGCCAGGTGAATTGGCCATAATGTTTGGTGCATTAATCAGGTTTAAGTATAGAGAATGGGTCCAGGTGGGTTACTTTTTGGAGGGTTGGTGCGCGCGTATTGGAGAAAGTGAGGTCTGCAGATGCTGGAGATCAGAGCTGAAAATGTGTTGCTGGAGAAGCGCAGCAGGTCAGGCAGCATCCAGCATTCCTGAAGAAGGGCTTATGCCCGAAACGTTCGATTCTCCTGTTCCCTGGACGCTGCCTGACCTGCTGCGCTTCTCCAGCAACACATTTTCAGCGCGCGTATTGGGCCTGTTCCAAACTGTAGGAAATCGAATCTAATTTGGTATTGTGTGATTTTTATATATAAAAAAGTACACCCCAGGCACCTCCACCTCATGGCTCGGTCAGTTAAGCATCAGGAGCAGACAATGAGCAATGAAACAGGGACGTGGGACACACAATTTATTAGAAAAATTATCAAAGTGTCAACCTAGAGAGCTGTTAAGTCACTTCGAATGGTGCTGCAGGTTTTGATTGATTCCTATGTAATTCTTTTGGCGTTTAACTGCCCCGAGGTTTGTCAGAGCAATAGCCGAGAAGGAGCAGCGCTCCGAAAGCCGGCGCCTCCAAATAAATCTGTCGCACTGTTTCCTCCTCGTGTGGTGTGGTGTTTAAACGGGGGCGGGTCTGTGCGAGGGGGGGGGGGCGGGGCGAAGGGCTGTGACGCATTATCCCCGCGACCCCGGCGCTGGCATCCGGCCGTCGCGCGCCTCCCGCCGTCATTTCCGGCCTTCTTCTCTTTCCCCCTCCAACTTGGACTTGTCCCTTTTCTCTCACTTCGCGGCTTCGTCCGTTACCCCCCCTCCCCCCAAACCCCCATTGGAATTCCGGAGGATGCGGCTTCGGAGGTAGCACCACAAGGAGAGAGAGGGGTGGGGGGGAAAGCCCGTGTGACGAGTGAATGTCCCCCCGCCGCACCGGTGGCGACGGCAACTATGGTGACATTATTCAGGAGATGGTGAGTTTGTGTCTCTCCGGGGGAGGGGGGGGTAAGGGACCCGGCGCTGTCCACTCACTGCTTTAAAGTTGTCCCCCCCCCCCCCCCCCCGGGGGGTGTGGGCCACCTCCAGCCCCGATGGCATCACTCGAATCGGCTCCTCTCCTGCCTGGCTTCCACCTCACTTTGGTATAACACGGAGCCAGTGCGGGCCGAGCGGCCTCCTCCCCGTCATCCACCTATTTGTACAGATCCAGCGCTGCTCCCCGTGTCTCAGCCAGTGTTATCGTGACGCTGTGCTGTGGTTACTAACGGAATACGGCCCTTCATTTCAATTCAGACTTGCACCTCCTTCCTCAAATCTGCTTCGGCGGGTGTGCTGCTTTCCTGGTATGTATGGGTACATGGTGTGAAACTGCTAGTTATTTGGTACTCGTTTGACCTGTCAATTCTGACTGACGATTTTGCGCTTGGTCGTACAGTGTGCGTTTGGTGGGTGGGTGGTTGGGAGGGAAAGCGAAATCGTGAGGTTAATTGACATGTACAGACGGCAAAGTCTGAAGAGTAGAAACATGTGCAGGAAGACAAGATTCAGATCTGAGTTAGGTTGAGGCCAGACTTAGGTAAAGCATGTTGATGTTGAAATGCTGGTGTTCAGAGAGATACTGGAGGTTAGACATGATGGGAGTGTTAGGTAGGGTACAACCCACAGGATTCCAGTTGCATCAGGTGCAATTGAATTAAATTTCAAGGTGAGAGCATTCTACATGATTAAGCAGTGCATGTAATGGCAGAGATGACTCGTCTTGGTGATAGGCTGGGATAATCTGTTTGGTTTAGACTTCTGGCTGTGATCTGTCCGAGGAAGGAGCAGTGGAAGGGAGGTGTGCAAGGTTGAAGTGCTTGGCTTTAAAGCTGGTTATTTTTGAGCTGAAGCAAGTTCTGAGAGTCATTTGGCACTGTGACGATTATGAAGGACGGTTTTCTTGAAATTATGATTGAAGCAAGTTGGGTTTCACCTTAACCTGATCTTGTATGTTCTTGTGCAACTTTGTGTTGGAGTGTCTGACACAGAAAAACTGGTTCAATTCTATGCACTTGTTTTGAAGGACATGAGTTCTTTGCCTCAAAAATTCGTTATTACTTTAAAGAAAGCTTACTTCAAGTTGTCACAACACTCTTTTCTAGTAATTGTCATCTTCCTCCTATCAATGAATAAGGAGACATGCTTTCAAAGCACTTTGTTACATGATCATCAGGACAACATATAGAATGTCAAATTCCAAATGATCATAACGATTTACGCTACAGGAGTCAAAGGTACTCATTGGAATCACTCTGCTTATGCTCAAATTTGATTTTGAGATGGAATGGTTCAAATCTACAGGTGCGTTCTCCACTCTGCCAATGAATTCGTGGGCAGGTGATGGCCGAATGGTATTATCGCGAGACTATGAATGTGTGTGTATAGTGCAGTCGGGTCACCTGTAGTGTGACGTGAACCCAAGGTCCACATTGAGGCCATTTTTAAGAGTACCGAACTTGGCTATCAGCCTCTACTTGGCCACTTTGCGTTGTTTATCCTGAAGTGCATTTTGGAGGATGGTCACTCAAAGGTCCAAGGCCGAATTTCCTGGGCTGCTGAAGTGCTCCCTGACTGGGAGGGAACACCCCTACCTGATGATTATTGTACAGTGTCCATTCATCCATTGTCGTAGTGTCTGTCCAGTCTTGCCAATGTACAATGCCTCAGGGCATCATTGCCTGCAGTGTATGAGATAGACAATGTTGGCCTCGTCACTTGAATACCTGCCGTGTATGTCATGGGTGCTGTCCCCATGTATAATGGTGATATCTGTATTGACACTCTGACACGTCTTGCGGGGTTGCTGTGACAGGATTGTTGTGGTCGATGTTGTCCTGAAGGCTGACCAGTTTGCTGTGAGCAATGATCTGTTTAAGGTTTGATGGTTAAAGGCAGGAAGAGGAGGTATAGGGAAGGTCTTGGCAAGATGCTCATACTCATCGATAATGTGTTGCAGGCTGCGAAGAAAATGGCAGAGTTTTTTGGCTCCTAGGAAGTACTGCACAATGAAGGGTACCCTGTCAGTTGCAACCAGTGTCTGTCTCCTGAGGAAGTCATTATGCTGTGGCACTTCGGAACTGGGCGGTCAAAGAGTTGAGCATTGTACCCTGTTCTTATGAGGGCATCCTTGAGCACCTTCAGGTGTCTGTCAGGTTCCTCCTCATCTGAACCGATCCTGTGTATGCATAGGGCTTGCCTGTAGGGCATGGCTGTTTTAATATGTTTAGGGTGGAAGCTAGAGAAGTGTAGCATCGTGAGGCTATCCATCGGTTTGTGATAGAGTGAGGTGCCCATCCTTGATGGAGATGCATATGTCCAAGATTGAGACAGATACTACGGTGTAGTCCATTGCAAGTTTGGTGGGATGAAACTCGTTGATATCACTGTGTAGTTGTTTGTGACTCCTCGCCATAGTCGAGAGGAAGAAAACGTCCATATAATCTGGTATGTAGTGTTGGTTGGAGGTCCTGTGCAGAAAAGAAGTCTTGTTCGAGCCTGTGCACCAGATATATTGAAGGATATATCCGTGATTTACATATTAAAGAAATGAGAAAACCCATTCTAGATCAAAGACTTAATCTAGTTTTATCGTTTCAGCTGCGTGACACTGTGATCTTTTGCTATAAATTCTGTCTCTTATGATCTTGCCTAACAACCATCTGTTGAAGGAACAGCACTTTGAAAGCTAGTGCCTCTAAATAAACGTGTTGGACTATAACCTGGTGTTGTGATTTTTAACATTTTAGCAGCAGTGTATGAATTTCAGCGTTGGTATGATATCATTTGTATGAACCAAATGCCCTGATGTTTGCACAATCAAATTAAACAGCATGTTTCTTCAGTTGTTTATTATAGGCAGAGTACAGGTTGTACACTCCAAAGCACTTACAAACTCCAAAGCAGCACATCTGCTACTAGATGCAATTCTGACATTGGGCTATACTTGCTGAACAACAGAGTGCAGTCAGAGCTATAGTTAAGATGATAAGTTAAGCTAATAATTTGACTCAGATACGCTTGCTAGACAAAGTTTTCTGTATACAAAAGTAATTTATTGAAGCCTCACCCATTATTTTGAATTTGTTATGAGCTTGATTCCTCATTTCTTTCTCCGTGGCAATGCTTTGATGAACCAAAATTGACTTGTCAACCACTTAGCACTTTTTCTTTTCTCCGGAGAATAAATAGTTGTAATTGTTTGAGATTAGCTTTGTTTTTGTCCTGATGAGTACAATATAACGTTTGACAACATGCCTCTCTTCTCCTCAGTATTCAAGTTCTTAGCTACCTGTTTATTAATCTTATCGTGCCAGCCATGTCTCGAGTTGATAGCACTCTTGCCTCTGAGTCACAAGGTTCCAGGTTTGTGTCCATTGCAAGGCCTTGCTCATGAAAATCAAAGTTACTGGAGGAGGACTGCTTTATATTGACAGTGTTGTCTATCAGAGAATGTGGGGCTGGAAAAGCACAGCAAGTCAGGCAGCATCTGAGGAGCAGAAGAATTGATGTTTCGGGCATAAGCCCTGAAGGGCTTTTGCCCGGAATATCGATTTTCTTGCTCCTCGGATGCTGCTTGACCTGCTGTGCCTTTCCAGCCCCACACTCTCGACTCTGCATCTGCAGCCCTCGCTTTCGCCCAGTGCTGTCTATCAGGCAAGAGCTAAAACAGAGACCTTTCCTTTCCCCTCAAGTATCCCAAAAATCTATTTCAGTGAGGAGTAGGCAGTTATCCTCGTGTGTTGGCCAATGTTTATGTCTTAATCAGCATTTCAAAACCGTTACCTGGTTAGTGTTCTTTGGAATCTCGCTGTGTGCAAATCAGTTTCCATATTTCCTAAGTTATCAAAGTGATTCCACTTTGAAGGAGCTTCCTTGGCTATGAAGTGAATGCGACATCCTGTGTCCATGTAATACATGATAAAAATACTAGAATTTCTTAACCACTTAATTTGTGATTAGAAACCGTGCCCCTGGATTGATGAAATGTGGGAGACTATCCCGGCAGCACTGATGTTGAAAAATAATCCCTTTGTGTAACTTGTTGAACTGCAGACTTAATCTCTCCCTACCTCCTATGGTTGAGTTTTGTTACGTTAACATATTAGTCTGAATGTTTTCAGTTGTTACGCTATTTAGCTGTTTTCAGCTTGCTGAGTGCACAGCATATCCTGCTACGAAGGAGTGTTTGTAATCTATTTTCACTTCAAGGATGAAAATTCTGTCAATGATGACAATTCTGGGAGGGAATGTTCTTCATGCGACTGTCTAAAAGGAATTGGTTTAAGAGTTTCCAATCAATTAACCTTGAAATCAAACTTTAAATAATATTCTTCACTCAGCTATATATATTGTAAATCCTTATCTGTTACTAATTTGGTTTTGGATTAAACCCCTCAAAGTCAGGGAAGTGGCATCTTTCCTGATGTACTCTGGGTTCTTGACTGCTTCCTTTTATTTACCAGGACCTAGCCATCTTCCAGCAGTGTATGTGTCCTTCATTTTGAAAGCGCCTGAGTTCTTAGTTTTGCAGCCACAGGATAATTATTTGTAAAGATACTTTCTCATAATTTGAATCGGTGAGGTCTAAATTGCTGTATAAAGCATATTGCATGCTACCAGCCAGTCCATGGACTGGAGTTTTGAATAATGCTGTGGGCCTTTGGTTGCTTTAGTTGTGACACAGTTAAAGTGACACCTGTTTTGTTTACCCTGTAGTAGGAAGTTGATCCAACCTTGTTTAAACTTTGCATAAAGCAGTGACCTTGAGACTAGATTCCCAATAGCAATATACCTAGTGAGGACACAAGATCCCCTTCCTTTCCCTCTGGAAGGAGGGAGACATTTTAGTCTTTGTCCTATGACGATGCTCTGTTCCTGCATTGCTGACATAGACACCTAGTATGTTTATGTTGTCATTCAACATGGTGGCTCAGTGGTTAGCCCTGCTGCCTCTCAGCGCCAGGGACCCGGGTTTGAATCCAGCTTTGGGTGACCGTGTCTGTGTGGGTTTCCTCCGGGTGCTCTGGTTTTCTCCCACAGTCCAAAGATGTACAGGTCAGGTGAATTGGCCATGCTAAATTGCCCATAGTGATAGGTGCATTAGTAGGGAGTGGGGGAATGGGTCTGGGTGGGTTACTCTTTGGAGGGTCGGTGTGGACTTGTTGGGCCAAATGGCCTGTTTCCGCACTGTAGGGAATCTAATCTAAACACCAGGTTAAAGTCCAACAGGTTGGTGTTTAGCCCAGATAATGTGTTGAAGCAAACCTGAGAATGTAACTTCTAAGAAAAGGTTTTGTGATATACATATGAAACTAACATGGACATTCTAACAGATGAGAGACTTAACAAACAATCAAGATATTTTTCAATGTATAATTTTAGTTACATCACACTGTAAACTTTTGCTATAAATTGTGTTTTACAGTTGTGTCCTCCACAACCACCTGATGAAGGAGCAGCGCTCCGAGAGCTAGTGCTTCCAATTAAACCTGTTGGACTTTAACCTGGTGCTATGTGATTTTAACTTTGTACCCCCCAGTCCAACACCGGCATCTCCAAATTATGTTGTCATTGCCTTTGTTTTTGCTAATAGTTCAATATAGGAAGGCGCATGCACAGGTTGCTATGATCTAATAGTTAGGAGCACCTTCGCAATGAGATAAATTAAAGGCTACAACCATTACCATTACAAGCACACATTGGATGCAGTATAAATCAAAATGACCCAGACACTGCCCAAATCTGGAAGGAAAACATCTGAGTGCATTGTGAGAAACCTACATTTCAAGTGGACGTAGTATAAAGAATTGATATGCATGTAATTCAACCAGAATCCAATGAGATGTAAACACTGTAGTTGTGACAAAATTTTGCATGAACTAAAACATTGCTCTACTTCATAGTAATTGTGACACAAGGCAACACATTGTCAGATCAGAAATAGAAAATACTGGGCAGGATCTCGGGAGACAGTCTGTCACCTCTTCATGCTTTACAGGTTATAAAGCCTACAGCATGAATCACCTCCTGTGTTTCTTAAATGCTGCCTGATCAGCTGAGTATTTTCAGCATTTCCTGTTATTTTCACATTTCTAGCATCTTAAGTATTTTGTTTCTTTACATCATACACAGCTGCAGTTTCTGCTTGACTTTGCTGTTGCAAAGGGCATACTTGCAGTTTCAATCTTGGCTTGGGTGGCCCACTCTCATTCTGCCTGAGTGAATGCAGTGTCTACAGATATTCTGCTTCACGGTGAGAGCTTTGCATTGAGTGCATGGCCAGTGGGTTGATTGTAACTAAATTTTGGTGCTCTGTTGTTCACGCATCATTGAGCATGAAGCAGCATTTGCCTGTCTTTAAGGGTACCAACATAAAGAGCTGAGAACAGGTGGTGTTACTGTTCACTAGAGTAAAATCAAAAGGTTTAATTTCTTTTCTATGTTCAATTTTGTAAAGTTTTATTTTAATACTGTATTTTCAATGACAGGTGACCATGATAAAATAGTGAACAAGAAGGAACTGGTTGCTTAAGTAAAATTTTGTTCTTTACAGCTTCCTTTCATCCCCAAAGCATTTTGAATTATTTTTGAAATTTATTTTCTATGTAAGTATGCCACAGAATTAATGCACAGTTAAGTTCTAGAAGTAGCATATCAGCCAAGTAACCTACATACTGATGGTTGTTGACCAAAGCACTGGAAGATTTCTTGAAATGGTCTTGACTTAACATCTCATTTGAAAGACATTGTGCATGACAGTGTGACCTTACTTCAGTGGTATAGTGCTTTATCATATGTTCAAGCTCTGGAATGCAATTTGAACTCATGACCTGCTCATTTGGAGGTTAGTGTGGTCAGCTGAAGTAAACTGAGAGCTGGTAAAGCTAGAAGCAGTATAAATGTTAAACCAGTAGAATGTCGGCAGATTAAGATATTCTGTCATCTGCAGTCTTCTGTGTGCAGAAAACAACAAATTCGTTTGAAATAAGCTGCTCGATAAACACAGTTGGGTGATTTTGGTTGCATTATTTCTGCATGAACCCAGGATGGTAGTGGGTTGTAAAAGGAATTTAATTTCCTCCCACCAGTTAGCATTGCTGACAGATCTTAGCGAAGAAATTTCCTGGCCACCTGGAAGTACTTTGAGTGGGGAATGGGGGCCTAGTGAGCAAATGGAAAATGGAGTTGCCAGATGTTATGCCAGCATGATTTCCTTAGCCCTTTTTCTAACGGATTTCCTTGCTTGTTCCAACCCAGACACCATGCGTCTTTCGCATTCTGAGGCTGTCATTCGAACTAGTATTCAAAGCAATGCTCAGGTGATTGCAGATAAACATATATTGAGCTCTGAATTGAGTTCAGGATATGTCTGAATCCAAGGTATTTAGTCACCTTCACATCATCTTGTGTGGGTCTTCCCATGCTGTCAATTATGTTCTTGAATCACAATGGGTGGCACTTAATGACTGTTCAGCTGGTGTGTTGACTGGCAGCATATCCTACACAGCCAAATCTGCTTTTCCTGGGAACTGCCTTGATGTTTTTCTGTTTCATCATTTCTACATCTGTTTTTTCTTCTGTGCAGCACATTAAAGACAAGCTTCTCTGTGCTGAGAGTTATCCCCTGCCTGTGTGGTTCATGATTTCTCCAGGAATCCAATCTCATCAACAAGTTTATAATCAGATCTTTGGGTCAACCAATGCTGTCTTCAATCATGAGTTTCTCAAACAATGATTTCAGTGTGGGCATGGGTCCAGTGACTTCAGTCAATGCTGTCCAGTAGTAATGCACCTTTTTCTTGTTTGCTGCATAACTTTGAAGGTATTCTTGTGTTAACATGCAACCCCCTTGAACAGGAAAAGGAAGACTATGCAGACGGCACTGAAGACCCTGAGGAAACCGAGCCATTGCATGCTTGAACACAGCTCGAGAGAGAGAGACCTTCAGCTGAGGAATCTGCTGCCCTGCATTAATAGTCATGTCCGATATATGTGCCACTCCTTTTGCACCATCTACCCTAATTCTAAAATTATTATTCATTTGGAAGATCTGCAAAAACAGAAACATCCTCACCATGCCATTTTAGAATTTTGTTGTGATTTTACTGGCTTGTGTATTATTTGTTGCCCTCATTTGAGTGCCTAATGCCTCAGCAATTCCTGTTTATTGCTTCAGCTTATGAGTGGAGCTAGGTTACTTGTATGGTGTTGATGTTTGGTGAACTCTAGGTGCGATTCACTTGCAAAATTTAACAACTTTCCATGTGTGGAACTAGTGTGCCGAGTTAGCCTTTTGGTATAAGGTTTGCAAAGGTATGCAAATGTTATCATGATATGGAATTGTTTTTCATTCTAATTACTTAAGCTGATGCTGCTACAGATTTACAGAGAAGTAGATGAGGAGCTCAGTGATCTGAGCCAAACTGCTGTCCAAGCGATTGCTAAATCTCTCCAAGGCAGAGAAAATAGGGTGAAAGTCAGAGCTTGCATATCTCTCGCTGGTACCGTTTATAGGGATGCTTTGTGTAATGGGCTTCAAGGTATTGACAGGCTTCATGGTTTGAATGCAAAATATCCATGAAAGGAGAGAATACTGTCATGCTGTCTGACCTGTTTTTGCCAGCTGCAGGGCAGTTTCTTCAGTAAATGGCTGGAATGTGGAGATCCGATTTGAAATGACGACACCCTGACGCTTGGATCTGTATTGTTTTCAGCTCTGCCAGGATGTGAGCTGGTTCTTTGGTTAGCTGACCAGCTATGTTAGTGTTTGATCTGCTGAGAGCAGTGTTGTCAGTCTCCGGACAGACCGAGCAGACCATGAGTAAAGGACAAGAGAAGGTAATCTCCTTGATAAGCATTTCTCCGTTCAATACCAGCACTATGCCACACTAGCTGTGTTGAGCAGAAGAGTGTGCGAATGAAGGGGTCAAGCAGAATGGCACCTGACACACACACACAACAATACTTCCAAAGAGTGTTGGGACTTCTCAGTATGTCCATGTGGCCTCTATCATCGAGCTATGGCACCCTACTGCAGCTGTACGCAGTCTTTTCCTTTATGAAAGCCAGAAGTGAAAATAGGCTTTCAATCCAGAGCCCAGCTGTGTGCATAAAGAGAGGTTTTGGGAATGGTCAAAGGGAGGTGTTATGAGGGTGAAAGTGCATGAAGGCTTTGCTTGTCCTCTTGATTGATTCAGCCATAAAAGTGGGAAGGGGTCTTTGATTGTGTGGAGGTGATAAGACAGAAGGAGTGTAATGTAAGCAAAAGTCTAACCTCTGCATTGCAGTCAGGCCATGAAGGGTAATTGTGCATGTATTCCCACACGGGTTATTACTGTGCACTAGAAAGAAGACTGCTGTGACCTCTGACAAACATACTGTATGATCATGTGCATTGCTGTGTCAGAAATATTTGGAGTCCTGCTCTTGTTAACCTCTGGCATTTTTCTGCAACTCCACAGCATTACTCCCCTTTGCTCACAAAAATGCTTCCCTTCAAACTACTAAAAGCCAGTTAGAAAAACTTGTAGGAGTGACCAGCATCTTGCTACTATTTGCCTATTCTCAGCAGATAAACTCATGTCCACCCTTCTTTGTTTGAATTTGCTGGTTATCGTCATAGTTTTGAAACTACTTGCTGCATTACAGTGGAATAGAAAATAGTAATTCCAGAGACTCAAACCTTCTTAATTAAGTCATTTAAATGGTGCAGAAGACTGGGAAATCCTGGAGCTTTATTTTTGAATGAAGACATATTCAT
Source organism: Chiloscyllium plagiosum (assembly GCF_037043375.1). Classification (NCBI taxonomy): domain Eukaryota; kingdom Metazoa; phylum Chordata; class Chondrichthyes; order Orectolobiformes; family Hemiscylliidae; genus Chiloscyllium; species Chiloscyllium plagiosum. The sequence continues at coordinate 21,328,447 of NW_028270159.1, forward strand.
ATGTAGCACTTTGTGTGACCACAAAGCACTTCATAGCCAATTAAGCACTTTTGCAGAGTGGCACTTTGTAGATAAGCAAAGAGCCTAATAACATCTGACCCCTGGCCCACTGATGGTCTAAATACAAAGGTACTTTTTTAAATGGTTCAGTGTCATCAGAAATTGAGCGTTTTTTAAAATGACGTTTTTGTATAAACTTTGTATAATTGCACTGTACTCGGTGTTGTGTATAATTAAAACAGTTGCTTTCATTTTTTTTTTCAAGAAATTGAAGCAGAATAGACATAGACTGTCAAATTAAATAAGGCTTCTGCTTTCTGGGTTGTGGGTTTGCAAACAAGTCAGCAAAGCAGCTTCCACAAAAAGGCATCTGGATGGGTATGTGAATAGGAAGGGCTTAGATTAGATTAGATTCCCTATAGTGTGGAAACAGGCCCTTTGGCCCAACAAGTCCACACCGACCCTCTGAAGAGCAGCCCACCCAGTCCCATTCCCCTACATTTACTCCTTCACCCAACACTATGCACAATTTAGCATGGCCAATTCACCTAACCTGCACATCTTTGGATTGTGGGAGGAAACCCACGTAGACACGAGGAGAATGTGCAAACTCCACACAGAGAGTTGCCCGAGGGGGGAGTTGAACTCTGGTCTCTGGCGCTATGAGGCAGTAGTGTTTAGAGGGATACGGGCCAAGTGCTGACAAATGGGAGTAGATTAATTTTGGATGTCTGGACGAGTTGGACCGAAGAGTTGGTTTCTGTGCTGTGCATCTCTGTGACTATAAGACAGGCATTGAAATACTTGCTGTATAGAAGGAAGTATTATCTACAGTAAGCTTTTCTCAAAAGAAGCAAGAATTGCAGACCCGTAAGATTTGCTTTTTTTATTCTCCGATTAAGCTCTGCCTGTGCAAACGTATTCACTACAGTTCATAAGGCAGCATGGAATGTGATTGTTTCCTTTCAACCCTTTCCCACAAAATGTTTTGGCTGATATTTTAAACTGTTCTATGTATAGTTAACGACAGATGTAATATGCTGTCTTGTATTTCACAGGTATATTGTCACATGGTCATATGGAGAAAAAGGACTTTAATACATGGCTTGATACCCTCTCCAGCACTTTTATCACTCTGACAGAGAACCAGAAAAATGAGACGCTAGACCACCTGATCAGCTTGAGTGGGGCTGTCCAATTGAGACACCTCTCTAACAATCTGGAGACACTTCTGAAACGAGACTTCCTCAAATTGCTTCCATTGGAACTTAGTTTTTACCTGTTGAAGTGGCTTGACCCACCAACCCTACTGATTTGTTGCCTAGTCTGCAAGCAGTGGAACAAGGTGATAAGTGCCTGTACTGAAGTGTGGCAGGAAGCCTGTCGAAGCTTAGGCTGGCAGATCGATGATACAATTCAGGATACTCTGCACTGGAAGAAGATTTATCTGAAGGCAGTTAAAAGGGTAAAGCAGTTACAGGACAAAGAAGCCTTTGAGACCTCCTCTTTAATTGGCCACAGTGCTAGAGTATATGCTCTTTATTATAAAGATGGATTGTTGTGCACAGGTCAGTATAACAAAAGATCACCATTCCAAGAATGTTTAGAAATAAAGAAGCATGCAAGATATGATTTGTGAAATGTTTATCTTTGCTAACCATTGGACCTTTTGCTGAGATAGCAGCAATAACATAAGGAGTGAACTGCAGGCCAGAATTTATTGGGGGGGTTACAAGATAATGATTTTTTTTCCTCTTTTGCTTGTTTCTCCTTAGTTCTTTTCCCCACATGGTGGGCAGACCTATTGATGCTGAAATCCTCTCTCTACATTCTGCTGCCCCTTTGGCTTTAGGTTTTTGGGAAGAAGGTGACCAACGTTTTTTTTTAATATTCTTTACTCCCCTTACTTTCGTCCAGTCAGCATAGATGAGGTTTACTTCTGGCCTGGTGCTGTGTTCGATTCATGGCTGACCTAGGGAGTCATGTAGCTTTTAATGAGATCCCAAAATCTTTGTGTTGTCAGTAATAACTGGTTATGGTTATCATCAATCTTTCTGGGTATTTGCTGTAATCCTCTCTAGACAAAGATTGGTATCGAATTTCGTGTTATCATACTGCAGTTGGAGAGTTAAGGTTTCTATGTTTAGAATTCTGCAGGAGTAATAATCTCGCTAGTATACACTACCTATCATTGCTTGATTGTTACTAAAAATAAGCTGAATCTGTTTATATCTGTCTGTTATTACTTCATTTGACAGCAGACTTCTTTCAGAGCACATTTCAGTCAGATGTGTGTTCCACTTGTCATTGATGCTAACATGTAATATGTTTCGATTTGATTAATTGTGTCTTGGCTCAATAGTGAATTGAGAAGATATAATGTTCCCTTCTTTATAGTGGTGCTCCAAGAAACACATGCATCCTGTACAGAAACCAAATCTAGAGTACTGACCAAAGTATTAAAGTTGACATCACAAGCTTTTATTGTCCCACAAAATAATTTTGTAATTTGAATTATTTTGGATAAATTATGCCTACCTTTTGTTCTTTTTGCTGCATTTTTATTTTGCCTTGACAAATTGAGCCCAGGACATGCTGAACAGTTAGATCTCCAAGGAACCGAGATAATACATAGGTAATAAGAGACCCAAATTATATTAGAGTGCAGTTGGTTCAGGTCCACTTTAGTGAGTAACTTTTGGCATTCTGATGAAATGAATTTTGTAGTGAAATTACTGCAGTTTAAAGTTTGTACTAATATCCACTTGTATAATATGCAGTGGTGCTTTTGTCCATATCATACATTTTTTGACTGCTTATTCTACATTGTTTTTGTTGTAGTATTAATATAAAACTAACTTACTAAAGCTGAGTAAATTGAAACAATGCAGCATTTGTAATGTTGATTTGAAAGTAGCACCTACGGGTACTTCTGGTACGAGGCCCTGTTTCGATGCTTAAGTGCTTCTCCATATAGCTACACAGTGGAGAGGGGTAGAAGCTCTCTCAAAACTGCTCAAATTCAATTGAGCTAAATCTAATATTTACTGCAGTTATTGCTGAAGTTTGAATTGGCCCAGACCAGAGAAACCAGTCACTTAGGAATGATCAGGTTTTGTTTTGCAGAAATTGGAAGTAGGAGAATTATCAGTTTGTAACATAAAAATGATAAGTCATCTTATTGTGAAACTGTTCATCACATTTGCTGAAATGATGAGTGATTTTTTTTTTAAACTACAGGTTCTGATGATCTATCTGCCAAACTCTGGGATGTTTGCACTGGTCAGTGTATATACGGGATCCAGACTCACACGTGTGCTACAGTAAAATTTGATGAGCAGAAGCTAGTTACTGGATCATTTGATAACACGATAGCCTGTTGGGACTGGAGCTCAGGAGCTAAAACCCAGCACTTCCGAGGTCATACAGGAGCAGGTAGTGAACTGCAGCGTATCTTTTGTAGATAGTTTTATCAATGGTTCTGCTGTGTGTTCTTTACAGTAATGATGTGGTGCTAATGTTGGATTGGGGTGGACAGTGTCAGAAGTCTCATGATACCAGGTCACCTGATGGAGTGGTGCTCTAAAAGCTTGTGACTTCAAATAAACTTGTTGGACTATAACCTGTGCAGTGTAACTGCTGACTTTGTCCGTTACAGTAAAATTGTGGTTAAATTAGTAATGGCTGTTACATTTGGCAGTGGCCCAACTCTTCACCTGAAGTCCTAAGGGCTCTCTAGCAGATACGTACATTCTCCAATCAAAGAAACCCTGTGAAACTGTAATGTGGTATATGGTGATTTATTTTTTTCATATAGCTCCAAAATATTGGGTGCAATACTTTGTCATTACTCACTACTTGTGGAAAGTGTTTTTTTTCACCCTCAGCTGTCATCTGTAATTTCATATTCTAAATCTTCAGCACACTTCTTTCTATCACTTATACAGAGAATACATTTCTTGCTCTTTAAGTTGGTGAGCTTGTGGGTGTTGTAATTCAGTATTTATTCACTGAAGAGCCTTTGCTTTGTTCATCTTGTGTTTTTTTTCCCAAAATGTTTTCCATCATGGAATTTAAGCTCCATAGTACCACTGGGAATATTAAACTGATGTATGCAATATCATACATCACCTAGTCTACTTGAACATTGGTGCATCATGCTTTCAAATTCCACTTACTGGGTTTATTTTTTTTCTTGTCTAGCGAAGCCTTTCTTCAGCTGCTTAGCTTCCTTCACATCCTTGCGCAAATGTCACAGTCTCTATATTGGTACCAGGCTGCCATAGTGGCTTGAAAGCTGCTCGCATCCCTAATTGCGACATACCAATTCTGGTTGCCAGTTGTTGAGAGTAACACTGAAATTAAAACCAATCCCAGTACAAAATGAAGTCAGTGAGTGGTAAACATCAGTGCTTCCCAAACTTCTTTTTTCCCCACTGTGACCCCATTTCGAACCTTGGAAACTGTTACTAGCCCTCACTGTTTGAGGTGCAAGTCAGAGATGATGGGGTGGGGGGAGTGAGATAGTTGTCGTATGCGTCAGTCATTGTTAACTTCAAGCTTGCAACTTAGGGAAGCCATGGTGTATACGTTAGATTATTTTCTGACATGCATAGTGATTCAGAAGATTGTCTTTTTTTCATTATCTGGCCCAGCCATTTTCTTCCCTTCCCTAGACCTTTGTCAACTCAACTATCTTCAGCAAAATGTCTCCTTAAGCACAGACAGAAATATAGCAAAGAATAGCCAACGTTTTCCACGCAAATTTTTTCGTTTGACTCGTGATATTAATATGACTTTGTTTCTAATATCAAAACAATTTTCTCTTCAGTTTTCAGTGTTGATTATAGTGACGAGCTAGATATCCTGGTCAGTGGGTCTGCAGATTTCACTGTGAAAGTCTGGTCATTGTCAACGGGAATCTGCCTGAATACGCTTACTGAGCATACTGAATGGGTGACTAAGGTACCATTATTGTGCCACGTTTTAGTTCCAATGGTGCTTTGCCTGTTCTGTTAAATAAAATTTAAGTTGTTACTTTGAGGATGGACCTAACTCTGTGATTTACCACTTGCTGTGGATTTTGATGAATTTTTATATTCTGAATTGGTGCTGGGAATGGGTCATTTGCTACCACAGGTATTCAATATAAGGAACTTGCATGAGTTTAATCTAATCCAGATGTCTTGTAAAGCTTCCTTTATGGTGCCACAGGAATGCCACAGAAAGAGGGCTTCACTAGTGTAAAGTTTCAATTTTTTCATCTGAGAGTGCCTTTAAGTGAGCTTGTCTGCTTGCAGACCAGGCACTGATATGGAGCTGCCAAATTTGAGAGGGGGTTGGTTTGGAAGCTCTTTAAACCCAGACTATTTTTTTTTTTTTGCTTTTTTTATTAACCCCCACACTACCGCCTAACTGCGGTAGTGTCTATTTTTTCCCCCAGCACCCATGGTGTGTGTGTGTGCAGGTGTGAGACACAAAGTGCACGAATCTTTATTCAATTTCCACCATCAGGAAGATAAGAAAACACCCGAGTGGCCAGTGACAAGCAGTGCCCTTCACATCAAAGGGCAATGCTGTGTGATCAAAACAGTGAAGGGGAGGGTAGGGACTAAATCAAAATAGAGTTGGAGAGGGAACCCAGACTATTTATTCTTCCATGTTCTCATTTTCTCTTAATTATTAACCTAATTGTTGTCATAAATTGTAGCTTGTGGTATCCAGATCAAAATTAATCACTTCATGAAAATAGACCTGTCCAATGCAAACGATGTGCCTTGTGCTGTCTTACTACCAGCCACTAAGATTTCTGTACTCAAACTGTTACAAACTCTGTTAAACCTGAGACTTCAGAGCAGTTATAGTCATTCAACTGTGAAGAGGTCCATTAAATCCGTGCCAATTCACTACACTAATCCCACTTTCCAGCACTTGACTCATAATCGCTGGCCTATTACTTGCACTCGACCTCTTCATTTCCAACTGCTGCTGGGACATTAACCGCCTCAACCTGTCTACCCCCCTCCCCCACTCCAACCTCTCACCCTCACAACACGCAGCCCTCCAATCCCTCTGCTCCGATCCCAACCTCCCCATCAAGCCAGCGGATAAAGGGGCCGCAGTGGTAATCTGGCGCACTGACCTCTACACCGCTGAAGCCAAACACCAACTCGAGGACACCTCTTCCTACTGCCCCCTCGACCATGACCCCACTCCCCCATCACCAAACCATCATCTCCCAGACCATACAGAACCTCATCACCTCAGGAGATCTCCCACCCACAGCTTCCAACCTCATAGTCCGGGAACCCCGCACTGCCCGGTTCTACCTCCTTCCCAAGATTCACAAGCCTGACCATCCTGGCCGACCCATTGTCTCAGCATGCTCCTGCCCCACTGAACTCGACACTGTCCTACCTCGACACTGTCCTATCCCCCCTAGTCCAGGAACTCCCCACATACGTTTGAGACACCACCCACGCCTTCCACCTCCTCCAAGACTTCCGTTTCCCCGGCCCCCAATGCCTCATCTTCACCATGGATATCCAATCCCTCTACACCTCCATCCGCCATGACCAGGGCCTCCAAGCCCTCCGTTTTTTCCTCTCCAGACGTCCCCAACTGTACCCTTCCACCGACACTCTCATTCGTTTGGCCGAACTAGTCCTCACCCTTAACAATTTCTCCTTTGAATCTTCCCACTTCCTCCAGACCAAAGGGGTAGCCATGGGCACACGTATGGACCCCAGCTATGCCTGTCTCTTTGTTGGCTATGTAGAGCAGTTGATCTTCTGTAATTACACCGGCATCACTCCCCACCTCTTCCTCCGCTACATTGATGACTGCATTGGCGCCACCTCGTGCTCCCGCGAGGAGGTTGAGCAATTCATCAACTTCACCAACACATTCCACCCTGACCTTAAATTTACCTGGACCATCTCTGACACCTCCCTCCCCTTCCTGGACCATCTCCATTAATGACGAACGACTTGACACTGACATTTTTTACAAACCCACCGACTCCCACAGCTACCTGGATTACACCTCTTCCCACCCTACCTCTTGCAAAAATGCCATCCCGTATTCCCAATTCCTCCGCCTCCGCCGTATCTGCTCCCAGGAGGACCAGTTCCACCATAGAACATACCAAATGACCTCCTTCTTTAGAGACCGCAATTTCCCTTCCCACGTGGTTAAAGATGCCCTCCAATGCATCTCATCTATATCCCGCACCTCCACCCTCAGACCCCACCCCTCCAACCATAACAAGGACAGAACGCCCCTGGTGCTCACCTTCCACCCTACCAACCTTCGCATAAACCAAATCATCCACCGACATTTCCGCCACCTCCAAACAGACCCCACCACCAGGAATATATTTCCCTCCCCACCCCTTTCCGCCTTCCGCAAAGACCGTTCCCTCCGTGACTACCTGGTCAGGTCCACGCCCCCCGAGAACCCAACCTCCCATCCTGGCACTTTCCCCTGCCACTGCAGGAACTGTAAAACCTGCGCCCACACCTCCTCCCTCATCTCTATCCAAGGCCCTAAAGGAGCCTTCCACATCCATCAAAGTTTTACTTGCACACCCACTAATATCATTTATTGTATCCGTTGCTCCCGATGCGGTCTCCTCTACATTGGGGAGACTGGGCGCCTCCTAGCAGAGTGCTTTAGGGAACATCTCCGGGACACCTGCACCAATCAACCAAACCGCCACGTGGCCCAACATTTCAACTCCCCCTCCCACTCTGCCGAGGACATGGAGGTCCTGGGCCTTCTTCACCGTCGCTCCCTCACCACCAGACTCCTGGAGGAAGAACGCCTTAACTTCTGCCTCGGAACACTTCAACCCCAGGGCATCAATGTGGACTTCAACAGTTTCCTCATTTCCCCTTCCCCTACCTCACCCTAGTTCCAAACTTCCAGCTCAGCACTGTCCCCATGACTTGTCCGGATTTGTCCTACCTGCCTATCTCCTTTTCCACCTATCCACTCCACCCTCTCCTCCCTGACCTATCACCTTCATCCCCTCCCCCACTCACCCATTGTACTCTATGCTACTTTCTCCCCACCCCCACCCTCCTCTAGCTTATCTCTCCATGCTTCAGGCTCACTGCCTTTATTCCTGATGAAGGGCTTTTGCCCGAAACATCGATTTCGAAGCTCCTTGGATGCTGCCTGAACTGCTGTGCTCTTCCAGCACCACTAATCCTGAATCTGGTTTCTAGTATCTGCAGTCATTATTTTTACCTCATAATCTGAAATGTCATGACATTTCATTACTGCATATTCATGTACTTTTTAAAAGTTGAGGTTTCCCACCTCTACTACCATGTCAGGCAGTCCATTCCAGATTCCCCATCTCTCCTGTTTGGGGAGGGGATGGGGGGAAAAAAAAGGTTTTCCTCAAATCCCCCTCAACTTCCTGCCCTAAGAACAGCTGCTTCCTATCTATTCTGTCTAGGCGCCTTGTGTACTTCAATCTCCCCTCAGCTGTCTCTGCTCAAAGGAAACAACCCAAGTCTATCTAGCCTCTCTTTGTAGCTAAACAGTGGTCAGAGGAATTTGGCTGCAACAGTTTTGCTGTTATGTAGCACTCGGTAATTGTGAAATTTGAAGACCCGTAGCAAAACCTAATGGTTTCAGTGAGTGGGATTAAACCTCTGCCACCACAAAACTGTCAGTTATTACCTTTTTAAATATAAGATGTTAAGCTGTAATATTGTCATTGGAATCTGGCCTCGTCATGTACATTTGGCCAAGCTGAATTCAAAACAAAATCTAATATAGTAACTTTCTAACAAGGATAGGTGGACAATTGGAATTGGTGTATTGTAAACCACATGTAAAATGGCTGTTATTCATTAGTAGTTAGAATGCACCTGTTTCCTAAGTTTGACTTAAGTTTAAGTGCACCTTTTAAAACTTATCATGTTAATGAATTTCAGGAAACTGCTCTAATTTTTCATTTGCAACTTAATGCCATGTCGGTGAATTTCAGCAATAGACTGGTTGAACTGGTGGCATGTGTGGACAATTCTGTGATGTTGCAGTCTTGGTTAAGCATCTCCAAAACAGGATAATTTTGCCATAGCGATGAATCCGAGCTGTCATAGTCTTATGACTCTTTTTAATATTATTTGATTTTCTAATGTCTGTCACAATCTCTACTTAAGCATCTTTTCTTTCTCAATGTAGGTGGTTTTACAGGTCAGCCAGGTAGAATCCGTGATGCACAATCCAGGGGATTATATTTTACTAAGTGCTGATAAATATGAAATCAAGGTAATTCCATTTTTTAAGGGAAAAATGCACTGTTGTAGCATTTTACTATTAGGCTACTTGCCCTTTGTCAGCAGTGCTTGAGATTGCTGGACATCTCCAAATGGCACAGCTTGAAAATCTTGCACAAAAATAATGGCCACTCATGGGCAGACCCCTACAGTGTGTGCAGGTTTTCTTTGGTTTTATTGTATAAATGTTTTGTTATTCATAGAATATAAATTTACCTGTTTGATTTTTCTTTATAATTATTAAAACTCCTGATTGTGCTTTTACTGATACATATAACTAATGACCTACTCCAAATACAGGAATTTCAAGATTGCTACAAAGCAGTTGGCATGTGGTGATCAGTTTGTTGCTGGTCAACCACATTTACATAAATAAAAGATTTAGGTCTTTAATTTTGCATCAAACAATGCTATAATTTGTTGCATCAGTCTTCCTTCAGATAACAGACTGGCTTGAATAGTGGAATGGATTGACAGGAATTTATTCTGTTTTATTCCAATACTTAACTTGCTCACAAACTGCAGATAAAGTTTTGTGCTTTTTGGCTACAGCCATTTGTGAGGCTCTTTACAACAGCACTGTGCCTCAATATCAGAATTTGACACTCTCTCCAAAGAAAACCATTGACCAGTATACAAAAGTAGCTAAAAGATAAACTATTTTTTATTTGGAATTCGAAGCTTATGAAACGTAGCTGCGATGGAAGTGTACAAAATAATCCAAATGCAAATAATTTACTAATGTTTTTGGTGAAAGTTTGTCTCCAAAACCAGCAAACTCCAAATTTTTAAGCACAATGGGTTTATTTTAGTTTCAAACCCATGTTGGAGGTGTAAAATGAAGGATGCCATGCCTCTACATTTTAGTAATCTATTTCATTTTTTTTTCTTATATACTGATCTCCTTGTGCATAAAGTCCTGTTCCATGCACAACCTAAAGCGTTTTTATGATTATTGACAAGGGAGTTAACATGTGACTTAACCAGGGAGGTGTCACAGTCCTTGCAGAGATATGACTAACTTAACCCTTCTCTCTTTCATTGAATCTCTCTCCTCTATTGTCTTCTTTCTTTTTCCTTTCTGCCATTGTCTCTTTCTCCCCCTATCATTTCTCCTGCTTCAACCCCACCTCCAGCACCCACCCACTCTGGCACAGAGGTTTCTCATGCCAATTCCATGCAGCTCTGCTAATGTTCAGATAACTTTGAAACAGATTGTGATCCACAAAGCAAAATTTAGTGGATGACCCCCCCCCCCCCCAAGAGAGAATTGGTGGCTCGGTGGTTAGCACTGTTCACTCTCAGCACCAGAGACCTGAGTTTGATTCCACCCTCAGGTGACTGTGAAGTTTTGCACATTCTTCCTAAGCCTGTGTGGGTTTCCTTTGGGTGCTCTGGTTTCCTCCCACAGCCCAAAAATGTGCAAGTTAGGTAGATTGGCCATGCTAAATTGCCCATTGTCTCCAGGGATGTGCAGGCTGGGTGGATTAGCCATGGGAAATATAGGTTACAAAGAAAGGGTAGCGGTGTAGGTCTGAGTGGGATGCACTGGTGTGGACTTAATGGGCCAAATGGCCTGCTTCCACACTGTAGGGATTCTGTGATTCTAAGAGTTCCATTTTTATAACTTGAAAAACAAATTGGCATCACTGCAAAGTAATTGTGAATTAATAGATATGCTGCATGCAGAATAGCAGAGGTAAAAAGGCTATCGCCTAGCATCAGTAGTCAATTGACCCACAGATATTGTTTCTAATTTCATCCAGACAGTTGTTCCAAGTAGTGTTCCAGTTTCTCCTCTTCGAGGAGTTTGTTGATTCTCTGCAGGTAAAAAGCAGAAATCTGCATTTCTGATCTTTTTGCCTCAATGTTCTGTATGTGCCACAGAGTCTCTGTATTTTAACTTCCATAATGATGGCGCTGCCTCCATGTCAAATGTTCCCAGATCGCATGGGTCGCTTGTCTTTTAATCCAAAAGTTGCAATTTGTTCCTTTTATGGTGATGCAAACTCTTGGAAAAAGACTTCTAAACTTTGCAAAGCAAAACTTCCCACACATTTTAAAGTAACCGTGAATCTCAAGTTGCGTTCTGAATAGTGTTTCTTCAAGTCCATTACATTCAGGGTCATCTTTTCACGATAATTTGCAAGGATGAAAGTAGTTAAAAGATTCTCTTCCTTTGTGAATGGCTCACTTGATTAACGGTTTGGGTTTATATATTTCATGTGCTACAGAATTATCTGTTGGAGGTAACTTCTAATAATTCCCCTCTGGTAACCCGTTCAGGTGTGAAAAGCACCAGTGAAACTATAATGTGCTTGGTGAACAAAGCACATTTCCAGAAGTTGAATCCTGCTCTCCACATCAATATTCTTTAAGGATATCTGGTGTTAAAAAATGCCATATTTTTATTGGTTACCTTATTACACCCTCTCAAAGTTGGTTCCATCCTTCCGGATTCCATTCCTGATAATCTGAGAGGTCCAGTTAGACTATTTAATAGAAAGGCTTTGAATCAAATACATGAATTGGGAGAAAGCTTTTAGGAAAGCTAGCTTGTAGTTTAAGAATGATTGACTGAGCCATGTATCTCATTATGGCATTCTTATGTGCACACAGACATTTTTGAAATCTACTAATAGTTCTAAAATATTTTACAAAATTTAATTATCTGGTGCATTTATAGGTTTGGCCAATTGGGAGAGAGGTCAACTGCAAGTGTTTGAAGACACTTGCTGTGTCAAATGATCGAAGCATATGCCTCCAACCAAGACTGCAATTTGATGGCAAGCACATTGTCTGCGCATCGGATCTAGGATTGTACCAATGGGACTTTGCCAGTTATGATATTATCAGGTATTGTCCAGTTGTTCCATTTGTCAAGATTATCAAGAACATTTTAATGAAAACTTGACTATCATGGGCATGTGCTGAAAATGTGTTGCTGGAAAAGCGCAGCAGGTCAGGCAGCATCCAGGGAACAGGAGAATCGACGTATCGGGCATAAACCCTTCTTCAGGAATGAGGAAAGTGTGTCCAACAGGCTAAGATAAAAGGTAGGGAGGAGGGACTTGGGGGAGGGGCGTCAGAAATGCGATAGGTGGAAAGAGGTCAAGGTGAGGGTGATAGGTCAGACTGGGGTGGGGGCGGAGAGGTCAGGAAGAAGATTGCAAGTTAGGAAGGCGGTGCTGAATTCGATGGATTTGACTGAGACAAGGTGGGGGGAGGGGAAATGAGGAAACTGGAGAAATCCGAGTTCATCCGTTGGTTATATTGTTTAATAACTACAATGTAAAACTGCAAAACTAAATTCAATAAATCTGCATTGTAACCCAGTGTCGTATAGAGCAGTATTGTTGGGGAAAAAAAAAATACATATTTTGTTTCGGCTTCTCATCATGCACTCCTCAGGGAAATTGGCAAGTAATACCAGAATAAAAGGAAAAAAAAGCCTTTTTATTACTGAGTGAGAAGATTGATTGGCAAATATGTTAGCTTCTAATTGTTAGAGGCATCACCGTGGGGAATGCACCAAAAGGAGGATGATTGACAGTGAGCTGTCAAGTTTGTGTAAATGTAACGAAACAGGTTGACTGTGGTCAAGGCAGTGACCTGAAAAATGAACCAGTGAATGGGTGTTAATCTATTTTGTTGAGTTTAAACAGGTCCCGTGTATGCCCCTTTAAAAAAAGGACTGTTTGTGTTTAAGTATGTATTTTCCAGTATGTGCAAATATACCGCACTGTGGGCCTGACTAATTCTTGGTACAAAAAACTGGAAGAATCATAGATACTGGAAATCAGGCAAACAGATTTCTGGAAAAACTCAGCAGGTTTGGGAATGTCTGCGGAGAGAAAGCAGTTTTGTGTCCACTGTCCCTTCAGAATTGATGGTAGCTAGGAAAAGGTTGATATTTATGCAGAAAATGGGTGGTGGTGGGGTTTGAGGGAGTAACTATGGGAGAAGATAGAGATAAGCAGTTGGGTAGACAAAAGAGTGGGTAAAGATCAGTCTGAGGAAATAACTGGCTGCTCTTCGTAGGGTTGCGGGTGTAGCAGACCATATGACAAGGCCTGGTATGTGAGGGTTGGCTAAGGACAATGGAGAAGGTGCCTCCAGCCTAGTATTGTTGAACTTTAATATTAAAGTCCATAAGGCTGCTGAGTTCCCTTGGCTACACCATGATGTCCTGCGCATCTGTCAGTCCAGTCTACTGTATTCGCTGCTCACAATGTGGTTCCTTCTACACTGGGAAACAAAGCGCAGACTGGGTGATGCTTTACAGAACACTTTTCCTGCCCCGAGATCTCTGTCTCAGGTTTGCTGCTGGAAAAACAGCAACTCATTTTCCACCTGGTAACTCAACAGCCTTCTGGACTCAATATCAAGTTCAACAATTTAAGGGCTTGAAGCATGTGCCTTAATACCTACTTATGTGGAGAAAGTGAGGACTGCAGATGCTGGAGATCAGAGCTGAAAATGTGTTGCTGGAAAAACGCAGCAGGTCAGGCAGCATCCAAGGAGCAGGAGAATCGACCTTTCGGGCATGAGCCCTTCTGTCAATATTGTTTGAGCATGCTGCTAGGATATGCTTTGGGATGTATCACTACCCAACAGGTAAGTGCATATTAATAATTGCCATTCAACATTAGAATCTACTGAATTGTCAATTTGTCTGTTTCCTTTTAGACCTTTTGAAGAGACTCGAGTGTTGAATGATTTTTTTTTCCCATTGTATTAACGTCATCTTTTAGAATACAGCTTTACCTATTTGTAATTATTTCTTGACAGAGTTATTAGAACTCCGGATTCCTCGAATCTTTCTTTGCTGAGCCAGGGAGAGATCTTTGCTCTGCTGTTCGACAGCCATTATCTGTATATAATGGACTTAAGGACAGAGAAACTGGTTGGTCGCTGGCCTCTACCCGCGTACCGGAAATCGAAGAGAGGTTCTAGCTTCCTGGCGGGAGAAACTGCGTGGCTCAATGGACTCAATGGCAAGAATGACACAGGCCTGGTTTTTGCCACCAGCATGCCAGATCATAGTATTCATTTGGTCCTATGGAAGGAGAATGGATGAAGTAAAGGATGAAAACTGTAGGGCAGAGCCCTTGTACTGCAGTTGCAGAGGATATTTCAGAGAATGCAAAACGCTGCATGAACCAAAGTCCTGCGGAAGAGCTGGCGTTCTCGTGTGTACAGTACAGTTAATTGCCTTTATTTTTTTTAAAATGTCAAATGACACCAGCATGTTGGAAATTATTTTTACAGCTTAAATCCATTTGCTTGCAAATTGATGTAACCAATACAGGAACAGGGAAGAGAGAACACAAGTCATATCAGTTTAATTTTGAGGCACTGTTTAGGAATTTATTATAAGCTGATGGTTGAAAATTATGCTTGACAAGCACATTTCAATGTAACAAATTTATTGTTTGCAGTATTCTGAACATTCCCTGAATGTCTTCATTTTTTCTGCACCTGACAATAAGGAACACCTTACTTTTTAGAAATACATACATTTCCATTCAGGACTTTGCCTTAATGCTTTTAGTAGTGGTTGCTCTCAAAGAACATGTTTATAGACCATAGGTACTTCAAATTTGTCCACATTTTATATTTTGGTATAGTCAGTATTTACAATGATCTTTTTATTGAAATTTTGCCCATGTTGTCACAGTTGTTAATTATCTTCAATATATTCTTTCTGGAAAAAAAATGTTGGGAATTTACTTGGTTGCTTTGATCATTTTAAGTCTAAACATGGAACTCTTATCACAAAATACTGTAATGAAGAAGATATTCACCTTTGCACTTGAGTTTGCTCGACACTACTTAAGCTGTTTCATTCTCTATTAAGATTTGGGGGTGGTAGGTTAAAGTGGGAATGCGAGTGGGGTGACCACCACCTCACTGCCTCCCATAAGACATGGTCATCTATAAAGCTGTTTGTCAATGTTGAGATCGGAAACTGTTGTACAGCTTTCAGTTAAGGGATTTGCTGTCCGTACTGCTTAAATAGGAGCAGGATTAGGCTGTTCTGCCATTCAGTGAGATTATAGCTTATCTGTATCTATCTGCTTTGGCTTTATCCCTGCTCAGATGGAACTACTGTGCTCCTGCCCAAGAGCAAGTTGTGAGTATGATTTTTAAATACTATGGACTGTGGGCAGAGCAATCACTGATGTATGTATAATATAGTTTTTAAATGCAGGAACAAGCACTTTTAAAGTCTTTTACTGTGCTTATCTCTGCTGTCAAGGCTGTAATTACAGCTGTTCCATGGTGATGCTTAAATGACACCCCTGTGGTAATATTTGTTGGAGGATTGCACAGGTCTATGTAACTTGTTTCGAATCTGTGGATTTCTTCTTGAGGAATACACAGCTTTGGCTGAGAATTGGAAGAAAGGAATAAGACTTCATCTGTTGCATTCGTTATATGTAAAATAGTGAAGATTTTTATTTAAAAAGTCAGCAATATGAAAAATATGACTGAAATGTAGAATATAAAATTGTAACAGGTGCTTTGTTCAAACTTTTTCTGAACGATGGATATTTTCCCCTCCTTGTGCATGTAAAACCAAAATAACAGAGCAGGTCCAATGACCAGCTCCCCTTTGGTTATGCTGTGTACCACGACTCCTTGTATCTTAAAAGCATCTGCTACCAAAGCATTACAAATTTTATTTCATGTGTTGTCGTCTCTATTTGGAATGTCACATGTTATGGATTCTGAGCCACTTTTGAATGCAAATTCTGGAATAGATTTTAAAAGTCTGACAACTGTATGAAGTTCCTGGTTTCATGTGGCAATTACAATATTCACTTTCCTTTCATCTTCGGTTTGAATATATTGAGTATTAGTTGCTTGTAGATTGTTTCAGAAAGAAACTTTTAACCTCATTTCAACAGATTAACCTCTTGCTGCCTATCATAACCTCAGACTATCTGACACATATGCAATAATACATTTGTCTAAGGAAGTGAAGCATTTTGGTTTTTCTATGCAGCCTCTTATTTGTTTAATCTTGCATTTCCTCATGTATATGCTATCTGTCTGTTTTAGTAATGTGAAAGTGTTTAGGCAGCTTTTACAAAATGCAGCTGACTGTCAAACGTGCAATTATCTGAAAGGTTTTGCTGGCATATTTGTTTGGAGTAATATGTCAAGACGTCATCATGGTAATATCAAATGTTTACTGGAGTTGCCAAAGATTTACACCAAGGTTGAGTTTTATCCTTGCATATACATATACAATAGCTACATGGTTTGATTCCCAGAATGACAATGAGATCAATTCTTCTGAAGTATTATCTGTTTTTAAATCTGTGGGTTTGGCTGTAGCAATGACATCCATTGAAGTAAAATCATCCTATTTATCCGTATGATGACTGGCAGTGACATGTAAACCACAAGGTGCACGTTTCTCCCTTTCTTCCTCCTTTCCTCCTTTTTCCTCCCTCCCTTCTCTTTTTATTTCTCTTCTCTTTTCTCTTTTCTCTTCTCTCTCTCACCCACCTCTCTCCTTTTTCCTGCTTTACAATGTACCCCACCTTTGATCTCCAGTACCTACAAGAATTCTCTACAAAGTGTTTTTGAAATCCTGAAAGACCTTCAAGGTAAGTAACTGTATTTAAACATTATTCTTATTTGAACGGAATCTATTAAGCTTGTGATATTGACAGTGCACTGATGTGAATGACTCTTAGGAGACTGCTCTCATATTTCCTGGAGATTGGTCAGGAGTTGCTTATAAACATTCATGAGGCAGCAATTGCAGCAGAAATATATGGAAGATGAGAAACTACCTTTTAGTGTGAAAAGTAGAGACAGAAGTAGGTCATTCAGCCCATTATGTCTGTTCTATTATTCAATGAGATCATGGCTGATCTGGTAATCCTGAACTCCGCTTTCTGGCCTTTTACTT
Source organism: Chiloscyllium plagiosum (assembly GCF_037043375.1). NCBI lineage: Eukaryota > Metazoa > Chordata > Chondrichthyes > Orectolobiformes > Hemiscylliidae > Chiloscyllium > Chiloscyllium plagiosum. Next base: position 21,345,673 of record NW_028270159.1, read on the forward strand.
GTAGCTTTTGATTCCTTTAGTGATTAAACCTCTGTCCCCCTCAGCCTGGAATGTACTTAATGACCCAGCCAAACTGCCCTTTGCGGTAAAGAATTTGACTATCTTCAAAGAAGAAATTCTTCCTAATATCTGTTTCAAATGCACTATCCTTTATTCTGAGATTATGCCCTCTGGTCCTAGATGCTCTCACAAGAGAAGGCACCCTTTCTGCATCTACTTTTTAAATCCCCTAAGAATCTGGATGTTTCAATATGGTCACCTCTCATTCTACTACATTCCAGTGAGTGCAGGTCCAACCTACTCGACTTCTCCTAATGAGTCAATCCCTCCAGACCTGGTTCAGCTTAGTCCATTTGCTTAATTTGACTATGTCCCATTGCCTTGCCTTCCCACTACTTTGGCCATCTGAAAATTTGGCTGCAGTATATTTCACTTTACTCATCCAAGTCATTAACACATATATTATTCATAATTGTGGCCCCAGCACTGATCCTTGTGGCACTCCACTTATTATAGGTTGCCATCCTAAAAATGATCCCAACCCATTGCTTTCTCTCCCCCACCCCCACCCCAATGACAACTCTTAGTCTTCTGTTAGTTCGTGACTCCTCTGTCGATGGTATGTACTACCCATAGCATCATGGGCTCTTATTATGCCTATTGTTTGGTATCTTTTCAATCACCGTTATATCCACTGCATCGCTTTTGTTCTCCTTGTTACATCCTCAAAATTCTAGAAAATATGTCAGGTACAATTTCCCTTCATGAACTCAAGCTGACTCTGCTTGATTTATGTATTTCTAAATGCTCAATTACATCCTTTATAATTAACTCTAACATGTTTCCCAATAACAAATGCTGTTAACTGGCCTATAGTCACCTGTGTTTTTTTTGTCTTCCCTTTTTAATCCAATCTGAAGATGTGTTGCTGGAAAAGCACAGCAGGTCAGGCAGCATCCAAGGAGCAGGAGAATCGACGTTTCGGGCATAAGCCCTTCTTCAGGAATAAGGAAAGTGTGTCCAGCAGGCTAAGATAAAAGTTAGGGAGGAGGGACTTGGGGGAGGGGTGTTGGAAATGCGATAGGTGGAAGGAGGTCAATTTAATCCAATGGCAATTTTCCAATCATTTGGAACTATGTCAGAATCTAATGTTTCTTGGAAGATTATTACTGGTGTGTCCACTGTCCCTGTAGCTAGTTTTTAATAAATTTGTTGATGGGACATAGGCATCGCTGGTTGGCCAGCAATTTATTGCTCACTTCTTGTTACCCCCAAGAAGATGGTGGTGAGCTGCTTTCTTGTACTGCTGCAATCCACATGCTGTAAGATCACCTACAATGCCATTAGGAAGACATCTCTACGATTTTGAAGCAGCGTCAGTTAAGGAACGGTGATATCAGGATGGTGAGTGACTTGGAGGGAACTTACAGGTAGTGGCGTTCCTTTTTTTCCTGTGGCCCTTCTCCTTGATGAGTTTGGGAGGTGCTGTTTGGGGATCTTTGACTCTGGATGTAGGTTTGCTCGCTGAGCTGGAAAATTCATTTTCAGATGTTTTGTCACCATACTAGGTAACATCTTCAGTGAGCCTCCGGACAAAGCACTGCTGATTTTCCCTGCTTTCTATTTGTGTTTGGGGTTCTTTGGGTTGGTGATGTCATTTCCTGTTCTTTTTCTCAGGGGGTGGTAGATGGGGTCCAAATCAATGTGTTTATTGATAGAATTCCAGTTGAAATACCTTGCTTCTAGAAATTCTCGTGCGTGTCTCTGGCTTGTCCGAGGATGGATGTTTTGTCCCAGTCGAAGTGGTGTCCTTCTTGATCTGTATGTAAGGATACTAGTGAGAATGGGTCATGTCATTTTGTCGCTTGTGATGTTCATGTACCCTGGTGGCTAGTTTTCTGCCTGTTTGTCCAATGTAGTGTTTGTTACAGTCCTTGCATGGTTTTTTGTAAGTGGAGCAAGCCTACATCCAGAACCTCAACCTGAGCTACAAATCTTCTCAAAACTCAATCTTTGTCTTTAATATCTTCGGAAGCATTTTATTAGGTCAAGGAGATTTATTGGTCTTTAGCCCCATTAGTTTCTTGAGCACATTTTCTCTAGTGATAGATATTGATTAGTTCCCTCTCCTCCTTGTGCCCTTGGTTACACCAGTATTCCATAATTACTGAATATTCTATTGTGAAGACTGATTCAAAATATTTATTCAACTCCGCTGCCATTTTCTGGTTCCCCATTATTATTTCCCCAGCCACATTCTGTAAGGGGCCTATGTTCACGTTGACTTCTTTATTCCTTTTTATAAATTTAAAGGAGCTCTTCCTGTCTGTCCTGATATTACTTGCAAGTTTGCCATCAAAATTCATATTCTCCCTCTTTTTCCTTTGTTTTTGTCATCTTTAGTTGAATTTTAAAACCTTCCCAATCTTTGCCACATTGTTTTTTTTTATTTTCCAATTTGATGTTATCTTGGTTAACCACGGTTGGCTTATTTTCTTAAACATCTTTCTTTTGTTTCTTAAGCATTTTTTTGTTGCTAACCTCCATTCCCAGTCCGCACTCTAGCCAGCTCTGTCCTCATTCCTTTATAATCACCCTCATTTAAAACTTAGCACAATTGTTTCTGATTCAAGTTCCTCCCACTCAAATTGAATGATAAATTTTGCCATGTTATGGTCTGTGTTTCCTGGGGAGTCTTTTACTCTGAAATCATATTAAACATTACACATCACCAGATCCAAAATAGCCTGATTCCTGATTGATTGATTGACAACGTATTGTCCTATGAAACAGTCTCAGGTGCAGTCTACTGTCCTACAGTATTGCCTTTTCCTTTTTAATTCTAACCTCTATCCCATATGGATTCTGTCTCCAGATTCTTGCTATCATGCAACTCTCATGTCACACCAACAATGCCACTCCACCACTTTGCTTTCTGCCTGTCCTTTCGAAAGCTATTTATACCTTTTTGTATTTAGTTACAACTTCGATCTCATTGTAACCATGTCTCTGTAATGGCTATAAAACTATACCTGTTTACTTGTGTTTGTGCTGTTCATCCATTTATTTTGTTCTCAATACAATGCATGTTTAAGTAAAGAGCCATTAACTTTGCCTTTTGACTGCTCTTTCTCTCTTCCTTCCCCCCCCCCCCCCCCCCCAACCTCTTACAGCTGTTAGTCAATGTAGATTTTAAAAATATAACTATACTGAAATATCAGTCATTTATTATGGGAAAGCTAATTTTCATTTTCATAAACCATGAATTGGCAAAATTGATGATAGCATGCTGAACAGTTAAAACTCCACCCCTTCCCACTGTTTTCAGTTGTCATAGAGTTTAACAGTATGTGAAGGAGCCCTTCAACTTATCATATCTGTGCCAGTCATCAAATACCAATCAACTCTCAATCTAGGTCACAGCCTTGCAGTTGAAGTGTTCATCTCAATACTTAAATGTGAGTATCTCTATTTCTATCAGCCTTTCGGGGTATGATTTTCAGATATCCTGCCCCTTCTGGCCTTTTTTTTTTTAAAAAAAAGTTTATTTAAATCCCTCTACTGCTCCTGCCCCTTCCTTCAAATGTATGACCCCTTATAATTGACCTTTCTGCTGTGTATGTCTCAATTGGGCCCATCATCTACCTCTTACTGTAAGGAAATTTGCAGGTCTTCATTAAGCCTTCTGACACTAAAACTGTCCTTCTGATAACTTGTTGCAGGTCAAATATTCAGATTTGGCCACATGGAGGGGTGAAAGGCAGCAAATTCACACATCACGCAAAAATAAATGCCCATTTTTGAAGCATTTGTTCATGTATTGGTTGTTTTTATTTCTGTCCACATTCTTTATTGCCGTATTCTTTACTGACAGCATTATTAGCAAGATTTTGACCAAGTGACTGTGAAGGGGCTGAAATGTAGTTCTGTGTGTCTGTTGAACCTGAAGCTGGTGGTATGCCAATGCATCTACCGCCAAGAAAAACCGAGGGAGAAATGGTCATGTTTTTGGAAATTGCTGTCAGCGAGAGGGTTGCTGAGTGCTGCTTCGAGATGTATGCACTGATGGATGGTGGTGGGAATGAATGTTTTCAAGGTGGTCAATAGCTTGTTTTTTTTTTCTCTCAAGCTTTTTGATTGTTGAAGGTTTTCTCATTGATGTGATAGTATTGCATCATACTCCTGACTTACCTTGTAAATTCTGGACAGGCTTTGAGTCCGGAGGTGCCACAGAATTCTCAGCCTCTGGCCTGCTTTTGTAGCTGCAGTGTTTTATGACTGTTCCAGTCCAGATTCTGGTAACCCTCTTAGGAACCCTAACTTCTTTTCATTGGAGACATGAGCATTCTGTTTCTTTTCAAAACACAAAGCTAGATAGGATTTAACTACTTTCAGTTATTAAAACTTTTACTGTAACAAAGATTAAACTCAACACATGAATTAACAGGTGCTAACGTTATTGAACATCAAGGGAAGATGGGTAGATATTATTATCTTCTCTTGTATATATGTTACTTATCAGCCTAGGATTATCCTGGTCTTGCTGTATATGGTTATTAGACTGCTCAGTATGAGGAATTGTATTGAGCACCATTGAATATCCCAACTCTGACCATATGATGGAGGGCAGGTCATTGAAGCAGCTGAAGACAGTTAGGCCTATGACACCATGACTGCATCAGAAGGATCCTTCACTGCAGGGTAGTGTCTCTACCTCTGAACCAGGATGCCTGGGTTCACGTCCTACCTGCTGCAAAGATGAGTCTCTGAACATGTTCATAGAAAATATCTATCCTACACTGATACCCTGACAGTGAAATGATTGATCTCCAATAACTGCAGCAATTAACTTGCTTTATGTTATGTTTGACTCCTGCCAGTGGAGAGTTTTTTTTTCTCCTGCTGCCCATTGTCTTTAATTTTATTAGTGCTTTTTGATGCCATGCTTGGACAAATGCTGCCTTGATGTTCAGGGATTCTCCCACACCTCTAGAATATGGATCTTCTGGCCATTTTTGAATCAAAACTGTACTGAGGTTTTGGGCTGAAGGGTACCCAAGAAGGTTAAGTGAGGCATCAAAATCGGCTATATACAACAACCATTAATATTCACTCTTTCGGAATGGCTGTCGGAAGCCTTTGGGTATTTCAAGTAATTTTGCTGTTGTATATGTGTTATACACTCTGAAGTTCATTAAAAAGATAAATATTATAAATAAAAACCAGTGAAAACAAATGTTAGCAGGTGCAGATTATCTTGCAGATAAAACCATGCTGTACCATTTTCCGAAACGAATGCTGCTTAGCAAACATTGATGTGCAACATGAATCCGAGACAGAACCTGAAACTTTTAACCATTTACTGTTTACCTTTTAAGTCAGACAAAGAAGTGTGGTTTTTGTAGATATTGATTGTTATTCTTCTTTGGACAAATGGTTCCAGCTTGTGTTTGAAAATTTTCAAGGGAAGATGAGTTTAAATGCAACCACTGAAAGAAGAATTTAATGGTTTATCTAACAAGCAATAGAGTGGCATTCCCTCAGTATAGTATTGGGCTAGATTGTATGTACAAACTGCCATATAGTCTTATTCAGATGTCGTAAGCCTTTTCCTTCTCATCCATTCTTTTGCATGAAGTCCAGTTTGCTACATGAAGCAAAATTACTCACATTTCACTGAGCTTGTGTTATGAAAGAGACTCATTTGCTGCAGACTATCCAGAGTACTGCAGTGACAACTGTAGTTTTTTAAATAGCAATTTGTTTATTGAGTAGGTGAAACTGCGTCATCAATGTAACAAGCTGACAAAACAGCAACTTGATACAAGCCTGAGGTAACAAATAATTTAGCTAAGAACATCCATTTGGGGTAGTCTGAGTTCAGTGGTTAAAACAGATTAGCTCAGCAGTTGTAGAAGGAAACACCGATACACACAGCATGCGAATAACCTTCCTCTGTTACCATATTTTCTTTTGGAGCTGTATGAAAATCTACAATTTACTACCCCCTACGTGTAAAAACTCACAGTAGCAACACCTGCTGAACCAGCACTTGCCTCAACTAAATAAATGTGCTTTTGTTTAGCACTTATTACAGGTTGAGCCCATTGCATTTCAAGCAATCTGACAGTCATCACAATTCTAATCATCAAATATCAATTTACATTTGTACAGTTATAGTGCAGTTTGTGAACTCCAAGTACAAGTTTTTCTGGCTGCTTGCTGAAATGAGTAATGGAATCTACAAATTAAGGCAACCAATAGCAAATCTACAGCACAGATGTTCACTAAATTTGAGACAAATAAACATCTGACACAAGTAGCAACAGAGCTTGGCCAAATGAGAAAATAAATTTCTGTATGATAGTTAAATTGTGCAATGCCAACTGTAATAAAAGATGATGAGGTTCTCATGGTAAAATAGCTATCAACCTGCAGTTCCCTCAAGCTGCTAACTTTAGCTTTTAATATTGGAAATGAACAAGTTATTTGCTGTCCTGTCCATGTTAGCCTTTAGTTTGTGTGCTGAAGGGTCATTCTACAGATTACTTCAGTTGCTCTGTGGCAGAGAACCAAGGACTTCAGATATTGTACCAATACATGGATAAATTGCAACACTACCTGCATTAAAATGGGTGTGGGGTTAAAGATGGGAAAATCAAGTGACAGTGCATCTTGGCTTTAAGCATGGTTTGTGTTTTATTTCTCTAGACATGATTTTCCCAATCAGCGATATCTTGTGCACTACTTAATATGGAAATGTAAAGTAAAGTAATGAGTGCCAGGCAATTCCAACCTTTGAATTAGGCTTGGGCATCATCCCTATAAATAAGTAAGTTGCAATAGGTAATTCTGGTGTGATGGTGGCCTCAGTTGTTTGGGTACCAATTTAATGCTGTGCTGATTTTTACAATATTGTTAGAGGTATTACTAGTATACATTTGAGGCATGCTATTGCAATGAAGAAATGAAAATTGTCCATCTCAAACTCATGACACAATAATACTGACTACAGATTTAATCAAACTGGAAATGAGATGCATTTGTGATAGCAACAGAACAAATTGTTTGTATGTTGGGGAGATGTTGAAGAGAGAACACAAACGTTATTACTGTGAACTTGCACCTTGTGACTTTTTTTGAGCTTTTCCACAGAGGGTGGAAATTAAAATATCAGGCTATGGTAGGATGAAGATATAAAGCAAAAGGTGGCCATGACAGCTATCACTTGGATACATTTAGAGCTGAGCAGTCGATTATTTTTACTTTAGAAATGATTTACCATTTAATGTCTTGTACTTTTGGAAGTTGCTGATCCACAGAAATTCAGCCACCATCTGATTACCGGTTTCAACAACAGAGATCACAGCAGGAAATGGAGGCAATACATTTACTACAGTATCTGTGCACCAGTTTTCACTGAGGCAAAATACAGTGCCAGTACAAGGAAGATGAACAGAACCTGTGTTGCATAGGCCACACATATTGGATGTAACTTGGGTTTAGTTTGACATAACCTTGAAATTCCAGCTATAAATGGAGGACTACACTGCTCCTGTGATATTTCCTGCTCTGAATCCAGAAGCCCTAACAGTAATTCAAGAATAACTTGCACTCCAGCATTCTAACCTGGAAGAAACTGAACTGGGACTAGATGTTTTCTTAACTGTGGCCCAATCAGAATTGTATTTTTAAGGGGATTTCTTCTCCCATTGCAGAACAGTAAAATGGCTGCATATTTTAATACCATACACTGCTCAAGTATGAATTTTAATTATATTTCTTTATCAAAAATCATGCTGACTTTGGCACAGAAAATCTGAACAATTTTTTTTTAAATTTCTCACCAGAGAGAGATGCTGAAAATTAGCCTGCATTGCTATTAACAAAAGTTCTGTTGCCTGCCTGTGAGGATAAAGGGTTAAATTTGAACCAACCTAACTAAGTAGCTGCTAGACAAATTAAAATAAAAATAAATTAACCCAACATTGCCAAAACACAGAATGTTTTATGTGGAAGCAATAAGACACAGTGACAGCAAGTATTTTAAAAGTTATAGCACATCTTGAAGGTTGAGATAATGTAGGGGAAAATAATCTCTAGTTCCATTTTTGATTATGAATTTAAGTGAACCTTGCTTTTGCTGTACATTAACCACTATATTCAACCCTTTAAATAATCCACAATAAGGGTTGTCATACATTACATACTTATTGCAACAGTTATGCAAAAGTCATTAAATACTTTAGAAAACTGAAGACTTTCACAAAGCTTTGCTAGAATCAAATAGCATAGCAAAGTACACAAACATTTTCCAAACACGTTTCATTTGATTTGTAAACCACATTATAACTGGCAATAATGTGATGGTGTCAAGGACACATCTGGCACAATAAAGCAGTCATTACTGATTGGTGCGTAATGGTTTCTTAACGTGGCTGTGCTGTATGTACAGAATCCACCTCTGCACACTGCACTGCTCCGAGTTCCTCTTCTAAAGACCTCGGAGCAGAATAAACATCCCACATTCTCAAAGTGAAAATACTGCCTGTCATGGGTCAAAGTGGGTGGCAGTGCTGATGAGAACATTTAGCTGGGACAGTTTTTTTGTTGGAGGGGGTGGGGGAGGGAGCAAAGGAAAGAGATAAAAATAAATTGGTTTGGGATGGGCACAAACTGTTAGGTTCGCTCAAATGTCGCAATAGATTCAAACTCCACCAGCTGAAGGTCGCTGGAACAATGGGATTACTGTCACCGCCACGGACAACTTTGAGGCAACCCCTGTGCCAAACAATTCAGTGCACTTCATTAAAAAAAAACTCTGTTCACTGATTTGCTATTCTAAATGCCACTCAATGCAGCCTGTTAACACTGTCAGTAGTACATTTTGTGCATAAGAAAGATAATACCCAACATGGGCTAAAATTTGTTCCATTACAATAAAGCAGCTTAAGAATAAAAACAAACATTTAAAAAAGAAATAGGCAGCAGTTATTATGCACAGTTCCATGGTCGACAACTATGCTTGTTGTGGTATTGTCAGTTTGTAGTTTCGCCAATGCTAAAACTGTGTCTAATGTCTGCGGCTGATACCATAAATTAGGAGCAGTCGTTCACTTCCTCTTTCAAGACATACTAAAATCGTTTTAGGGTCACATCGTAAGCTTAAAAAAAAAGTGCTTCAGTATTCAACGCTGGCAGTTGATGCACAAATTTCTCCTCATAAGAGTTGTTTTTCCTTCACTTTTTTAAAAAAAAAATCCATTCAATAGTTTTATTTCCCATTGCTTGGGTTGGCACTTTGATCACATCACATGTACTGGATTCAAATGTTCACTCAAATGACATAAGGTTGGTAGGTATCTGCAAGTAGGCGAGAAGGAAACACAAAGGTCAAAAGCCATTTGTGGTTATAAGAACATGAGAATTAAAAACAGGAGTAAGCCATTTCATCCCTGGAGCTAGCTCTGCCATTCAATGTTGTGATCTACCCTTAACTCCACTTTGTTGCCTGTTCCCCCATAAACCCTCACTTCCCTTGTCCATCAAAATGTCTCAAACTCAGCCTTGAAAAAATTAAATGACACAAACTCTATTACTTGCTGGGGGAACAGAATTCCAAAAATAACCTGACAGAAGAAATTCCTCTTCATAAATACAGAGACTTCCTTTTCTTAAAGAGAAACTGCACTCCTTCGTTCTAGATATCCCCACAAGGAGGAACACCCTCTCAGCATCACAGTCTGTTTTCTATTTCAATGAGATCAGCTCTCATTCCTATAAAGGTTGTCTATGAGTCTGCAAAGATTTGAATGGGTTAATACCTGATTGAGTGCCCACTGTGATGATGTCATGAGTGTTTGAAGTAGGTTTTCATAGAAGACAGGCAGAGATACAAGACTCTACATGTCAGTGTGTGTGAAGGTAGCCACCTTCTGGTCTAACATTTGTCATTTGACAAGGTTTTAATCAAAAGGATCAGCTGCATGAACATTTGCTGAAGTGGCTCCAATGCAAGGATGCACTTCTTTAAAGAAGATGAGCAAAACCATGCAGTTGATCCTTTGGACAAAAACCTTGTCAAATGGCATTGGTTTTACCAATGCCCTGTACAGCTGGAGCAAGACTTCCCTACTTTTGTATTCCGTCCCTTTCACAATCAAGGCTAACATTCCATTTGCCTCCCTAATTGCTTATTGTCCTTGCTTGCTGACATTTTTGTGTACAAGGACACTCATAGCTCTCTTGTTCGACAGTATTCCGTATTCTCTCCCCAGATTCCACTGTCTCCTGACAACATGCAGTTATGTGCCTGCACCACCTCCTGAAGGAACCTGGATCCACGGAAGATTGCAGTGATATAAATGAGTCACCATGCATCTGCTGCCTGAGGGAAAACAATTACAACCTCAAAATGGATGCAGTTGACCATCTCTGTCACTGGGGCTGCCATTTCATCCAGAGCTAGCAATGCAACGTTAATACAACTGGTTTTGCTCACTTCGTCAATACTTTCTGAATCCACACCACGGTTTAAATGTTGTGAATTCGTCCCTATATAAATTAGGTGGAAACCAATCTTGCTTTCCTCAAATCAAAGGAAATGATTTAATTTGTCATTTCTGGCAAGTGAAGTAACAACATTTACGTGTACAATGGTAACCTGTTCTCCAACTGAATTGGAGACATGATTTTAGACTAAAAACCAAACCATTACTGTATTGAGATATTTAAACAGGCACATTATTTCTCTGATGTGTCAATCTATCTTCACATTAGAGGCTTTTAACATGGATAGGATTATTAATAATTGATGGATGAAATGGACACATTCCAAAACATGTCTTTGTCTAGTTGATTTGTAAAAAAAATCAACTGAGTAAATTCTCAAAATCCAAACCTGAAGCCAGAACCAGGACAAAATTGTGCAGTCTCAAAACCGTGGAACCTCTGTGCACTCCCTCCCGCACCCCACCCCCACAACCCCTAAATCATCTAGATCCATATTCCTCAGTCTCTATGCAGGAAAGGAAAATTACAAACTAACAAAATCGATCTTCCATCTACTTTTACACGTTTTTATCCATTATTTCCATGAATGGGATACCAACTGCAGTCAATGAGCAAAATGAGAAAAGCAAAGACTAAAGCAGGAACAAATGCCTTGGTTTTAACTCCAACTGCTTTGTAGAAATGTGAGGAATTCGCTTCAATTGTTTTCCGCCCCCTATCTCCACCACTACTTTTGCATGTGCAGACACCAAGGTCACTCTGCCCACGCCAGTGAAACCACTTTGTAAATGCAGGTCAAGCTCTGATGAAACCAGAGGGGACTGACCTACCATTTTAACCCGAGCCCTGAGCAGGGGAATAGTATTGCCTCCTCTCTCAGGCAGAAAGTGCTGGACACAGCAGCTAGGGATAAGACACTGTTTAATAATACACACTTAAACTTGTATATATGTGTTTTTCTTTATTTCTACAATTTAATATGGCGATTTCATTTTTTGGCCATTGCCAGTAAGTACGATACTTGCTTTGGATTGTTCTACATCTTACCTGAGGCCTATTGCTTTTGCATGCATCATCCAAGTGCTTGTGCCACAATATTGCATGAAACCTGGAGCTGGTCTGGAACTTGTAAACATTACCTGTAAAGGAAAGACAGATGTGTATTCACATTGACAACAACTTGCAAATATATTGAGAGATTTCAAGATGATAAAATAACTTAAACATGCAGTCAACAAATTCCATTCTTCAAAAGTGAAGACCATTTGAGTATTTATGATCTAATTTTCTGTGACTCAATAAGTTAAGTCAGTCACTCATCCTTTATAAATGCTATTGAACTGATTGAACGAATGACCTTTTGCTATCCAATATTGGTAATAGCGGTGTATTGATCTAAACTGAATTATTTCATTACCTATTGCGAAAACACCTCCATTTCAATATTCATTAAATCCAGTGAATCCTCAGTTTAGAACCTTATTTTTCTTTTCATTGCTGATTTTTTAAACTTCCATAACTTGATAATCAAGACTCATGCAGTAGTCAATCCAACTGCCATTTCTTCCCCATACAATTTTGAACAGTCAGTTTAGGGGTTGGTGCTGTTCCATACAACAGCTACTGACAATATTGATTCCTCGGAGTCCAGTATACAAATAGAAGCCAATTACCTGTATTTGTGCTTTCAGTAAGTGAAGCTTCATTTCATCAAAACAGTGAAGCAGAAGTTATATTTCAATTAAACATCATCTTCAGAAGACTTTGAAGGGGACTTTAAATAGAAGTTAAATACAAGTCCTCAGCTTCTGGCTGGCCAATCAACTATCTCAACTGAGCAACTTCAGATTGCTGACTCCAGCTTGAGACTTTTGGATTCCATCTTAAAAGGAAGGATATTGTTAAACTGATATCCCTCAGTTATTTTGCATTAGGCTGTTGCTAATTGAATAATCTCTTTCTCCTTTTTGATTTGATCTCTATGTAAAGGCAAACATGTCAGTGTTGCAAAATTCTCTCTCATGTCCACAGGTATGTGAAATAAATCCTAGCCCAATGTTACAATAGTGTCACTGCAGTCCTAACACAGTCATGTGTGTTCTGGAAGAGTGGGGGAAAATGCCCCACTTTTGTTTCTTAACAAAAAGGAGGAAAAATTAAATCACTATCTGCTCATGGACTGGTCGGGAGTATAGGGAAACAGATTTGTCTTAAAGCTCACAACCTCTCTGTAAACTGAACCTAGCCAAAATGTCACAGAAAAATACATTGTAATATCTGATTATATGAACAGTTTGGAGGCCATGTCTGCTACGTGACTCAGGCCACCAAGGACAGCCAAATAAATAGGAGGTTTGAGAGAATAGGCCCTCTTTCTCACTTTGTGACTCACCTTTATCAGGATCGCTTAACTGAAATATGTCTGGGTGCTCTGGGTCATCAGGTAGAACGACCATCCAACCTGCTATAGACACCTTCTTACTTGGGGATGATTTGAACTATCAAAAAATAAAATACAGGTTATGAACAAATCAGAAATGTTAAGAAAATGACTCGTTAATGGAATAAAAGTGTCACAAAAATGAGCAACTGGAAATGAAAGGCATGCCAACTGATCAGTTGAGTTTAGTGTTAATGAGCCAGATATCCTGCTGACCAATGTCTTGCTGATTAAAGATACAATTGATTTCTCCAATTTGCTCACTCATTATTCATTTGCTTATAGTTTGTGCAGCTTCAAAAAAAGATTTGATTTAAATAAATGAAAATTACAGGTGAATGATTTCCAGATTTATGAAATTCTGGCCAGTAACGGGCCAGCAAATGTCGACTTTTCAACTCCCACATTCAGTTAGACTGAGTGGTTAGTGGCACACAGCTTTCTCTGTGCTGCATATGGTTTCCAGGACTATCACTACACAGAGCTTTTCATCTACTCCAGGACTTCCTCCACATCATCATGACACAAAGCTCATGTAGTAAATAGTCATAGAGTCATAGAGATGTACAGCATGGATACAGACCCTTCGGTCCAACTTGTCCATGCCAACCACCTGCACACACTCAGCTGAAAAGTTACTTCAAATAAAGCAACTTACAAACAGTCAAAAGCTGCTACCAGTCTGTCATTAGCCAAACAAAACGAGCAGAAGTATTTATCTCCTAATTTCCCCTCTGCTGATGCCTACTCTGATTGCTGACTTGTTCACCCAGCACTGTTTACAGATGTCTACAAGTTGAGTCTTGAGTTAACTATGTGTCCTACAGACATGTATAATCCCAGGAAATCATCAAATTGGTGCACAGAATGATCCCAATTTAATAGCATAAGCTATTTTGTTGTTATCCCGAGTCACATACTACAATGGTTTGGCCTACCAACTATTGATATTTCCATTTGTTCTTCATGACTTCTGAGGACTTTTTGGACAAATACTGAACATTCGAAAACACTCTTATTACTCAGGTGTCCATTCAAGTGTTCAGCACAGACCTCCTTTTACTTGCTACGACCTCAGCCCAGACTGCAAAGTCATGCTGTAAACTGCTTAGGGACCAAGAACCTTTTCTTCCCAGTGGACAATGTGAGAGATTTGGGGGAGCTCACTAAATGAATAAAATATTCAATGGTTTTAAAGAAATAGCAATAAACTTTACAAACTAACATTAGAATAGATATATGATCCACAATACATGCGTAACTTATTTTTAATACCTAGAATTAACACATGATAGATTTGGGTAATACGCCATTATTGAACACTGCACATCAAATAGCAAATGTCATCAAGTCAGATCCAGCAGATTTCTCAGCAATTCCTGCAGACATTAATGACACAGTAGGTCATCAAGTCTCACTAAACTTCACAAGGAATAATATTTCTTGCCTTTTGCTGATTTGGCCTTGAAACTTTGTCAAGAAGCGCTCTGTCATGGATTGCCTTGACAACAGCACCCTGACTGGTTGATCAGCCTCTTTTCCTTAGTCTATGCTCCTCTGGACTAGCATAACTACAGCTCTTCACTGTCAACTAGCTTCACCAAGCTATAACTGACCCAAGGTTTTTCGCTCAGTCATATCCAGCAAATGTCGACTTTTCAACTCCCACATTCAGTTAGACTGAGTGGTTAGTGGCACACAGCTTTCTCTGTGCTGCATATGGTTTCCAGGACTATCACTACACAGAGCATTTCATCTACTCCAGGACTTCCTCCACATCATCATGACACAAAGCTTGTGTAGTTCAGCTGCCTTTCACAGCACAGTTAACAGTAGCACTGCTCAACATCGGGATTTGCTGCTCTGTCAGTCAGTTTCCTTTGGAAACTATCTGGAACCCCACAGCTGCTATTCCGTAACCCTAAATAATTTTGAATGCTGTATTACAAAAACCTCTCCTCCATATTTAAGCAGATCAGAATGTTGTCACTAAGCAACTCTTAGAACTTTCTGTTCTCAGAGTGTTACATTCTTAAAGAATATTGTAAATGAACTAAATGACACACCCAATAAGGAACATGCACTTTGCTCACATCAACCCAGGTGTGGGATTGATTTGACAGTGAAACCATTCAAATTCAGTGCCATTGCCCTACCTTCACAAAACTGCATGTACACATAATAATACACATTCCAGAAATTGGCCTCCCCCCTCCCATACACAGCCATTACCAAATAAAAGTAACTTCTAATCTATTGCTGTTAAACCCACTACAATCACTTCATGAACATTTCAACTTCAAGAATGAAGTGCAACTAATATATCGACTTCATAATTAATACCAAACCTTCACTGACCCTGGATGAAAAAGGTAATCTTTTGTGACATGTCCAATCTCACCAGTATGATAAAATAGTCCACATTTCACAAAGGCTCATTCACTTGTTACATCCCCTAATGAATTAATCATAATCATTTTGGTCACAATCCAATTTTTTAAAAATCAAGATAAAGAGCATCAGTGCTTTTAAACTTTCTGATTTGCTGTCTGTGAGAATGTTTCAACATGGTTGGTTGCTTGTACTGCTTGACAAGATGACCATTTCTGACAGTCTGGTGATTTTGCACCAATGTAAACTGCTAAGGGCAAAGGGGAAATCCAAACCACGGAGATTGCTATCTCAGTAACCTTACTTCTGCTGCTGACTGCAAAACCCAGACAATTAGGCTACGTTTTACCTGTCTGCCTGATACAAATACACCAAAGGAAAGTTGAGAAAAGACCAGTAAAAGCTATCAGTTCCCTTTCAAGTAAATGGTGCATCTTTCCAAACCGACCTCCACTCCAGCCTCTGACTGTCAGAGAATGCAAATGTTTTCTTTGCGCAATCAACTAATTCAAGAGACCATAATTACATGTCACTGTTCGTTTAAACTATCATCTAATTTGTCCAAATCACTTTCAGTTGTTAGTAAGTCCTTGGAAGCTACTTAGTTGGAGGTGATTGGCCATCTACTCCACGGCATTTTGAACTGAGCATTATTCTTCTGTGCCAAGAACAACAAAGGACTGGAGAAATACTCAATTTTTAAAAATTTTCTTTTTATCTTCATGCATTTTCCAAGGAATCCTAATGATTTTTTTTTCTGTGCCACTATCAAAGTCTAATTTTTAGAAGTTCAATCATGGGACATGGGCAGAGTTGAATGGGCAAACATTTATTGCTCTTCCCTAGTTGCCCACGAGAAGGTGGTGGTGAGCTGCCTTCTTGAACCACTGCCATCCATGTGCTGCAGGTAGACCCACAATGCCATAAGGGAGGGAATTCCAGGATTTTGACCCAGTGACAGTAAAGGAATGCAGATAGATTTCCAAGTCAGGAGGGTGAGTGATTTGGACAAGAACATGCCGGTGATGTTGTTCCCACATGTCTGCTAATCCTTGTCCTTCTAGATGGAAGTGGTCATGGGTTTGGAAGGTGCTGTTGAAGGATCTTTGGTGAATTTCTGCAGTGCATCTTGTAGATGTGTCAATGTTGTTGGAGCAACACCCATTCAGGCAAGTAGGGAATATTCCATCACACTCCTGACTTGCATCTTGGACAGGCTTTGGGTAGTTAGGTGATGGGTTACAGGCTGCAGGATTCGTGGCTTGGACCTGCTCTTGTAGCCAGCCACAGTATTTGTATAACTAGTCCAATTCATTTTCTGGTCAAAGGTAAAACCCAGAATACTGATAGTGGGGGATGATACCATTGAATATTGAGGAGTGATGGTTAGATTCTGTCTTGGTTTCTCTCCATTTCCACTAAGTTCAGAGGGATTTAGCACATCGCCTTTTACTCTTTAGATCATCCTCCAATGTCTTCCTTCATTTTCATCTCAGGGATATTGTTTTGCATCCAGTAAAACAGCCCCACCATCGCTGTCCTCCGCAGTTATAGATCCTGTCGGTAGCAGAAGGGATTAAGAGCTGCGATGCACATTGCTTGAGTGTATCGTCAGTGATGACCCACTGGTGACAGCTCTCACATAACTGGAGCCTGAGGGAAGAAGGCTTTAGTGGTAATTTGAAGTCTGAATCTGTAAATAATGTAAAGAGTCAACATATGTTCACTGGTTTGCACCAGTATGGGTTCAGTCCTCTTCTATCAAAGCACCCACGGCAGCGTCGTGAAATTCATACAAGCTGGTACGCAAACCAATTACCAAGGAGTCACCCCCTCCCACTCCGCGAAGAACGTGCACGTCCTGGATCTCCTGCCCCACCAGATTCTAACCACCTGATGCCTGGAGGAAGAACGCCTCATCTTCTGCCTTGAGACTCTCCAACCAGACGGGATCAATGTGCATTTCCTCATCTCTCCACCACCCCCCTCCCCCCACCTTATCCCAGATCCAACCTTCCAACTCGGCACCGCCCTCTTAAACTGTCCCTACCTGTTCATCTCCATTCCCACCTATCTGCTCCACCCTCTGCTCTGACCTACCACCATCACCACCCCCCACCTCCACATACCTATCACATTCTCAACTACCCTCCCCCAACCCCACTCTCTCCCTTTCAGTTTTCTCTCAGCCCCCTTTCCCCACATTCCTGATGAAGGGTTATGCTTGAAACGGCGACTCTCCTGCTCCTCGGATGCTGCCTGACCAGCTGTGCTTTTCTAGCATCCCGCGTTTCAACTACCAAGGAGACCAGTCAGCACGAATAAAGGTGGGAAAGTGAGTAGACATGGGCTAGGAGTGGCACAGGCCAGCACCGACAGGAGCAACTACTCTTCCCACAGCAGCCGACAAGAAGTCTTCCTCTTCCCTGAGCCCGTGGACCACACATCAATAAATGTTTGCACTCATTTCCAGCTTTCTTTGATAAAGAACCCAGAGCCTGGTCATGATCCCGGTACACCAGTCGATTCAGTAACCAGTAGTTTTGTACTTTAATGGATTCTTCCTTGCAGTGCAAAAGTTAATGCTGTCAATGATTTTGAGTGTGACAGCAGATGGTGCTGAGCTGTGGAACTGTCATCAACAGGGAACAGTGCACCCAAAGGTGACAGTAAGGTCCCCACCAAAACCTGCACTCGAGCCCCACAGCTATCATACACAGAAACCAGACAGAAAGATTAGTTGCCCTCCTAGGGCATAGACACATGGACAGTGACAGTTGGAGTCAGTGGAGTAAAATAATCTCCAGCAGGTCATGTTTGAAAGATGTCAAAAAGCATTTGAAAGTACTTTCTCTCCTGCCAGCAGACATCAGCCTGCTTTGATTAGCTGCTGTGGCTGGCAGAAGCAGACATTGTGCACACTTGTCTTTGGTCTAACAAACTGTACTTTCTGCAGAAATAAATCCTGCAAGACTTTTGCAGCATGAGCCAGATCGCAAAAGTGATCTTATCATCTGTTAAACAAATTACAAAATATATGATCAAATATTATCTTTTTCTTATCAAAATATTATTAAGTGGCTCTCAGGGAAGTCTCTATCCAAGCAGGAGTATGGATTTGCACTTTTGGTACAAATCGAACTTGCGGATGCCAAACACTGCTATTGGTTCCAAACTGTAAAGGGCACATAGTCCCAGAGGGGCATCGAGCTGCTGCTCTTCCATTACAGAGAGAGATGGAGAGAGAAAGAGAACTGGTGGTGTTTAACCCAAGAGTCACCACGCCTCAGGGGAAGGGAACAGATTGCAAAGGTGGGAATTGAATGGTGCTGTAGGTGTCACTCTGAATCACAAACCAACCATCCAGCCAACTGAGCTAACCAACCTCTTCCAAGCTGTCATCACATTTTTGCTCCCTGGAAGCTCACTAACTTGGCCCAGGATTTGAATGCAGTCACAATGTGTGGACCATGGACAATATTTGGGAAACTTTCAAACGTTCACCTTCTTAAGTGAATGCAATGCACCTAGGGTGACTTTATGGGATGGAATTTGTCCAGTAATCCTGATGATTGTTATGCGTGTTTTTTTTTTCTTGGGAAGATGGCTGTCCTGTATTTCCAAAGCCTCTGGTTGGCCAGTGACCTGGCATACTGCCTGCAATTTCTGTGCCTGCATCTTTCTGGTGTATGCGTGCAACTTGGGTGGTTGCACTGCGCTCCTCCCATAGGCCACAAGGTGGCAGTGGAACACCCCTCCCCTTAAAGAACGAGGGAAAATGTTTCTATTCTGAAGTCGCCGTACTGGACTTGAAAGATTAACTCTAGTTTCTCTCTCCACAGGTGCTGCTAGACCTGACGAGTTTCTCCAGCAATTTGTGTTTTTTTATTGTAGGTTTCAAGCATTTGCAGTATTTTGCTTGTTATGGGAACACATATTGAGTAATGCTAATGAATAATGTATCCATTCGTGTGAATATGTTCCAGTCAGTTGCACTGATAAAGAAAACCGAAATTGCTTAAGGTTGGCTTGGTTCACCAATAAATCTGGGCCCATTTTGTAGACAATGTACAAGAAATAAGCAGAAGTCCAGGAAAATTACCTCTCTCATGGGAGAAATTCAAGACTGAAGATACTGGTGAAGAAATAGCAAGATTCATTCAATAGGGAAAGGTCACTGTATAAGGCCGTCCTGAGGAACTTGGATATACCCCCTAGGCTGTATGCAGCAAACAATGAAATGTAAATGTACATTGTAAATATATATAACATGGCAAGTGCAGTCAGATGCCGCATATACTGTAATGATAAATAACAGATTCACTTTACACTTCATTTGGTGACAAATTTGAACTGATATGTGTTTTTTTTTTACAAATTTTAGGAAGAAAGTTTGTTTTATGGAAAATGCAATAAAATCCTTAAGGTTACGAAACAATCATTGTGATGGTAAGATTACCCTTCACCCTGAGTTGCTCTTGAGCAAGGATTGTAACTTCATGCCCAAAGTTTGACAATTCTGCTGATGTGAGAGGATACAGGATTATATTATCGAGCCGGACTTCTGTTTCACATGGAATTTACAGCAGAGACCCAGGCTTCACACAAGCCTCCTCTGCTTCCTTATCCTATTGGCATAACTTTCTTTACCTTTATGGTTCTTGGGTTTATTTAGCTTCTCGATCACCTTAAAGACTCCACAATGTTACCAATCCCGGAATAAAGACATTTCTTAGTTGGTGCTGACAAAAGACACATTTGGTCAGATGGTTCTGCCTTTCAGAGTGTGACTGATTGGCCAGTGGATATTGCCGTGGAGAATGCAGCACTTGATGGTTGGGTGTCAGGCTTTACTTAAGCTGTCAATCTCATTAATTGCTGAGTTTTCCATGGCAACGTCCTCTGGTCAATCAACTCATACTCTCTTTTCACACAGTATTGGACTTGATTGGATTTGTTATTGTCACATATACCGAGATAGAGCAAAAAGTATCGTTTTGTGCGTTAACTAGATAAATCATACTTTACGTAAGTACATCAGGGGGATAGAACAAAATGCAGAATATAGTGTTACAGCTACAGACAAGGTGCAGAGAGAGATCAACTCCAATATATGAGAGGTCCATTCACAAGTCTGATAACAGCAGGGAAGAAGCTGTTCTTAAATCTATTAGTTTTCAAACTTTTGTGTCTTCTCTTCCACCCTCTTCCATGGGACAGAGTATAGCTAGGTGGGAGGGATCTTTGATGATGCTGTCTGCTTTCCCAAGGCAGTGGAAGGAACTCTGGTTTTCGTGATGAACTGGGCTACATTCACTACTCTCTGTAATTTCTTGTAGTTTTAGGCAGATCAGTTGCCATACCAAGCTGTGATGCATTCAGATAGGATCCTTTCTATGGTGCATCTATAAAAATTGGTAAGAGTAATTGTGGACATGTGGAATTTCCTTAGCCTCCTGAAGTAGTAGTAGTTTTGGAATGCTTTATTCACTAACATCGACATGGATGGACCAGGGCAGATTGTTGGTGATATTTATTCTTAGGAACTTGAAACTGTCGAGCACCTCCACCTCAGCACCATCAGTACAGTATGGAAATAGGCCCTTCAGCCCAACAAGTCCATACCGACCCTCCGAAGAGTAACCCACCCAGACCCATTCCCCTACCCGATATTTACCTCTGACTAATGCACCTAACACTATGGGGCAATTTAGTATGGCCAATTCACCTGACCCGCACATCTTTGGACTGTGGGAGGAAATCAGAGCACCCAGAGGAAACCCATGCAGACACAGGGAGGAGATGTAAACTCCATACAGACAGTCGCCTGAGGCAGGAATCGAACCCAGGTCCCTGATGCTTTATGGGCATTGAGGGAGAGATTGTTGTCTTTGCACATGCCATGAAACGGTCTCTGTCTCATCACCATGGGTGTTGGTGTGTAGGAATGCAAGTTGCAGATCTTCTTCAAAATGTATCTTTCTTCAGAAATACTCAAGCTTCTTACTATCAAATGAATAAAAGAAATTTCTCCACAGTTCCATATTGCACTTATTAGTCACTATCTCATTTTCACAAACCTTAGTCTTGCACCTTCCCATTAAATCCTGACATGATCTTTTAACCACTATAAGGTCATCACTGTGCAGCAATAGCCCTTAATTCTAATGACAGTGACAGATGCTGGGCAGAATCCATTGCTGTTTTTGCCTTTTCGCCATCTTAGATCCTGTACAGAGCGTAAAGACACCAGTAAATCCTGTAGTTGGCAAGTTGTGAAGAAGAAAAGTGAGGCAAAAAACTGAAGCACATCTAAAAATGCGAAAGTGACAGAAGTGTCAAGTGTTCCTTGTCCCAATAACGAATGCGAGGGAGCAGCTTATTGCATGCAATGATACTTGTTTTGAGTACAACTTTAACGCCTCAGTTTCAACAATAATTTGGGTTTATGTACTGCCTTTAACAAAGTAAAATGGGTAATGCAATTGGACTGATCCACATAACCTTGGTCATTGAGGTAGGTGTTTAGGAGTGTCTTAAAGGAGGAGAGGCAAAGAAATAGCAATGTTTAGGGAGGGAATTCCAAAGCTAGCAGCTGAAGGTGCATACATCATTGTTGGAGTGGTTCTAATCAGCTTGGAACAGACAAGATTAGTTTAGAGTTCTCTGATCTTTATTTAAGAATAATTTTTAACAAGTACTTTGGGTTGGACACGTTCACCCTAAAGCTGTGAGGAAATACACTACTGGGTTAGATAAACGCACAGTCACAAGATGGAGCTGTTCAACTTTCAAATAAGGCAGTCACGATCTTACCAACATTTATAAAAATGCAAAATAGTTCAAGAAACACAATAGTTCTGAACTGTTGCCACGACTAACTTTTCACTTCATCTGAACTGAACTCTGACTTCAAGCATTTGGTTGCTATTGTAGACAAAGTTCCAAATATTGTTCAAGTCTCATTTTGTTTCATTCATAATCAACCGGGCTTTATGAATAAAGCCCAGAGATCAATTTAAATCAAACCGAAACATGCACAGATGCAAAGTCATTAAGAGTTTAAGTAGACCATCAAATACCACATCAAAAGCATTAAACCCAAGATTCAGGGTAAATTGTCTTTGGCAGAAACATTGCTGTGTTTCTGGTTACATTACTTTTCTCAGAAATCAACAAAATTCACATTTTTCTTCATTTGGATGTGCCTTTTTCGACAAAGTAACTTTCTTTTAACTGGAAAAGGAACAATACTGTCAAATCAGGTACCGTAAAATAAAAGAGAGTAAAATCAGGTTCTGTAAAATAAGCCACTTCCCTTGGCCTCAGTAATGTTCCATAGCCTGAAGTTCCTTCTCACTGGTCAGTTCTCTCACTTCATCATTTGTGGCTCCTCTTGTCAATGTGCCACCAAAATAAAGACCATTTTGAGGTGATTCCAGATTTACAAAGGGCTGCTCAGACTGTTTGCGTAGGTCCAATGTCAATCAGCAGAGTGGATTTTTTATTCCATTCGCCTGGCCTGAATGGGAATGTTCCCCCAAGGAGGAACAGACCGGTGCATAACTCGCTCTATTGCGCAATCTCCTCAGTCACAGTTGGCAAAACAATAGAAGATCACTTCCTTACTCTGTGTATGGGACATCACTGGTTTGACCAGCACTTGTTGCCGGTCCCTGGCTGTCCTTGAACTTGCTAGGAAATTTTGAAAGGGCAGTAAACAGTCAACCACATTGCTGTGGATCTGAATCACATGTTGTGCCAGACCAGGTAAGGACAGAGACATTTGTGGGCGGCACGGTGGCACAGTAGTTAGCACTGCTGCCTCACAGCGCCAGAGACCCGGGTTCAATTCCCGCCTCAGGCGACTGACTGTGTGGAGTTTGCACGTTCTCCCCGTGTCTGCGTGGGTTTCCTCCAGGTGCTCTGGTTTCCTCCCACAGTCCAAAGATGTGCAGGTCAGGTGAATTGGCCATGCTAAATTGCCCATAGTGTTAGGTAAGGGGTAAATGTAAAGGTATGTGTGGGTTACGCTTCGGTGGGTCGGTGTGGACTTGTTGGGCTGAAGGGCCTGTTTCCACACTGTAATGTAATCTAATCTAATCATCCTTCCTTGAAGGACATTAGAGAATGAGATGGGATTTTATAGCAATTGATGGTGGCTACACGTCATTAGACTAGCCTTTTATGATACATTTTATTGAACTCAAATTCCACCTTATGTCCAGAGTAGGTTTTAAACCCATGCCCTGCAAAACATTAACCGGAGGTTCTGGATTTCCAGTCCAGTGCCAGTCCCTATTTGACATGGATCCGATGAGTTGTATTATTACGAAAGCTCTGTAAGGTCACCACAAAGACCAAAACCACGTGAGTTGATATTTTTCTCCCTGTCAGTATCAATACCCACAATCAGCCCCAAAAATGCTGTTCTTCGTCTATCACGTTTGTGAAACATTGCCAAAATATTTCACATTTGCTGTTCTGTTACTGCACAATCTAAGAGTTATAAACAACTCGAAAATCATGCTTCTGTGAGCTTTTGCACCACTGTTTGATATAGAACTCCACAGGAAGGGGCAAGAGCCATTTCCTTAAGAGGAACGCACAGCAAATGAATTGTCTGCAATGAATTGTAATCGCGGTCCCAGAAACAAATTGGTTTTATCCTTTCATGGGGCGATGGCGTCACTGGTGACTTGCTGCTCGTCCCTGTTTACCCTTGGAGGGTGAAGCTCACTAGACCATTTCAGAGGACAATTAAGAGCCAACCACATTGCTGTGGATCTGGAGTCATATGTAAGCCAGACCAGGTAAGGATGGCAAGATTTCCTTCTCTAAAAGATATTAGTGAACCAGGTAATTTTTAAAAATGATCAATCATGGTTTCCTGGTCACCGTTACCAACACCAGCTTTCAATCCCAGATTCTATTGATTGGAGTTTTGGTCCAGTAGCTGACAAGGAGAGGTTTGAATGCGTGTCTTTTGAAAGTTAATTACTAGTTTACTATGGATTTCTAGTCTGGTAACACCAAGCCACCAGTCAACCCACCGATTTAAGTAGTGCGTATGGTTGATTCCTGAATAGATATACATGCTTCAAGTACATATGTACTCTTAAGTGGTGAGAGTCAGAAGTCACAAGACACCAGGTTATAGTCAAACAGGTTTATTTGAAACACAAGCTTTCGGAGCATGCTGACTTCACCTGATGAAGGGACATCCCTCCAAAAAGCTTGTGGTTGTAAATATACCCGTTGGACTATAACCTGGTGTCTTGTGACTTCTGACCTTGTCCATCCCAGTCCAACATGGGCACCTCCACATCGTCAAGTGGTGAAAAAAAATGCAAAATCCCCTCCAAACCACTCACCATCTTGACCTGCAGCTCCATGGTTGTTCCTACAGTGCTAATGAACCAAAAGCCTGGAACGCCTTCCCTAACACTGCTGCGGTTGTACTGAAACTACATGGACAGCAGTGGTTCAGGGACGTAGCTCACACCATCTCTTCAAGTACAAGTAAGGTTTAGCAATACATTCTGGTCTAGCTGGCGATGCCCACGTCCCATCAGTATGTTTTAAACAGTATTTTTTCAGATGAAATGAAAATGGCCACAAACTCGGGAACTTCAAGTCAAAAGCCATTAGTGACAGAAGAGAATAAAAATGAATATACAAAGCGATGTAAGAATAAGAGAAGTGGACATTTTTGTTGGCAAGAGATTATTTTAAAACCCATAACCAATACGTAAGGGAATTCATTTCACATTATAAATATTAAGAGATTTCCTAATACTCCCATTAACCTGAATCTGGGGATTACTTACATGCTTTCTCTCAGAGGCTCTCAGTGACTTTGCAGAGTAATACAGCAAGAGTGATCCAGAGAGTATGAGCCAGTAGCGAGTCCAGGATGACATCTGTAGGGAAGCAGAAGTAAAACAATGTTTCAACATTAAATCAAACATAGCTGTATTCCTTTGTGAACAGCCACCCTGACCTGGGTTACCCAGTTAGCCAGGCTGTAGGTCACCCTTTCCACATTTTAGACCCTGAACATTCTGCAATGTCGTCATTTTGTTTTGATGCTACACTGCAGGTAAGGAATATTGTTCTCTTTAGCAGCATGTTGCATCCCTGCTCCTACCTTGGGGTTACTTCACAAAGTTTGGACAAACCTCTCTTTCCTGACATGTTCCTCCAGTGAGGCTTCTGGAAGTATTGGTATAGTCACAGCAATGTGTACCCGGACTGGGTGGCTTATTGGTGATAAGTCATTAAAACGCAATGAGATTAGTGAAATTTCAATTATTACCATTCTGTATTGGCCATACATAGAGATAGAACATCGAACATATCTCAGTACAGCACAGGAACGGGCCCTTCAGCCCACTAGGGCTATGCTGACCGTGATGCCATTCTGAACTAATCCCATCTGCCTGCACATGGTCTGTATCCCTCTATTCTCTGCCTATTCATGTGTCTGTCTAAATGCCTCTCAAATATTGCTATTGTATCTGCTTCTACAATCTCCTGGCAGCACGTTCCAGGCATCTATCACCCTCAGTGCCTCACACATCCCCCTTAAGGGTTCCTCCTCTCGCCTTAAACCTAGGTCCCTAGTATTTTACATTTCCACCCTGGGAAAAAGACTTTGGCTATCCATGGCTTTCATAATGTTATATACTTCAGCAGGTTTTCCCTCAGCCTCCAACACTCGTGAAAACAACCCAAGTTTGTCCAAACTCTCCTTATAGTTAATACACCCCAATCCAGGCAATATCCTGGTAAAGCTCTTCTGCATTCTCTCCAAAGCCTTCACGTCCTCCCTATAGTGTGATGACCAGAGCAGCATACAATACTCCCACACGTAGCCTAAATATAATCTTCTACAGTTGCAACATGACTTGCCAACCTGTATATAGTCAATGTCGCAACCAATGAAGGTAAGCATGCGATATACCTCCTTTATCTCCTTATCTACTTGTGTTGTCACTTTCAGGGAGCTATGGACTTGTACCTCAAGATCCCTCCGTATGTCAATGTTTAGATGCTAAAAGGCATACTCCCACTCCCCTAAACCCTACGCACAATTTGGATAGAGTTTGCTGTGGTGGCAAACCCCTGGGAGGGCAGCTAATAATGAGGGTCAACGTGATGTCACTCAATTCAGGGAGGGCATTGCAACGAGAAATAGAGACAGATTCTGAATGAAGTATTTTATTTATAATTTCAGTGCCTTTTAATTGAGCTGGTCATATAAAAGAAAAGTGAAGCATTTTTTCATTTGATGAAGTGAATTCAAAGTATCCTTGCATTAAAACACACATGCTGAAGTGTAGCTGTTCTGTTCAGAATTTGCCAAAAGAGGAATCATTGCGTGTTATTGTAACAAAAGGGCAAAGGGCACTAAATATATTGGAAGCAGAAACATTTAATGCCTGTGATCAAGAGGGTAATTAGTTAGTTTTGTACTTGTTGTTGGTTTCCCACTTGTGAATAGATTCTTTCCCAGTATGAAATGAGGTTGTGTCTTTTTATCACGGAGACTGAATAACTCTACACCACCCTCCTTCAAACTGGTTACAGTTTATCATCTGGCTTTGTTGGTTTACGGGCACGAACACATGGTAGAACAGTGGACTCTTCCTAAAGCCCCACAGCACATTCCAGGCATCTATCACAAAAACTTGCCTCACAAATCTCCCTTAAGGATTCCTCCTCTCACCTTAAACCTATGTCCCTCGTATTTAACCGTGTTTCAGTGTGAGTCAAATGATATACTAATGCCTATTGAGGGAGAACTCGCGAGGACTGGTACAGTATCGTCACAAATGAGGGATGGACTCTAAAGCTGTGTTGAAAAGGGAAGTGATTTGATAGATTATGAATAGTAAACAAATCAACTATCCATTTTATACAGTTTTATTTTGGCCATAATCAGTTGTACCTTGGCCCAATCCAGAATCTCTCTTCGCCTCTGCACATTTTACCTCTGAAACCTCCTCCTTTCCCCACTGAAAAAGAAAACAAATTTTCAGGGAGCAGCTGGTACTGACCAGGCTGGTGTTTATTGTCCCTCATCGTCTGAAATTTGAGACGGGTTGCATACAGCAGCACACTCCACAGAAATAACAACGTGCTAATGACCCGGTAATCTGCCTTTTTCCAATATTGATTGAGGCGCAGGACGCAGGACACTTCTAAGAACTCCCCTGCTCTCTTTCAGTGGGATTTTATTTTTCTATCCACCTGAGAAGGCAGACAGGGCTTCAGTTTAATATTTCTTCCAAGTGACAGCACCTCTGGGAATGCAGCACTCCGACAGCGCTGCACTGTACTGACAGCCCTCATTTTTGTTCCTGAGTCCTGGAGTGTTACTTAAACCCATAACCATGTCAGATTTGAAAATTGTGGCGCTGGAAAAGCAACATCCAAGGAGCAGGAGAGTCGATGTTTCGGGCATAAGCCCTTCATCAGGAATGCAGAGGGGGAAGGGGGCTTTCTCCATAATCATGTTACCTCAGGCAGGGCCCAGGAGGGGTGGGCTGGAGGGTTTGCACAATATGCTAATCACCAGGGCCCATGCTCTCATTGGCCATTTATGGCACTGAATGACATAGTGTCGGATGATGTGGGGTCTGTGTGGGTGGAATTGAGGAACCACAAAGGCAAAAAAACCATAGTGGGAGCTATGTACAGACCTCCTAACAGTGGTCAGGACCAGGGGCGCAACATGTACCGGGAAATAGAGAAGGCATGTCAGAAAGGCAAGGTCACGGTGATCATGGGAGACTTCAATATGCAGGTGGACTGGGTAAATAATGTTGCCAGTGGATCCAAAGAAAGGGAATTCATGGAATGCTTCCAGGATGGCTTTTTGGAACAGCTTGTCATGGAGCCCACAAGGGAGCAGGCTATTCTGGACCTAGTGCTATGTATTGATCCAGACTTTATAAAAAATCTTAAAGTAAGGGAACACTTAGGAAGCAGCGATCATAATATGGTAGAGTTCAGTCTGCAGTTTGAAAGAGAGAAGGCAAAATTGGATGTAATGGTGTTACAGTTAAATAAAGGTAACTATGAGGGCATGAGAGAGGAACTGACGAAAATAGACTGGAAGCAGAGCCTAGCAGGGAAGACAGTAGAGCAAAAAGGGCAGGAGTTTGTGGGTAAAATTGAGGACACTGTACAGAGGTTCATCCCCAAGAAAAGATAGATTATCCGGGAGGGATTAGACAGCCATGGCTGACAAAGGAAGTCAGGAAATGTATCAAAGAAAAAGAGAGATCCTATAAAGTGGCCAAGAGCACTGGGAAATCAGAAGATTGGGAACGCTACAAAAACAAATAGAGGATAACAAAGAGAGAAATAAGGAAGGAGAGGATCAAATATGAAGCCAGTAATATTAGAAATGACAGTAAACGTTTCCTTCAATACACAAGAAACAAACGACAGGCAAAAGTAGACATTGGGCCACTTCAAACTGATGCTGGAAACCTAGTGATGGGAGATAAGGAAATAGCAGGAGAACTTAATAAGTACTTTGCGTCAGTCTTCACAGTGGAAGACATGAGTAATATCCCAACAATTAAAGGGAGTCAGGGGGCTGAGTTGAGTATGGTTGCCATTACAAAAGAGATAGTGCTAGAAAAGCTAAAAGGTCTTAAAATTGACAAATCTCCTGGCCCCGATGGGCTACATCCTAGAGTTCTAAGGGAGGTGGCTGAGGAAATAGCGGAGGCGTTGGGTGAGATCTTTCAAAAGTCACTGGAGTCAGGGAAAGTCCCGGATGATTGGAAGATCGTTGTTGTAACCCCCTTGTTCAAGAAAGGATCAAGGCAAAAGATGGAAAATTATAGGCCAATTAGCCTAACCTCGGTTGTTGGTAAAATTCTAGAATCCATCATTAAGGATGAGATTTCTAAATTCTTGGAAGAGCAGGGTCAGATTAGAACAAGTCAACATGGATTTAGTAAGGGGAGGTTGTGCCCGACAAACCTGTTGGAGTTCTTTGAAGAGGTGACAAGTAGGTTAGACCAGGGAAACCCAGTGGATGTGGTCTATCTAGACTTCTAAAAGGCCGTTGATAAGGTGCACACGGGAGGCTGCTGAGCAAGGTGAGGGCCCATGGTGTTCGGGGTGAGCTACTGGTATGGATAGAGGATTGGCTGTCTGACAGAAGGCAGAGAGTTGGGATAAGAGGTTCTTTTTCAGAATGGCAGCCGGTGACAAGCGATGTCCCACAGGGTTCAGTGTTGGGGCCGCAGCTGTTCACGTTATATATTATTGATCTGGATGAAGGGACTGGGGGCATTCTAGCGAAGTTTGCCGATGGTACGAAGTTAGGTGGACAGGCAGGTAGTACTGAGGAAGTGGGGAGGCTGCAGAAGGAACTAGACAGTTTGGAAGAGTGGTCCAGGAAATGGCTGATGAAGTTCAATGTGAGCAAATGCAAGGTCTTGCACTTTGGACAAAAGAATAGAAGCATGGATTACTTTCTAAACGGTGAGAAAATTCATAAAGCCAAAGTACAAAGGGATCTGTGAGTGCTAGTTGAGGATTCTCTAAAGGTAAACATGCAGGTTGAGTCCGTGATTAAGAAAGCAAATGCAATGTTGTCAATTA
The DNA here is from genome assembly GCF_037043375.1 of Chiloscyllium plagiosum. Classification (NCBI taxonomy): domain Eukaryota; kingdom Metazoa; phylum Chordata; class Chondrichthyes; order Orectolobiformes; family Hemiscylliidae; genus Chiloscyllium; species Chiloscyllium plagiosum. Next base: position 21,375,647 of record NW_028270159.1, read on the forward strand.
TCTCAAGGGGGTTGGAATATTAAAGCAACGATGTGCTACTGAGACTTTATAAAGTTCTGGTTAGGCCCCATTTGGAGTACTGTGTCCAGTTTTGGTCCCCACACCTCAGGAAGGACATACTGGCACTGGAGCGTGTCCAGCGGAGATTCACATGGATGATCCCTGGAATGGCAGGTCTAACATAGGAGGAACGGCTGAGGATCTAGGGATGGTATTCATTAGAGTTTAGAAGGTTAAGGGGAGATCTAATAGAAACTTACAAGATAATACATGGCTTGGAAAGGGTGGACGCTAGAAAATTGTTTCCGTTAGGCGAGGAGACTAGGACCAGTGGACACAGCCTTAGAATTAGAGGGGGTAAATTCAGAACAGAAATGCGGAGACATTTCTTCAGCCAGAGAGTGGTGGGCCTGTGGAATTCATTGCCACAGAGTGCAATGGAGGCCGGGACGCTAAATGTCTTCAAGGCAGAGATCGATAAATTCTTGATGTCACAAGGAATTAAGGGCTACGGGGAGAATGCGGGTAAGTGGAGTTGAAATGCCCATCAGCCATGATTGAATGGTGGAGTGGACTCGATGGGCCGAATGGCCTTACTTCCACTCCTGTGTCTTATGGTCTTATGTCCACGCTCAGGCTGTACTGTCCCTCTCTGTATCCAATCACGGCAAGACTCAGCCCATACACGAGAGAGACAGAGTCTGTGAGGAGCTGCTCCTCCAATCACAGCCTGGTTTTCACCCACATTTGCTGCTGATTGGTTCACTAGTGAACTGGGTTAAAATCTTCCAGTTTTGTCTATTTGCCACAGGAATGCATTAACTGTGCCCTCACCATTCTATTTTAGTTTTGTCTGTATTTATCAGTCATTCTGGAGAAAAAAAATCTTTTATTGCTAACCTTTACCTGTCAACCTGTGGCTGTTTAAATTTGTGATGTGTAGGAAATTAGCGGCTTCACTGCAAGTTGAAGTTTTACATTTAAGGGAGGGTTGATAATTGAGGTATTGTTACTACGGGATGGCATCACCAACTGATTTAATGCGAAAGAGAGAAAAGAGTTCCTGAAAACCAAAAAGAAAATTGGAAAGCAGCCCTCACGGAAACCTCAAGGAGTGATCTTGGAAGCAAAATATTCCAGCATGAGAACAGGTTCAAAGAAACAGAGGTAGCTGCACAATACAAACAGCCAAAAGATGTGTCATCTCCTGAAAACTGTGGTTTTAAAAGTTAATTGTACTGAAAATGGAGCTTTAAACAGTATTCATGAATAATCGGACAGAATACAAAAGTGTGGAAGTCTTGTTGAACCTACATAAAACAGAATGACCCCATTGTGACTGTAACTTGCAGTTCTAAGCAGCAGAAAGCCATGAAAGCTTTAAACAGGGTTCAGAACCAGATATATTAGAATAGTTCCAGGGATGAGAGATTACAGAGAGATTGAGGTCACTGTCACAAAAGCCAGGAAGCCTGAGGGGATTTACTGGAAATGTATAAAGCTACAAAGGGTTTAGACATAATGAATGGAAACTGTTTTTAAACCATCGATAAGGACTGATAATCAGGTGACTCAGATTGAATTGACCCAGATTGACTGGCACAAGGAAATTTAACACAAAGTTTGGAGTGCACTCCTCACTAACATTGTCCACCACTATCCAACACCAGCATCTCCACATCAGAATGCTGAGTCAAATTTGAGTTCCAAAGATGGTGGAGGAAATGTGAAACACCAGACAGATTGGGTGGAAGGATAGAGGCAGTGGCAGGACTGACTGGATTTCTGTTCAAGAGAACCAGTGCAGATTCAACAGGCTAAAAGGCTTCCTTCCAGGCTCCACAATTACACATGACTCAACAACATCCCAATGGAAGAAAAGGTCAAAGGTTAAAAGGTGGCTAAAATGACAGAGTGAGAACAGAGAGATGAGGGGGACAGAGTGGGAGCGGGGAGATGAGGGGGACAGAGTGGGAGCGAGGAGATGAGGGGGACAGAGTGGGAGCGGGGAGATGAGGAGGACAGAGTGGGAGTGGGGAGATGAGAGGGAGACCCCTAGTGGAAGGCACAGAGTGTCCTTGGTTGATATCCTGCGGTTTCCTAACTCTTATTAGTAACAGCTGAACTGGTGCAAGGGCCCTCATTAACTCAAAGCGTATGTGAGCAGCTTCATTAATACTCGTTGAGATCCCAGAGTGACAGTGCTGCTTAATGGTCAATGAGGACCTCCATCCCATTCCTCCCACACAGACAGCACAGCACTGGTGTCGTCCTCCAGGTCCCGGCTACTACACTAACCCTGAAAGCAGAAGACTTCACAGTCTATCCACCTTCTCCCACCCCTGAAGCTGAATAATGGAAAGGGAGAAGCCAACAGATAACTGACTGCAAATCATTTTTAAAAACCTACATCTGCCTCCCCTTGGGACACAGACCAGGGTACCCATTACCCACCTGTTTTCCACTTCTCCACAGTGTCCACTTTTATCATTTTTTAATTATTTCTGTGGTTTAAATGGAGGAGGAAAATCCTGTGAATGCGAGTCTGATGGGAATTCCTGACTCGGTGCTCATTAGGTTCAAAGTCTTGATACACAGTCTGAGGATGATTAGCTACAAATGACTGCCAACTCAAACAGCTGAACATTTGGATGACCTGAAGAAGAAAAATGCCGCTGATGTAAGTTCCACTCACCGCTGGCTTCTTGCCTTCCTTCAGTAAAGTTTTCCGTCTCAGCAGTCCTTCCATTGTGATGGCTCCGGCTGCTCCACTTAAAGGGCAACTGCATGCATCTGTTGGGCTGATGAGAAAAGGAAGCGAATCAGGTTTGGAATCACTTGGAAACATGACCGATACAGCGCTGTAGGTTTCTAGAGAGTGCTGCTCTTCATAGGTAATCATCAGCTCTGTCCTAAAGATCGACAACTCAAGGTAACTTTTTAAGTATATTCAGTCTTCAGGCACAATATAGAACTCAACATATGCCAGCAAAAACCTCAGGAACACCCAACCATCTGCTACTCTGTCACTTCTTCTTTTTACTTCAGGAATGATTTGCTATTGAACAAGATCACCACTCGCCAGTAACCAGCTATACTTCTACACATAAGGAAATAAGATGCTGTATTTTCTACAAAGTGAGTGAACAAGGGAATACATATGAGTGTGCTGAAAGGCGTATGAAATGTGTTATCATTTTTGGATTTTCGATTTTTTTTTTAAAGTGTAATGTTAGTGAGGTGGAGACTTTTTTAAAGAAGGATCAGAAAGTCATTTTGGAACAGTGACTAAAATGTACCAGCTTCAAGATGACATGTGACTGTAATCCAGAACTTTGGAATCTCAATGCAACAAGATATTTACACCTCTAGAATTATGATAGGCAGTGTGAACATTTGTAAACCCACTGTAAACCATTTGGTTCAGTTCAAAAAACACCAATGTTCTCATCGAGAATAATCAAGAGTTGAGTTCAAAAGCAAGTCTTGGTTTCTCTCCTCGCAGATTTTAGCTCAGTTCAGAGGAAACCAGTTACTGTAGCAGCAGAGGTTTTAAGCTTGTGCAGTTCCAAGCCAGGGGAGTCGGAGGGAGACATCTTCAGATTGTTCAAATTAAAAATGTTTCAGCCATCACAACTGTTAAGGTTCAAGACTCAGAGGAATCTTAAAATTGTCTCCAAGTTCAGCTGAAAGAAACCGGATAAAGTCAGTTAAGCAGAAACGTAGAGTTGCAATAGGAGTCTAATAGAAACATAGATTTTTTTACATCGTGCCTGTACTAGCTCCCAAAAGAGCTACACAGCTAGTCTCATGTGACTACTATCTCTCTAACCTTCGCTGCTCTAAAGAAAATAACCCTAGCCTCATCGCTCTTTCCTTATAGTTCCAGCCCAGGAAACATTCTGGTAAATCCCGTGCATAACCATAGCCTTCCTATAAAGTGCTGACCAGAACAGCATGTGGTCTAACCAGCATATTATTACACAGTTCCAAATAACCTTCCTGCTCTTGTATTCTAAGCCTGGACCGAAAAAGGCAAGCATCTTGCGTACCTTCTTAGCCACCTTATCCATCTGCCCTGTTACCTTCAGGGTTCTGTGGATAACAAACCAGGGTCCCTCAGTTAGATCATTTCAGCCAACCCATTGGCACAGTGATCACCAGCGACCATCAAAAATGTTTTCCATTTAGGTATCGATGCAGCTGAATGGCACACAGTATTGACCAATACCAAACTACACGCTCACAAAATGGGAGCTTCCATAACAGTGCACAGTTCCTTCACACAATAATTTGGTTGCTTCTCTCATCTTTAGTCTGTTACAGTAAAACAGGATAGCAATTGACCAAGTTATGTACGAAGGGAAGCAGCAAAGCAATAATACGAGAAACAATGAAGGCTTCATGGTGAAATTTCCTGGGTCAGCTCTGAGGAACCCTCTCTCTCTGCCCAGATCAATTGGAAAAGGTTTATAAGAAATATTGTACTACTGCTCTATTTCAAAGCATGTGTGCTTGATTTTGCCTTTTCCTTTTTCTTGGCCCCAATATTGGTGTTTGGCCTGTTAGTTCACTTGATTGACAAAATTGGCTTGGGTTCCAATTGGATAAGAAAGTTTCCTTGACGTTACTGCAGTCTATCATTTAGCTTGTGACCTGACCACTTCTACTGGGTTTAGATTTTACCTCACCTCTGTTATCCTGTAGGGAATGATTCCATTCAGGTTGTCTAGCACATAAAATCAGAGAGGGAATCCAGCAGGAGGGGGGTTGGGGGGGGGGAGGCAGCATTTTAGTCTCGTTTTCTCACGTTTATCAGAGCAACAGAGCTGTGGGGCTGCAGAAAGCAGTAAACCTTTTTCATTCTTTAAGGAGGGCGATAACATACCCCTCATAGATATGATCCCATATCTTTACGTGTTGTCTCAGTCAAGAGGAGAGATTTGACAAATTAGGCCTTTATTCTCTAGCACGTAAAAGGCTAAGGAGTGATCAATCTAGGTCTTCAGGATATTAAGACAGTGTAGATAAACAGTAAGTATTCCTGGAACCAGGGGGCTCAATATAATAACTAAGGCCAGAACATTCAGGAGCAATGTTTGAAAGCATTTCTACCTGTGAAGAGTAGTGGAGGTTTCAAACTCTATTCCTCAAATGGCGGTGGATGCTAATTCACTTGTGAAATTTGGATCTGAGATAGACAAGGTTCATTAATCCGAGGGATACAGGCCCAAGACTGGCAGAGAGTGTTAAGTCACAGATGAGCCATGATCTTACTGAATATCAGAGCAGACTTGAGGGGCTGAATGGCCTCCTCCTGTTCCTGAGAGACGGGATTATAAAAGTGGCTGAACTCCAAAAACACCATTGACTGATGTTTGCTGGTGAGCCTGCCAGGAACAGTTCACTCCTCAAGACAACTGCTCCGACATTGTGAAATAAATTCCATCAGGATTCCTGATAGTAATCTGCTCCTGTGCAACTTCCACTGTCTTTTCTGCAGCGGAATAGGCCATTCTGTCCAACCAGTTTATCCCAGCTTTCATGCGTGACATAAACTCCCTCTGGCCCTTGTTCCTCTAACCCCATTAATGCATCCTTCTATTATTTTCTCTCTCCTGGACATTTCAACCTTCACCTTAACTGCATCAATGCTTTTGCTTCAACAATTCCTTGTGGTGATAAGTTCCATGTTTTAACCACTCTTCAGTTTCTCAAGTTCCAACTGGATTTACTAGCGACCAACCTACATATCTGGCCCCAAGTGCAGGTCTCCTTCAAACAGAAACATCTCTGAGTCTACTCAAACAGATCTTTTGCAAAGTGAAAGACGTTTTCATTCACTCATGGATATGGGGGTCTCTGGCTAGGACAGCATTTATTCACCATCCCTCATTGCCCTTGGTGGTGGTGAGCTTCTGCAGAGACACTCAGGAAAGGATTCCAAGATTTTGACCCTTCTATTAGGTTGCTTGTTTCATGTTTTATTGAAAAAGGCTCAGCCTGCTCAATTGCTCTTGACAGGTGCCTCTCAGTTCTGGTACCATTTTGGCACATCATGTTTTTTTCACAACATGGACAGCACTTCCATGTTCTTGCTATGACATGCAGGTCAGATCTATTCCCAGGACTCCAATGTGGTCTAGCTGAGGTTCTATTCAAGGACAAAATGGATTCTTGTTTGGAGAAAGTGAGGACTGCAGATGCTGGACAGTTGATCTCCAATTCTTATCTCTTCACTGTTCTAGAAAGGCACTCAGTGTTATGCTTGCTTTCTTCTGGCCATATGAACCAGCACTGTTATCACCAGTGATTTTGCATGTAAATATGTTCTCACAGATCTCCGTTCCTCCCCCCTCATTTAGACAAATGCTTTCCTAGGAATATATGGCTTTTCTGTTCTTCCTAGCAAAAAGTACCACCTCACTCATACCCATATTAAAGTCAATTCCAAAGTGCACTTCAGATGCTTTGACCCCTGCACAGAAAGGATCATAGAATCTCTACAGTCGAGAAACAGGCCATTCAGCCCTTTCAGCCCACACAGACCCTTTGAAAAGCATCCCACCCAAATCCACCCCACTATCCTATCCCTGTAACCTTACATTTCCCATGGCTAACCCACCTAAACTGTACAACTTTAGACCATGGGAGGAAACCGGAGCACCTGGAAGAAACACATGCAGACACAGGGGGAATGCGCAAACTCCACTCAGACAGTCACTCGAGGGTGGAATCGAACCTGGGTCCCTGGCGCTGTGAGGCTGCAGTGCACCATTGAGCCACTGTGCTGTCCCAGTATCACCCCAGTAGTGACATACTATCTAACTGAAGTGTCTCCTTAGAAACCAGTCTCTTTGAATCACTGTTACCTCTGTCATGAGCCCATTAAACAACAGGAAATGGGGGAATCCAAGATGGTGGCAATCTAGGAAGATCATGTTGCAGAGATTTGCACAAGCAGGATGAACTTTTAACCTGCCCTACCCGGACCACCGCAATATCTCGTGACTCTGAAAGGTCGTGGAGTCCCAGGAAACTGTTTAAAAATCAACTTACATGGGTTTTCCCCATCCAGGGATGCCAAAGAAGGGAGGAGGAGTGTCTGAGGCCCAGCCCATGGCCCAGCCTGCAGGATCCTCGGCCTCTATTGTTTCCCAGGCCCTGGTGAAGGAGCTCGTGAAATCTCGCAAGATGTTGGGTAAGCAGATAGAGGAGAAGCTGACCCCGATCTCTGTCATGTTGCAGAAGCATGAACAGCAGCTGGGAGACCTGGAGAAAAGAACGGCTGAGGTGGAACACAGAGTCACAGTGGTGGAAGCTGATAGTGGTTCCTCCAAGGATAGGATCCAAGCCCTGGGGATGCAGGTCCATAATTTGCTTGACCAAGTTGATGACCTCGAGAACAGGGGCTGGAGAAAAAATATTCAGATCGTCAGTCTACCGGAGGTAAGGAAGGTGAGCAACCAGCGGAATTTATTGAGGACTGGTTGCCGAAATTCCTTAACTTGGAGGCTGGAATGAGAGGCTTGAAGATTGAGAGGGCTCACTGGGTCACAGCGCAGAGGTCAGGTCAGGGTCAACATCCTCGTCCTATCTTGGTGTGGTTTCATCACTATAGAGATAAGGAGAGAATCGTGGAAGCTTCCAGAATCCAGGGGAAGGATCCAAAGGCCCTAGTTTACGAGGGCTCTAAGATTATGTTCTTCCCGGACTTCCCAGTGGCAGTGATCTCAGAAAAGGAAATCCTACGACGGCATCAAGAAAAGACTGAGGGAGTTCGGGATCCAGTACTCTCGGAGGTATCCAGCAATGCTTCAGATCACCTGTACATCTCTGACACGCCGGAGAAGGCAAGAGACTTTGTGGACAAATTAACCTAATCTGAACAATTTAATACGCACAAACAGTAGTGTTGTTTGGGTATGTCTCTGTTTTTTCTTTAAAAAAAGAGTAAGTCTGGTCAGAGCTTTCTTTTCCTTTGTTTTGCTGGTAATAACCTGGTCTAAACGGTGTTTGGCGGCGGTTGAGATGTATACTTTCAATTTCTAGGTTAAGTTATACCAAAGGAAGGGTGGGGTATTTACCCTTTTTATTCAAAATTTCTTTGTTCACATTGCTATGCCATGGTGTATTTTCTTTCTTTGCTGCTTGTGTTTGCTATGTGGCTCGAGCTAGTAGGAAGGAAAATGTTTGGGATGGCTAGATGCCTACTTACAGGCAGTTTATACCTGGTTCAGGCTGCAGTATTGGCAGCGGGATGGGAAATTGTGTTTTGGGATGGATAGTTGCCCCCATTGGGCAGGGTCTGAGTTCCCCTGTTCAGTGCCATTGGTGCTTTATATTTGGGTTTTTTTTATTTTTGTTGTATATAATCTTTGATGGTTTTGTAGGTTTGTTAACTGTTTTGGTTTTAGTTTATGTAGTTTTTATGTTCGATAGATCTTGTGACACTAAGGTACGGCGATTTGTAATTCGAGTTCCTCCTCTCTGGAATTTAAATGTTTCTGCAGAAGGTTATGGCTAATGACTTGATTAAATGGTGCACCTGGAACATCAAGGGGAGTCACTCACCAATTAAGAGGAACAAGGTATTTTCAAGTCTTAGAAAGGAGAAGGTGGATATTGCTATGTTACAGGAGACACATTTGGACGGTAGGCAGCATTTTAAACTACAGCAGAATGGCTTTGGTTGGGTTTACTTTTTATCTTTTAATACTAGAAGTAGGGGAGTGGCTATATTGTTTAGGAGGAATCTCCCATTTAAGTTACTAGAGTGTGTAAAAGACAAACACGGGAGGTTTGTAATTCTCAATACCTGATAAATGGGGAAGAATATGGTGTTTTAAATGTTTATTGCCCCCCAGCCCACCCTCTCAAATTTATGGTAGATGCATTCTCTAAATTGATCAGTCTCAAGTCCCGGCATATCATTGTAGGGGGGAGATTTTAATTCTCTCATGGATCTCACAGTAGACAGATTGCCCAAAGGCACCCAATACCCTCTATACAAACTAAACAGTTAGTGGATCTGTGGATTTATGGAGGCATCTCCACCAATCAGGCAGGGATTTTACGTTTTTCTTCAATCCACACAGATGTCTCCACAGGATTGAGTTTTTTCCTGATTCCCGTGGCAACCCTGGACTTGGGGGCATCTTGTACGATTAGTAATATTACCATCTGGATCACACTCCAATGTATCTGTTCGTTAAGATTAAGGATGCTATAGTGGGCCCGAGGCACTGTCGAATGGATCCCTTTATCCTTCAGGGTAATAAGTTTGTGGAGTACTACTCTAGGGAATTCAGGGCATTCTTAGACATTAATTCAGGCTCGGTAAAAACAAGGACTGCAGATGCTGGAAACCAGAGTCTAGATTAGAGTGGTGCTGGAAAAGCACAGCAGGTCAGGCAGCATCTGAGGAGCAGGAAAATCAACAGCAAAGAAGGAGCTTACTTTCGTAAAGCAAAGGTTATATGAGCATGGTTACAAGCCAGGCAAATACCTTGCATATCTTGCCATTGAAAAGGAATGCCCCTCAAGCCATTATGGCAATTAGGGAAGGATCTAGATATCTAACATGTGATTCCAAAAAGATTAATGTGGCATTCCATAGATTTTACCAATCTGAGGGTTGTGAGGAGGGGTGGACCAGGATGGAGTCCTTTTGCAAGGATCTGGAGCTCCCAGGTATGCCCCTGAACAAGAGTCTTTTCTCAATGTCCCCTTATCAGAGCAAGAGGTGCAGGAGGCTGTGAAGCGGCTTCAGAGTGGAAAGGCGCCTGGTCCTGAGGGACTTCCCAGTGAATTCTATACAGATTTATAAACATATTGTCAGGCCCGATGCTCAGTATGTTCAATGACTCGTAAAGTCATGATCATGTCCCGCCATCTCCAACAGAGGCCGATATTTCACTTATTCTTAAAAAAGGGGAGGTCCCAGAGAACGGTGCTTCATACAGCCCCATTTCACCCTTAAATGTGGACACCAAAATCCTCTCTGAGACTCTTGCTGGAGACTGTGTTACCATCTATTATTAAAGAGGATCAGACGGGCTTTATAAAGGGTTGTAGATCCTCCAATAATGTTAGGAGGCTGCTTAATGTAATTCAAGCATGTTAACACCAGTCAATACAGGGATTGGTGATTTCTTTAGACGCAGAGAAGGCGTTTGACCGAGTTGAGTGGCCGTATCTTTTCTATAGTCTGGAGCGGTTTGGCTTGGGTGAAGTCTTTATAAAATGGGTAAAGGTTCTTGACAGTGACACTCTCACTGCGGTCATCTCCAACGGGTTACAATCAAGCAATTTTAGTATTTCTAGGAGCAGCCAGCAGGGCTGTCTCCTTTCACCATTGCTTTGTACGTTGGTGATTGAACCGTTGGCAGAGGCCATTCGTGGGGATCCCAATATATCAGCTCCAGAAGTGGGGTCAAAATTACATAAGATCTCGTTGCATGCAGACGATGTCCTAATGTTTTTTGTCAAATCCAGCAGTTTCAGTGCCTCGTCTGATACAATGCACCAGCACGTTTGGCGTCTTTTCAGGGTACAAGATTAATTTTGTAAAGTCAGAGGCTAAAGGTCTTGAGGGTGAATATCAATTCCCATTTAAGTGGTCACCGGGGGGGGGGGGGGAATGGTTTTGTGTATTTGGGCATGTTCATCACTCCAGTTCTGGATCGGTTGTTCAAAGCTAATTTTGTACAATTATTTGACAAAATCAAACAAGACCTTAAAAGATGGGAGGTGCTTCCAGTGTCATGGTTAGGTCACATAGCGCTTATTAAGATGAATATTCTCCCCCATTTGTTGTACCCTATACAGATGCTCTCCCTGATTTTCGATAAGCAAACATTAAGGAGACTAAATGGCTGGTTCAGCTCTTTTATTTGGCATGGTAAGTGGCCCCTTACTAAATGAGCTAAACTGCAACTGCCTCTCCTGGGAATGTGGGTAAGGAGGGAGGGAGTGGATCTCTCGGACAATAAAACTACCAACTAAACTCACTTTTATCTTACGTGAGTGACTGGGCATGTGGGGACCCTCTTTCAATATGGTTAGATATCGAAACCTCTCAGGTAGGGTGCCCCCCCCCCTTATTAGCTTGCTGTTTCCGGACAAAATGATGACAGTCAGGGAATATTGCCATAATCCAATAGTTGTCAATACTGTTAAAGCATGGAGGGCAATTCGACAGAGGGAAGACACTATTGGCAAAACCTCTCCTCTTACACCATAGTGGGTCGGCTGCATTTTCGATCGGGGATGATAGATTCAGGATTCAAACATTGGGCAGCTAAGGGTGTGTCTTGCATGGGCGATTTATTTGAAGGAGACACAATTATGTCTTTTGATCAGTTAGCACAGAAATAAGAGTTGTCTAACAGGACTTCTTTCTTTTCTTCCAAGTTATGGATTTTATTCAAAAAAAAACTACACTTTTAACTGATCCCTACAAATCAGACATGGGAAAGAGGGTGCTCAGTGCGAAGAGTACACGTTCTGTCAGCACTTTATATCATCAGGTTTGGGGGGGGGTGTGCCCCCTCAGATGAGTTTGATTGGCTTTGCAGGGCGTGGGAGAGAGAGCTAAGGTCTCCTTGGAAGCATGGGAAGATATTTGGGAAAACCCATGAAAGATATCAATTTGCAGTAGGACACATGCTTTACAGTTGAAGATTCTCCACAAGGTCCACTTGGCTCCGGATTGTTGTCAAAATTTAAACCAGGGGTATCTTCAACATGTTCCTAGTGCAAGGCTGGTACGGACACTCTTACCCATTCTCTCTGGTCCTGTGGTAGGCTTCAAACAGAGTGGAGCACTGTGGTGGGTGCAGTGGAGGGGATTTTGGGAGTAAGGGTGGAGAAGGACCCGATCTCTCCTCTTATTGGCCCGCCCAGTGTATTCCCTGTAGATGCGCATAAGAAAAAACCTTTCAACATCCTCACTTTCTGTGTAAGAAAGAATATCTTGCTAGGTTGGCTATCTGAAAATCCCCCGGGCCTGTCGGGTTGGCAGAAGGTTGTTATGGAGCGTATCCCCTTGACTTTTCTCACAAGTACGGTGCACCACAAAACTGAGAATTTCTAAAAGACATGGCAGCCCTTTTTGGACTACCTGGACACAGATTTGTCTGCCACACTAATCAGGGCTTTTATGTAACTGTAACGATTGTGCTTTATGAATCCAATATCCAGAGAAGGGGAACTGAAAATGTTCTCATTATTTGAAAGTTAGTGTTTGATTTGGCTGAGCTGAGTTATTATTATTTATTAGTTTGTTGTTGGTTATTTTTTTAGTTAAGTTGTTAGTTGGAGTGTATATATATACTATTTTCTACGCATATTTAAGCATTTGTACATGAGGACAGTTTGGGTCTTTTACATTTTTTTGGTGTTCTTTCTTTGTATTGTTTTCTATTTGTTGTAATATCAAAAAATCTATTTTTTAATAAAAATATAATTTAAGAAGAACACTAAGAAATTTACATTCCTCTAAGTCTGGCCTCACACACCATTCCCACTCCCTGGAGCCCACCACTGGCACTTGGCTCTGCTGCTGCCCAGGCTTTAAACTCAGGAGTGCTGTCCCTTCAGGCAATCCAAAAACAGACCTCTTTGGCCAAACCTTTAGCCTAATTTCTCTTCCTTTGGCTCAGTGACAAATTGGATCCAAGAATGCATTTTACTACATTAAAGGGGTTACACAAATGCTGTTGTTTGTTGATTCCACATCTGTTCTGCAGCTCTCAGATGGTGAACAAAGGCCGACCTGGTTTACGACTGAAACAATGCAGTGTTTATTCAATTAGCTCTGCCTGGAGTGCATATGATTGGAGTCCCCCTGATACAGAGCAAATATAGGGTCAAAACATCCAAAGTAAGTGGATGCAGATGCACTGAAGTGATGAAGGTGTTGTATTGGAAATTATTCAATACAGAGATCTTGAATATCTGATGGAGCTTAGCTACCAGTTTTTCTCTGGTAACATGGCCATGTGTGGTCTAGGCTGTGATTTCATGTCAAGGTCTGTTTGGAACTGAAGTTTATCTATCCCAAATGACACCTGGAGAGTGGGCAGCCATTGGTTCCACATTAGCAAGAAAATCTCCTCCTCTTCCCCAGAATGTCCTCTAGCATCAGGCCCATGGTCGCGAGGCAACCAATCCATTGCGCACTAAGGTTCATGGGACGAGGCTGAGGATATTCAAGCCAAACATTTAACCTGCAAATGAAGGACATTTTAGGAAGGAATGGTCATCATTTTGTTCACACAAACTTTTTCACAAACTCCTACTTCAGTGTTTGCCTAACAATTTCACATAAACAATCGTGGATTTTGAATCAGTCAATGAAACAGGATGCATTGCTCTGGTTACCACTGTGACAACAAGGATGTTTGTCAAGATTAGAATGTTGCTAGAAAAGCACAACAGGTCAGGCAGCATCCAAGGAGTAGGGAAATCGACATTTCAGGCAGAAGTTTGTCAATTGACGGTGTAGCATGCACTTTTTTGTTCGTCAGTTCCCCTGCTTGTTGAATGCTAACACCCCCTGAGGGACTGGCAACGTTCAGCTCAGACAGCACTCAGACACAAGCTGGGGAGGGCAAAGCTGGCAGGTTTTGCTGCTGGTATCAACCTGGAGTTGATAAATCAGTCTGATCCCGACTCCCGAGCGATGTCCCTGAATTCAGGGTTGAATTGAGAATCTCACTGATGCACTGCAGGATGACAAGTGAAGGGGAATAAAGAGGTAGTTGCACGGTGAGGTCGGGGCACTGTTCTGGGTCAGTTTAACCAACCCAGCTATGTCCTAAATGACTAGGTGTGGTCAATGTTAACACACTGTGCTTCACGCAGAAACACTGCATTTACCAGCATGACAACTCCTTACTGTAAGAAACAAAAACTGCATTGTAATAATGCCTTTCACATTCTCAGGAGCGTCCAGTGTGATTTACAATTATTTAAGTGTTGCAATGTTGGAAAAATGGCAACAGACTTGAATACAGTAAGAGCCCCCCACAAACAGCAACACAATAAGGGGCACATTATTTGGTTTTGAGCGAGGTTGGTTGAGGGGACAAAATATTGGGCAGGTTATCTTGTCTTCAAAATAGTGCCATGGGATCTTTCAGAGAGTAAATGGGACCTGGCTTTCATATCCCATCCGAGGGAGAGCAGCAAAAATAATTCCTTTGGGGAATAGCTTCCAAATGATGGAAAGGAAAGTAGTTGAAGTTGTATTCCCAAATGATACATATGGAATATTTTCCATATCCCACAAACTAACAGTTAGAGGCACACGTGCAGTTGACACAGTCTCACAGAAGGGTTTCTTACTAGCTGTCGTTAACAGTACAATTATTCAGTCATTCAACATAACATTAGGCTACATCTTGAATACATTTGCTGTATAATTGTTCCCATTGCTAGCATAAATAAACTTTGGTTACGTTAATCGACTGGTTTAAGGTCATTTATGTCGGGGATTATCATTTCAGGTCAGGCGCAATATACAAAAGCAGTCTCCTACGCACCATTTGCTGGAGGATATGCTTACAATGTTGGCAGAGGCATATTAATGCAAATAGCAACTCTGTTTAGTGTGCAGGCACAATGATTAATGACTCTCAATGCTACAGCAGCAAATATTAGCCTGGCATCCAGAGTTCACAACTAATTGTAGATCCATTCCAGTTGTGTTATCAGTGTCACACTGCCAAGTGACCCCTAGCTAATCTCAAGCTATGATGTGGTGGAGCCAGTGTTGAACTGGGGCGGACAAAGTTAAAACTCTCACAACATTAGGTTAATTGTCCAACAGGTTTATTTGGAAGCACTAGCTTTTGCAGCGCTGCTCTTTCATCAAGTAGACAATCACTTGATGAAGAAGCAGCGCTCCAAAAGCTAGTGCTTCCAAATAAACCTGTTGGACTGTAACCTGGTGTTGTGTGATTTTAACTTAATCTCAAGCTACAGCTGCAGTCAGGTTATCTGATGTACTTTAGGGTGTTGAGGTGTCATGTGACACTATGAGATTTAATGTTCACCATCGCTCCCATGCTCTGCTATGTTTAGGCTGAGCTGTCCCAATGCTTTTCCTGCCAAGCGTCACTGAGCATCCTTCAGAACCTGTTGCTGGTGTCCTAACTCAGACTCATTCTGTGCACTTTGACACTTGATGATTAGTTCATATAATAGTCTTGTCAGCAGAGTTAAAGCCCATGGAACAAAAGGGACAATGGCAACATAGAGATAGAGATGGCTGAGCGACAGGAAACAAACAGTTAATTTTTGGACTATGGGAATGTAGATGTTTCAGTTTCCTCTGTTAGTATTAGGTCCACTGCTTTTCTTGATTTATGTTGATGATCTGTACTCAGGAATACAAGGTCTAATTCCAAAATATGCAGATAACACATTAAACTTGGAAGTATTGTGAACCATGAGGAAGATAGTGATCAATTAAACTTAGAGCAGCTGGAGGAAAGGTTGAATGTGTGACTGGTGAATTATATTGCAGATATGTGTTAAGTTATACATTTTGCTAGGAAGAACAAGGAGAAGAAATATAAAAGAAAGGATACAGCTCTAAAGGGAGCACAAGAGGTGCTGCAGGATAATGATAAGGAGCGTGACTAACTGAGCTGCACTTGCAAAAAACTGAAACAGACAAGATGGGTCCAACGGCCTCCTTGTTGTGAGTATTCTATGGTATTTGTGAATAACTGCTGAGAATAATGCAGTCCTCATCAGTAGGTGAGGCTCTGAAGTCTGAGTTTGAGCCCATCCCCGTCTTGTATGAAAAATCCCCTTGTACATCTAAGCATTTACTATTGAAGGTGGTTTTTTCATGTGTTCAAGCTGTATTTCTTCAGCTAACAAGTATTTTAATTCATACAACAAGCCCACATACACTGGATACTGGTGGGAAACTCTTTCAATAGCAATCCTTTGCAAGCAGTGAATTAAAAGGTTGTAATTCAATTTGTTTTTGCTGGCACTGAGTCTGTATCACAGCCTTATGCAAAGAAATGAAAAGAATCTAGGATATAATCTGTGCATATAATGCAAACACTGACTACAACACAGGGCGAGAGAGGCAGATGCTTCATTTAAGGAATGGAAGCAGGTTGTCGCATAGAGCAACCCAGAAAGAGAAACCAGAGAAACGTGTAAATGAAACGTACCAATCCAGATCGTCTGTTTAGTTCAAAATGGAGTATGCTCCACACCATAATTTTCCAAGCACTGCTCTTTTTGAGAGTGAGGAACAGCTCTGTCAGGTTGGCTCTCAACCGAGTGGCTATTTGCTGCTAGGCCACACACCAAGGATGCTGGGAAAGTCCTTAACACTGGAATAGGGCTTTTCAAACACAGCCAAGGTTCTGCTCCCTATCCAATCAGCCCTGTCTGCAGGCCTGAGGTGGAAACTTGATCAAGCAGGACTATCATGTTTCCTATCAATAACCAGTTGACAATTGCTTCATGAGTTCAGGCAGGGTGAGGTACCAGACAGAAATCAGCTTGGGCACTATTGTGTTCTCATGGGCAGCTCTGTAATGGTTCGATAAGCCCTCTGCTCCCAACGCCCTTATTGCAGTCATTGCTTGCTAAGTTAGTTGCCTCAATAAAAATAGAAACTTTTGCACCTATTTTGTGCGGCTATATTGAGTTTGTATTGCGCACCTTGGAGGCAATTAGGAATTAAGAGTTATTTAGGGCTCAAATGCTGCCTCCCAAGCCATTGTATTTTAGTCTATTAGATACACTACAGTCAAAATTATTCACTTTCCTTCTTCTTGCTTCCCAGTAAACATCAGTGGGTTAATTATTATATAACACTATGCCCAGAAAGCCCACCGAATTTCAAAGATTTTTTATTGTTTTGTCAAAGTACTTGGGTTTGTTTTTGGAGATGGACCTTTTAAGGAAATATTCTATCCCAGGAAGAGTGTTATATAACAGCAATAATGAATGCCATAAAAAGAGCAGAGTTCTTCACATACAGCTTAGAAATGGAATGATACAAGAGATGTCTGGGCTTTTAGCACAAAGCCGTGTTCATTATTGCAATTATCTTCATTAGGCAGAGTGTCAGGCATACAGGAATGAAGTTCACACCATGAGACAACACACAATGAGTTATCAGTGAGACAGAAGCTCAAGTGTTTGTGTCAAATAATATATACTGTATCTGGAGTTTGTAGGTGGCCAGCTGCAGCGTTTTCCCTCTAACAATTCCATTAAAGTCACCCCAGCGATCATGTATCACAGATTTACAATGCAATGTCTGCTCTGGAGCAGATTTTGGTGCAAAAACTCACCAATGTAACATTACAAACCCTCAATTAAGTTCCAACAGTATATACTATAAACTATAACCATCATGAGTGGCTGACCTCAAGGCTGACCTTTATGAACTACATGATTTGCTCTTATACCTTCTAACATCATATAACTCCTGTAGATTATTGCCTTGGGATCAGCCTCACATGTCCATTATCAAGCATATTGTCCATACTTTGAGCCCAGCATTCAGGATCAGTAGCAACAAACCTACACTCAATCTATATTGGGTTTGACGAAGGGAATAATTCGAAAATTAGCCAAAATCTGTCAAACTCCAGAGTTATACCACTTCTTTTATGATTTGAAAATAATCTTTGGGATTGGGAAGAAAGTATAACAGCTAAACCAGGCAGCTGAGAGGAGGTTCATGCTAGTTGTGTGCTCAGCTCAAAATATCTCTATATCCTTTCACAAAATAAATGATGGAAAGTTAATATTCGGGCAGCCCACTGGTTACTGAGTTTCCAGGTAAATGTGAATGATTGGTCACTGCAGCACAGCAGAAGGGTGTCTTCACCTTTTCAGCCCATGATGTCATATTTGTGCTTGGGGATATTGCGTTGTTCCAGTCCAATGAAGAGACAAAATGCGGTTTCCACAAAGAAATGTAATGCTCTCGCTGTGTGGTGATGCTGCCATTGAGTGACTTGTCACTTGATACCCTGAAATGGCTGGTGGCCAAGGAAACCAGGAATCAGGTGGGTCTGCCTGGATATGGAACACAAAGGTTTCCCACAAAAGAGATAGCACTCAATATGTAAGTGTGGAAGATGACAAACTTGATTCAGGATGGAGGCATGCAGACCCACAAGATTAGCCCACGATCTCTGACCTTCCACCTTATGACGGACCCTCTCCCCACCTTACTGTACCTGTTAATACTGCATCGGCTCCTTGGAGAATTCTTTACTGAAACCCGCCAGTTGGGACCTAGTGTTGCATACAACCGATTCCTGTTTGCAAATTTAAACATGAGTTCTGAAGAGCGCACAACCCCATATAATATACACATGCTCATACAAGCATAAAGAATAGGCCACATGCATTACTCTCGGCAAACAGCCCGCTACAGGTGCGTGTGTGTCTGTGTGTGCATCTGTGTATTACAATTGGCGAGGCATTGCAATTGATCTCCACTCTGCTTGGTCAGGCAGGGTGTAAGAACAGTGCTTCTGCCCTCAATGTGCCCATACTGGCCAGTGCAGGTTTCTGAATGGCACATCAGCCTTGGAGTGTCATACAACTCACATTTGTTGCACTGGCACACTAGATGGTGGCTGTGGGAAACTGACTTTAGCAAATCACTATTATAAAGTATTGTGACAAACAGATACTTCACATTCAGGCATTTAATGGGCAAAATCATCCTGAGATAGATTAATAATTGATGTTTTTTGAAGGAAGTCGTCCTACATATTTTAAATAAGTTAGTTGTATCTTAATTTAAACAGAAGGGATATGAACTTCCCACAAATAACTCAGTTACTACTGTAGTGTCTTTATTTCCACTCTCATTTTGTACTAGTGGAACTGGTTTTACAAACTTATTTGACTACTTCTCAGTCAGTCTGTGCACTGAGTGATTTTACTCTATTAGCCTCCACTATGAATTGATCATTCATAAGTATTCTAGCAGAAAGTGAGGACTGCAGATGCTGGAGATCAGAGCTGAAAATGTGTTGCTGGAAAAGCGCAGCCGGTCAGGCAGCATCCAAGGAACAGGAGAATCGACGTTTCGGGCATAAGCCCTTCTTCAGGAATGAGCCTTTCCTGAAGAAGGGCTTATGCCCGAAACGTCGATTCTCCTGTTCCTTGGATGCTGCCTGACCTGCTGCGCTTTTCCAGCAACACATTTTCAGCTCAATTCATAAGCATTGCCAAACTGTAAATGGATTAGGTGTTTCACTTCTAAGTATGTTGAATTTGGAAATTAAAAACAATTCCCCAGGAAATGCCATCAATATGTCACTCACTTTTTGAAACGACTGAACGCTGAGGAAATGTAAAAAAGGTGAGGGGAAGTGAAAAAAATGCAACGAGAAATGTTTGCTTAGACACCACTCACCTCTCCAACCCCGAGGACAATTCCTCACTGAACTCAGAGCTCTCGCTGCTTCCTGTGAAAAAATAAATACACGGAGAGACGTGTTGAATTGATTAATGGCAGAAGGCGACTAAATATTACAGCAGCATTCTGGAATGATGTAGTTATAAAGCAATGTCACTTCAAACACCATTTTGAAGAATTAAGAATTTCCGATCAGCATGAAAGGCAGCAATTCACTTTCAGCTTTTCAGTGAGTTGTCACAGTCACAGCAAAGTCCTCTCATTCCTATTAACCAAGGTTGTAAAGCCTTCAGTAAAAAAAGTTTACTGAATCTTTAATCT
Organism: Chiloscyllium plagiosum; assembly: GCF_037043375.1. Classification (NCBI taxonomy): domain Eukaryota; kingdom Metazoa; phylum Chordata; class Chondrichthyes; order Orectolobiformes; family Hemiscylliidae; genus Chiloscyllium; species Chiloscyllium plagiosum. The sequence continues at coordinate 21,395,400 of NW_028270159.1, forward strand.
GAAAATAATCTTTGGGATTGGGAAGAAAGTTTAACAGCTCACCCAGGCAGCTGAGAGGAGGTTCATGTTAGCTGTGTACTCAGCTCAAAATCTCTCGATATCCTCTCACAAAATAAATGATGAAAAGTCAATATTCAGGCAGCTCACTGGTTACTGAGTTTCCAGGTGAATGTGAACGATTGGTCACTACAGCACAGCAGAAGGGTGTCTTCACCTTTTCAGCCATTTTTCTGGGACCTGTATTGTATTGTGTTGACCTCAGAGGCACTGTCAACATATATTCATGTTGCTGTCCGTTCCTACCTTATGTGGCAACGAAAACAACAAATCCTTGCTTATAGCCTTGTGCAGCACGGTGGCTCAATGGTTAGCACTGTTGCCTCATAGTGCCAGGGACCAACTTTGATTCTATTCTCGGGTGACTGATTGTGTGGAGTTCACACATTCTCATCGGTGTCTGCTAATCCTTAACTCTACTTTCTTGCCTTTTCCCTGTAACCCCTGATTCCCTTAATGATCACAAATCTGCCTATTTCAGCCTTGACTGTTCTTAATAAATTAGCCTCAACAATCTCCTGTGGTAAAGAACTCTGTAGATGCACCACTCTCTGAGAGAAGAAATTCCCCTTCTTAAATATGTGACTGTCTTAAATATGTGACCCGTATTATCGGAATATGCCCTCTGGCTCCAGACTCTCCCACAAGGGAAACAATATTTCCACATTTACTCTGTCAAGTTCCTTAAGAATCTTGGATGGTTCAGTCAAATTGCTTCTCATTCTTCTATATTCCAATGCAGATCAGTTATCCAGCCTCTCCTCATAAAACAGTCCATCCATACCTGGTGACCATAAGACAATAAGAAATAGGAACAGCAGCAGGCTGTTCAGCCCCTTGAACTTGCTCCACCAGTCTGTAAGATCATGGCTGATCCAACATCCCTCATCCACTTGCCTGTATTTTCCCTGTAACCCTTGATTTTTCTATTGACCAAGAATCTATCTTTCTCAGTCTTAAACATACACAAGAACTCTGTCCCCCAAGGCTCTCTGTGGCAACGAGTTCCAAAGACTCTCACCTCTGTAAGAAAAGAAATTCCTCCTCATCTCAGTCTTACATCATCGCCCTTTATTCTGAGATTATGCCCTCTGGTCCAAGATTCTTCCATGAGGGAAAAATATCCTCTCAGTGTTTATCCGTCAAGGCCCTTAAAAATCCTATACATTTCAACGAGATTACCTCTTAACCTTCTATGAAATACCTCCAAGATCAGTATGTTTTTTATCTTAGAAAAAGGAGCTCAAAACTGCTCATAGTACTCCAGCTGTGGTCCAAAATTGTGCCTTGTACAGTTTTAGCAAAACCTCCCAGCTTTTATATTCCATTCCCTTTGAAATGTAGGTTGACATTCCATTTGTCGTCCTATTCCCTGCTGAACTCGGATGCTAGTGTGTTTGTGATGTATGAACAAGGACTCCTGAGCCCTCTGTTCTGTAGCTTTCTATAGTCTGAAGGTTGCCAGCACCCACTCATCACAACTCAGTCTTCCATAAGTTGGCCATTCATCCAGCCATGCTCACCCACTCCCTCCCACACTGTGGACTCTTACCTTATTCAGCAGCCTAGTCTGTGGGAACTTATAAATGCCTTCTGAAAAATCCAAACATATTACATCCACTGCTTCCCCTTTAACCAGCCTGCTTGCTACCACCAGTCTCTATCAGCATAATGAAGGAGAGTGAAGGGGCACGGTGGCTCAGTGGTTAGCACTGCTGCCTCACAGCACCAGGGACCCGAGTTCGATTCCCGCCTCGGGTGACTGTCTGTGTGGAGTTTGCACATTCTCCCCGTGTCTTGAGCAGGCAGGTGAATTGGCCATGTTAAATTGCCCATAGTGTTAGGTGAATTAGTCAGGGGTAAATACAGAGTGTGGGTGGGTTACTCTTCGGAGGGTCAGTATGGACTTAGAATCTTAGAGATGTACAGCATGGAAACAGACCCTTCGGTCCAACCCGTCCATGCCGACCAGATATCTCAACCCAATCTAGTCCCACCTGCCAGCGCCCGGCCCATATCCATCCAAACCCTTCCTATTCATACACCCATCCAAATGCCTCTTAAATGTTGCAATTGTACCAGCCTCCACCACTTCCTCTGGTAGCTCATTCCATAAACGTACCACCCTCTGTGTGAAAAAGTTGCCCCTTAGGTCTCTTTTATATCTTTACCCTCTCACCCTAAACCTGTGCCTTCTAGTTCTGGACTCCCCGACCCCAGGGAAAAGACTTTGTCTATTTATCCTGTCCATGCCCCTCATAATTTTGTAAACCTCTATAAGGTCACCCTCAGCCTCCGATGCTCCAGGGAAAACAGCCCCAGCCTGTTCAGCCTCTCCCTGTTGCTCAGATCCTCCAATCCTGGCAACATCCTTGTAAATCTTTTCTGAACCCTTTTAAGTTTCACAACATCTTTCTGATAGGAAGGAGACCAGAATTGTACGCAATGTTCCAAAAGTGGCCTAACCAATGTCCTGAACAGCCGCAACATGACCTCCCAACTCCTATACTCAATAATCTGACCAATAAAGGAAAGCATACCAAACGCCTTCTTCACTATCCTATCTACCTGTGACTCCACTTTCAAGGAGCTATGAACCTGCACTCCAAGGTCTCTTTGTTCAGGAACACTCCCTAGGACCTTACCACTAAGTGTATAAGTCCTGCTAAGATTTCCTTTGCCAAAATGCAGCACCTCGCATTTATCTGAATTAAACTCCATCTGCCACTTCTCAGCCCATTGGCTGTTGGGCTGAAGGGCCTGTTTCCATACTGTAGGGAATCTAATCTAATCTAATCTAACTGTGAAATTTTCAGTTCTTTTTAAATTCTTTTTAGTCATCTCCAGAAGCAGGAAAATGTGACAGGTTAGACTGACAATACAATGGTTATATTGAAAGGCAGGAGAAATGAATCATTCCACGTCAAAAACACCAAGTATTAGAGAAAACCAAGTGAAACATGCCTTCCATGTTTATCTCACTCCTCTCACTAAACAGACTGATCATTTAGTGTTTCACATTTAAACTAAATAAAATCAACCCTATCATGGCAATATTAAGAGGCAACTTGGCTCTGGGAATGGGATCATCATGAAATCATTTATTTCTTATTTGACATTTTCAGAAACAATATCCTCTTGAAGCAGCCCACATTGGCAGCCAACATTATAAACTAAAGTGGAACTGTCTCTCCTAATTTGTGACGCTATCTTTATATTATTTGAAAGGAAAGCATTTACAAATCAGCCAGCAGTTCTATCAATGTTCTGAGCATTGTAAAGAGACTTCTCACGGTGGGATTGAATGGTAAATCAAAACAACTTAAAAGAAAACTGTTGCCAGAGGAAGATGTGAATTCCTTGCACTTAACCATTCATTTCTCTCTGACTCACTGTTCCAGCTTCAGACGGCATTTCAGTGAATTTCCACTATTCCACAAGATGTAAAACATCTCCAACGTTACTGGGTAGTTCCTGCTACCAACTGGTAATCTTCGACTTGCATCAGGCTAAAAAGAAGGGAAGACCAAATTTACCTGTAATTTCAACTAAAAGGCTTCTTCTGTTTTTGGGATTTCTTGAATTTGCAAATACCAATGCTCCCTGAACCTAGGACAGCAGCAGCTCAATGTCAGACCTAAGGTGAATAGTCTCAGATTGGACTCAAACAACTATCACAGAGTGGAAAGTGAGGTCTGCAGATGTTGGAGATCAGAGCTGAAAATGTGTTGCTGGAAAAGTGCAGCAGGTTAGGCAGCATCCAGGGAACAGGAGAATCGACGTTTCGGGCACAAGCCCTTCTTCAGGAATGAAGAAAGTGTGTCCAGCAGGCTAAGATAAAAGGTAGGGAGGAGGGACTTGGGGGAGGGGCATCGGAAATGCGCTAGGTGGAAAGAGGTCAAGGTGAGGGTGATAGGTCAGACGGGGGGTGCGGTGAGGTCAGGAAGAAGATTGCAGGTTAGGAAGGCGGTGCTGAGTTCGATGGATTTGACTGAGACAAGGTGGGGGGATGGGAAATGAGGAAACTGGTGAAATCCGAGTTCATCCCTTGTGGTTGGAGGGTTCCTAGGCGGAAGATGAGGCGCTCTTTCTCCAACCGTCGTGCTCTGGGACTAGAAACCCACCTGCAGTTTTATCCACTGTCCTTCTCATTTCCCCCTCTCTCTGGGCACTTTCGACTAAAGCTTCCTCCACAGTTACCTGCTCAGTTTTTTGTACACATAGACACTGTAAGGCAGGGTGCCATTATCATTTATTAGTAAACGATCCTAGCAATTCCCCTGAGATATTATTCCCCACTTTTCAAACTCCTTCACCATTCTGACACCGTCAGCTAATTCCAGTTTCTCTGTGCACTCATGCAACCAAATTCAGGATATCACCAGGAGCTCGAGCTGACATATTGCTAATGTTTCTCACTCTCAATGGGAAAGGCATGAAGTCATGATTAGATTAGATTAGATTCCCTACAGTGTGGAAACAGGTCCTTCGGCCCAACAAGTCCACACTGACCCTCCGAAGAGTAACCCAGACCCATTTCCCTCTGACTAATGTACTTAACACTATGGGCAATTTAACGCAGTCAATTCATCTGACCTGCACATCTTTAGACTGGGAGGAAACCAGAGTACCAGGAGGAAACCCACACAGACACAGGGAGAATGTACAAACTCCACACAGACAGTCGCCCAACATTAGAATCGAACCTAGGACCCTGGCGCTGTGAGGCAGCAGTGCTAACCATTGAGCCACCGTGCTGCCCCAGGGGCAGTTATTGATTTTAACAATTCCCTTTTACCTAAATTATTTAACTTCTCAGCCGGATCCACAGTTTACGTTCCACTTCCCCAACTGATCAGATGGTGAGGACATAACTGACTGGGCAGACAGTTAAATGGATGGTCCATTAAACAAGGGCTAAAGCCATAAGCTACTCCTAAAAGCTTACGCATGACCCATAGGCCACCTACACTCATACTATTCCAGTGACTTACGTCTAGTAGGTTTCTTAAATTGCACACATTTAGGGTTAAAATTTATAAAATCAAAGGTTTGAATAATTACTTCAATCATCACCTCAGGTTTGTTTTTAAGAATAGATTCCCTACAGTGTGGAAACAGGCCCTTCGGCCCAACAAGTCCACACTGACCCTCTTCTTGGCAACATTTCAATGAGAATATTAAAATTAATTTAAAAATTAAAATTTAACCCAGTTTCTGATTGTTTCTGGGTGAGTAAGGCATTGAATCAATTTATTTTTGAAAGTTTTACCTGACCAAGCTGCTGATTTGTTCTGTATGTTAAAATCACCATATTGAGAAATTATACCTTTATTTTTTAATTTTCACATCTACTGTGATGCACTTGAAATATCTTCACATTAAATGCCTCAATAACACTAGCTTTTGTTTCAAAAATTGAGAATAATTGTACAGGAGCTAACTGCAGAACATTCGAGGTAATTATTAATAGTTAGGGGTCATTGCCTCAGCTCTCCCTGGAAATTCCTTCATCAATATTTCCAGTTTTTTCATCTCATAACCAAATACAATTCCATGATCCAGCTACAAAGATTTTAGATTAGATTAGATTAGATTAGATTCCCTACAGTGTGGAAACAGGCCCTTCAGCCCAATAAGTCCACACCAACCCTCTGAAGAGTAACCCACCCAGACCCATTCCCCTACATATACCCCTGTCTAATGCACCTAACACAATGGGCAATTTAGCATGATTGTGGGAGGAAACCGGAACACCCCGGAGGAAACCCATGCAGACATGGTGAGAATGTGCAAACTCCACACAGACAATCGAACCCAGGTCCCTGGCGGTGTGAGGCGGCAGTGCTAACTCCTGAGCTACCGTGCCGCCCAACAGACTGTTTGGATGTGACAGGTTTGAAAGTGGAGCAAGAAGGTCAAAATCCTGCAACTCACCCGCTAATGACATTGTGGGTCAACCCATTATTGCAGCGGTTCAAGAAGGCAGCTCACCACCACATTCAAGAAGGGCAATTAGGGACGGGCAATAAATGGTGGCCAGCCAGTGATGCCCATTTCCCATGAACAAATAAGAAAAATGAAGGAAAGTGGATTATATTAAAGGTAGATTGGAGGTCCTATACATCCTCCAGTCACTTCAGCCTTGTCACAGGATAACAATAATTATGGTGTTTTCACACTGTTTAAACTCAACTTTTAACTCATGAGTTGACATCAAATCTCAAGAAGAGAAGTGCAACTAAAATATGGCCATTTGCACCCTCAAGGTACTTACCTCCACAGAAGAGGCTAAAATCTGTGACCTAGTCAGAGCCAACTTAGGAGTTGAATTTCCACTACCAGGTTGGGCGCCTCAAGTTGTGAAACCACCCAATCTCAGCTTGCTTCAAGGCCCCTGTTACACCAAATTTTAGCTCAGTTGAAACAGGGTTCAGACACAGCCAGGCCAACTGACTCCAGTAGCAAATTGTACATGGCTTCAGGGCCGGGCAAGTACTGAGGTCGGCTAGTTATAAGACACACGATGATTCTCTGTGATTTCATTCTATTAGCTTTAGAAGCTGTTATGCCCGTTAGCCTTCACCTTGCACACTCCTCACCACGCTGCCCCACCAACCACCATGTTCTCCAAATGGCCCTTTCATACCAGCTCATGTCCCCCACCACCTCTCATGCTATTGCATATCTCTATGACACCTCCTTGCCACCATATATCCCAATAATATTTTATTAGTCATTCAGTTTCCTCTATGGGCATACATCACGTGGCGATGGAGAAAATAATGTCTGATAACCGAATATAGATCTCACACATGCATACCTGACACTGAAAATAAGTTCTATTTATCCAACTTTTATAGGTCCCGCAACCCCAAGTATTTAATCCGTTATGATAATGAGTTCGTATTCAATTTCTCCTTCAAAAACTTCTAATCCTTTAATAGCTTCTTTAAACCAAATTTAGGGTCAGCTCCCTGAACACGTTTGTAGTTTACTGACATTCTTACAACCATTCACAACGACCTCAGCTGTTTTAACAGCCACTGAGAAACATCAACAAAGAATTCTATTGAAGTATCAGGACACTTAAGTTTCCAACTTACAAATAGCAACCTGTCAGTGGAGTGTGTTTCTTAACTTTTACGGATAGTTTCAGCCTGTTTGTTCTCTGGTTTAAAGGCTGGGGATTTTAATAAACATGATATTACGACAATTAAACGAATCTTACCCACTCTTCAAGAGTATTTATCACCACAAATGCGTTCAATTCATTAAGGGCCCTGGTGCATCAACACAATATTGAGTTGAGCTCAGCACTAATTTCAAATGGCCCTGCTGAAATGGAGTTTCTTGCCTGAGAAAATTAAATTCCACTCCTTTCTGCCTGACAACATTAAACTGTGACAAAATGGGGTTAACTTTCTGGTTTGGTTCCCCTCTGCTGTTTTAAAGGCCTCGGGTCTTGAAAATCCAGGCCTTTGTCTCCAGTGAAACAATAAGCTGTAGGAGTAGCATACTGTCCGTACTGTTTAATGGGAGAGAGTTTATCATTAATAAAACAACTTATCGTTAATGACACCAAACTGAATGCAACAAATACAAAATCCGCTCACCTTCTTCCACAGGCTTTATTACATTGTTGGAATCATGGACAAAATTCCTTAGAGTTGACCCAGATACAAGTTAGAACAACACATTGTTCACCTGGTCTGACTTAAAATCCCAATCAAGAAAAGGAAATCAGGGCCAAGGTGAAGCATATTTCAAAGATAGTAATTGCTGGATTGCTCACAGGCAAACAGCTTCAGCAACCAAAAAGGTGGAAGCTGACCAACTCTAATCTGAAGCATTCTACTGCAAGATCCAAAACGTTTAACACTGGTTCCGTGCAATATTTTTCTGATAAGAACAGCCAAGGGCTGGTTGATAGCACACTTGGCCCTGGGTCACAAGGTGCTGAGCTCAAGTCCTGCACCAGGGCTTGGCCACAGAGGTTGAGGCTGATGCTACAGAGTAGTGCTGAGGGAGCAATGTGTTATTAGAGTTACTGCCTTTGAGGCAAGATGTTAAGTGAGTCTCCGACTGCCCTCTCACGTGAATGTAGGAGAAAATTTTGAAGCATTGCTTTGAGGAAGAGCAGAGGGTTATCCCTATAGCCCTGGTCATGACTCATCACCCACCCCTGAAAAAAAAACTGATCTGGTCATTTCAGAATTCTGTTATTGGAACTTGCTGTGTGTAACTTAGCCAGCTGCTGTGCTACCTACATTCCCAAGTGACTACAAAACAGAAATATTGCATTGTCTGTAAAGTACTTTGAAATGTCAGGTGGATGGGAAAGTTGCTATTTGAGCCATTTTCCTTTGACACATGCTGACCTCAAAAGAAACTTTCTGTTGGAGTACATTGACTTCTGCAGATTGAGGGTCAAGTAATGGACCCATTGTTACATAAAGGGCTCCTGCAGCCTCCTGGGGTGTCATTGAGGTCAAAACATAGAGACATACAGCATGAAAACAGACTCTTCGGCCCAACTTGTCCATGCCGACCAGGTTTCTTAAACTGAACTAGTCCCATTTGCCTGCATTTGGTCCCTATCACTCTAAACCTTTCCTGTCCATGTACCTGTCCAATTTTGTTTTAAATGGTGTAATTGTACCAGCCTCTCCCACTACCTCTGGCAGTTCATTCCATATATGCACCATCCTCTGTGTAAGAAAGTTACCCCATAGTCCCTTTTAAATGTTTCCCTTCTCACCTTAAATCTATTCCCTCCAGTTTTGGACTTCACCATCCTGGGGAAAAGACCTTGGTTATTCACTTTATTGACGCCCCTCGTGATTTCACAAACCTCTATAAGGTCACCCTCAGCCTATGCTCCAGGGAAAAAAGTCCCAGCGTATTTAGCCTCTCCTTATAACTCAAATCCTCCAGTCTCGGTAACATCCTTGTATCTGACTTTAAATTCTGTAGCTTGGGTCATTGGAGCTAGGCTACTGATTTAATCCAGTAGGCGGCACAGTGGTTAGCACTGCTACCTCACAGCGCCGGAGACCTGGGTTCAATTCCCGCCTCAGGCGACTGACTGTGTGGAGTTTGCACATTCTCCCCGTGTCTGCGTGGGTTTCCTCCGGGTGCTCCGGTTTCCTCCCACAGTCCAAAAATGTGCAAGTTAGGTGAATTGGCCATGCCCGTAGTGTTAGGGGCAGGGGTAAATGTAGGTGAATGGGTCTGGGTGGGTTGCGTTTCGGTGGGTCGGAGTGGACTTGTTGGGCTGAAGGGCCTGTTTTCACACTGTAAGTAATCTAATTACAGTAGTAGTTGCTGTTGAGGAACCATTTTGGTTTTGAATGAGAACACAATCAGCTATAAGAGCAATTGCCATGATACAAATTACTTAAGAGTTCAAATTGCCTGTGACTGCTCACTTGATTAGGTATTTACATTTCTATCATCAGGGGATTCAACCTCATTACAACTTGTAGTTACAATAGCACTTCCAATAGGAGGATATATCCCGAAGGACCAGAGTCGGTGAGGATTAGATTGATAAGTGAATGCAAGGTGGATGGGGGCACTAGAGATTTGGATGAACCGATGTTTATGGAACATGGAGAACAGGAGAAGATTGGAATAGTCGTGCGTACGGGGACGAAGGTATGGTTGAGGACTTCAACAGCAAATTTACACCATCTCAGGTTCCGTTTTCCCTAACTGAAAGTGAATCAAGCCACAATGTGTTTTGACATTGCAGCAATAGAACAGACTTAATTCCAGCTGTGGTTCTCCCCTCACTGCTGACAGTTTATAAACACAGAACAGAGACATACACTACCTGCCATACTCACAGGCAGACAAAGCAATTTTGAAAAGAAGGCAAGTTGACCACAGCTCAATAAAAAAAAAGCTACAATGCATTAACAGCTTCAAATATTGACCTGAGATTTGTAACTAGCACCTATGTTAACAATGTCCAGTACATGAAAAAAAAAGTAACCTACTAGAATTCCTACAGTGTGGAAGCAGACCATTCAGTCCATTGAGTCTACACTGACCGTCCAAAAATACATCCCATCCATGCTGACTGAGGCTAGAATCGAACCTGGATCCCTAGCACTGTGAGGCAGCAGTGTTAACCACTGAGCCACCGTGCCACCCCTCATACTGCCGCTGCTGGAAATCTGAAATGAAAATGGAATGGCAGAGGAACTCAGGAGCTTTGGCAACGGAGAAAGAAACAGAGTCAGCGCTTTGAGTCTGATATGACCCATTTTCGGAATTTCATACATAGAATCCCTACAGTGTGGAAACAGGCCATTAGGTCCAACAGGTCCACACCGACGCTCTGAAGAGTATCCCACCCAGACCCATTCCCCTACCCTATCACTCCACATTTCCCCTGACTAATGCAGCTAACCTACACATCCCTGAACACTATGGGCAACTTAGTATGGCCTATTCATCTAACCTGCACATCTTTCAACTCCCAAGTTCTGAAGAGCCATCCTGGACCAAAAATGTTAACTTGGTTTCTCTCAGTATCGATGTTGCCAAACCCGCTGAGTCCCTCAAACATTTTCCGTTTATATTGCGCATCGACGAAAGTTGTTGTTGGAGGTACAGAGCCAGAACAAGTGAGCCTTAGATTCATCATAACCTGAAGCTGCCAATAACTTAGGCTCTCAGTTTTGCATGGCTAGCACTATAGACTGAATCCTAATTATAAATGCTGTGGCTGGAATCATCAAGACAGGTAACGTTAGCACTACAAAGCAATGTCTGACACAGGGTGCGAGCTCACTCACAATTCCTCATGAGAAGAACTCCCAAACAGAGCTGAGCTGCCGGTGGGAGTGCCAAGCAGAAACCTGCCCCCACCTCCTTCAAGACACGTTAGTCATGTGGGTACAAAGATCTACAGTCAGGTCAACAGAGCTCCTGAAGCAGCACTATTGACTATTCTCATCAGTTTGCGAATGGTTGCTAGGGGGGAGCAAGAAGGAGAAATGAAATAAACTTCGAAAAAATGAACGTTCTTCAAAAATGAAGCCCATTAGGGACATTGGTGTGCATATCCATAGATCTCTCAGGACAGGTGGACATGGTGCTCAGGAAGGCAGATGGGCGATTTGCCTTTTTTTAACTGAGGGAAAGAATACAAGGGCATGGAAGTTCTGCTGGAATTATATAGACGACTGTTCAGGGCACAACTGGAGTACTGCAGACCTGATCAGCACATTATAGGAAGGGTGAAATTACACTAGAAAGCGTGCAAAGGTAATTTACCATGGTCTGAGATGGGGCAAGGTTGAAGAGGCTGGGGCTGTTTTCCTTGGAGTAGCGAATATTGACAAGGTGCCTGATTGAGGGATTTAACATAATAACAGGCATAAGTAGGGTGGGTGGGGAGGCACTTTTTTCTATTAGCAGAGGGGTCAAGAACCAGGAAGCATAGATGTAAGGTAAGGGGCAGAAGACTAAGAGAGTTAATAAAAATGTCTTTCACCTAGAGGGAACTGACTACCTGAAAAAGGGTGGCTGAGTCAGAAATTCTTGTAACATTAAGGCAGTATCTGGATCTTTATTTATGTTACCATGGTCTCCAGGGCTATGGGCTGTGAACTTGTGAACTAGAAAATGGGGATCATGGAATCAAATCTTTGTTGGTCAGCACGGACACAATAGGTGGAATGGCCTCCCTCAGTGAATGTCCATAAGGCTAAAATGATGGAAAGAAATTGACTGAGTCATAGAGTTGTACAGCACAAAAACTGCCCGTTTGGTCCAACTCATCCATGCCAACCAGATATCCAAATCTAATCTAGTCCCATTTGGCCCATATCCCTCTAACCCCTTTCTATTCATATACCCATCCAGATGCCTCTTAAATATGGTAATTGTACCAGCCTCCACCACTTCCTCTGACAGTTCATTCCATACACACACTACCCTCTGCGTGAAAAGGTTGTCCCTCAGGTCCCTTTTAAATCTCTCCCCTCCCACCTTAAACCTATTCCCTCTAGTTTTGGACTCACCTATCCTTGGAAAAAGACCTCGTCTATTTACCCTATCCATGTCCCTCACAGTTGTATAAACCTCTATTAGGTCACCCCTCAGCCTCCGACGCTCCAGGGAAAACAGCCCCAGCCTATTCAGCCTCTCCCTGTAGCTCAAACCCTCCAACCCTGGCAACATCCTTGTAGATCTTTTCTGAACCTTTTCAAGTTTAACAACAACTTTCTTAGAGCAGGGCGATTAGAATTGTACGCAGGCTATTCTCAAAGTGGGCTAACCAACAGACGCAATGGCTGGAATGATCACTCTGTGCTGTGAATATCGTGAGGCTAAGAGGATGGTAAGAAATGGATATGACGGGGCATTTTCCAACTGGTACTCTCTGATATGATTAATGTGCTTGCATCCAACTCCCAACTGGATGATTTTAATGATGGGAGATTTCATCAAGTTGCTGCCTGTAACTTAAGTGATTGTAACAACAGTGATCAGAGCTAACAGTCAGGAGATGTTTTATGAGCACTTCCATTTTCTATAGGTGACATCTATTTCAGCAGCGAATTACAATACGGAAGGCTAGCACTCTTACCAATTGAAACTCCGTTGGAAAAGATGGAACTTTCCTGATTCTTGGCAGGACTGTGACTTTCCAGAACACTGTCGTCCAGCAAGTGTCGTGGTCGCTCTGTTGGGAATGTTGCACTTTTACTTTCAACGACGCTAAACTGGCACATCACACTGGAAAATAGAAAAAGGTTTGGTTTAACCAAAAGACATGCTTTTATTAACAGTGTGCTTTATTACTCCTGTGTATCAACATCAACTTGTACCTACTTATATAGCAACTTTAGGGGAATAACACAGCCTAAGGTGCTCTGTTAGAAAAAGAAGACATTGGAACAGATGACTAAAAGCTGAGTCAAACATTTTAGGGAGCACCTTAATGGTAGAAAGAGAGGTCAGGAAGCAGAGAGGTTTAAGGAGGGATTTCCTGAGCTTTCAGGCCTCCAGCCAGAGGCACAGACACCAACGGTTGTGGGTGAGACACAAACAGGGCTTGGGGCAAAACAGGAAAAGGTGCAATTCAGTCTGACGAGTCAAACTGAAAGAAAATTCTTTTCCCTCTGGCATCTCAAGGCCACCAATCTTGGACCAATTAAAATCAGGCATGTGCAAGGGGTCGGATGCAAAGGAGCTTCAATATCCCGGAGGTTTTGCAGGGCTGGGAGAAATTACAGCCAGAAAGAAGCCCGAGGCCATGTTAGACTTGAAAACAAAGATGTTTTATCCACGAGTGTTGGTCGATCAGGATCCAATGGAATTCAACGAGCAACATGGATAATAGGTAAATCAGATATGGTGTGAGGGAGAATACAGGCAGCAGGGTTTTAGATAATGTCGAGTTCTTAAGGAGGGCAGCCAGGACTGTGTTGGAATAGTCAAGTCAAAGACAGAGAAGAATTTTAGCATCTTCATCAGACATGGCGCAACTGATCCTGTTTCAGTATGAACACTCTAGTGGTTAATAACATGCAACACTTGAATATTCTATGGAACACCAGCAATACTCCAATGACTAAGTGAGTTCATCAACAATTCTAATTAGGAAGGTTAGTTTTAATCTTCATTTTGTGCTGTTAGTCAAGATCAGCTATGGCACTAGAATGTACCTTGGAGTCGCTTGTCTGCTAAAGGTCCTGTACAGGATCATTATCCATTGATCTCTAGGGAAGGTGTTTGTGTCTAAGTGCTGGATGGAGACACAATTGGAATTCTGCTGTAATTCTTCCAATAGATACACATTTTGACACATGAATAATAAGTCATTGGTAGCGTAGGATGGTAATATGCCGGACCCATCCATTTTGTCCATCACCGTATACACATCTCTCTTTCTACTGACTCTATTCTTTGTTTTCATCACCCCTCCCTACCCTACGTGTCCTCCAACGTGTTGAATTTTCAATCCTCATAGCTCCACCATACCCCTCGCTGTATCTGCTGCTCCAGCCTGAGGTAAACTCGGTTCCAGTTTCAGTCACAGGGCTTAAAATGTTACCATATGCAATGACAACCCTTCATTATCACAGTGAGTTATTCTTACTTGATGCAATAAGATTTGTCTTATCCCACATAACAGAATGGAGGAACCAAGTATCGATAATGTGGATACAACAGTTGGTTATTGCAGTTGGCTATTAAATACAATGATTACACTGACAGACCCTGACATCTAGGATGGTATGAGGTTATTAGAAGAGCATGCTCTATTAGTGTGTCACTCTTGAAGTGATCCCAATAGAGATGGTGTCTGAGACCTTCCTACCTTCACATGACATAAGATATGGAATGATATGAGCATGTCTCTTAAAAGGAACACTCACGTACAGACCAGGAGACAACATAACAGCGTGGTGCCTTTATTCATCTTTTACTAATTTGGAAATGACCTCAGGGTGATTTTTACATCAGTAAGTGTGGTGGGATGGCAATCCCGTTGTTGGCAATGGATTAGCTCCAGGGAAGGTGTTGGATACCTTCAGGACAGTATTGTTCAAAGAAGAGCAAACCAACAGACTGATGGACAACAGGGAATGGACACCCAAAAAATGAAATATTTTTTAAAACACTTGATTTCCGTATTTCCTCAGAGACACATCTTCAGACATCAGTTCACTGCTATCTTTCCCCTATGTGTCTCGACACCACTGCTTCCTCCCTGAGAGAGTCGTGATGTAAAACAGAAGCAGATGTTAATGGTTAAGAAAGAAAATTAAACATCTGAAAGTTTTCATTCAACCTGTGTTCTTTTACAACTTCTTTGGATGGAAACATGAATGGTTCTGACTGCGACCTGGCAACTGAACAGAACAGGACCACTGTGGGTTTAACATACACATTTGTAGGGGAAATCAGTGTGGGTTATAAGCTTTATTTAAAAATTGTCATCCATTATCGAGAAGCTCGTGAAACCAACAGGATGCAACTTTTATCTTGCCTTATCTTGGTCTCTGGCCTTTCACAATGCAGGCACCATTCGGAGGACACTACCTACTGGGTCCAGCTGAGTCATTCTCCCATCTCTGCTCGCAGGTAAAGTGGAGCTTGTTAATCTTTGCTCAGGACGGTAGTTACATTTTTAATGATCTCCAAGGGTTTGTTGGCAGAACGCCTGAGATTTTGTTTTCTCACTGTTCAGAAGATGGTTTGCATTAGATGCCATTAAACAGCTGAAGCCCAAGTATCTCCAAGCCTTCTTCTTGCAGCAGCACACAGTGTTTGCCATCAGACTTGGCTTCTCGAACACACTAGGAATTTGCCTTGCCCACAAAACAACATTTGCACCTCTGCTGTACAACTGTCTTGCATCACAATTTAATAACGTGCTTGGGGCAAAAAAGATGCAGCCATAACCTGATGTAGATTTCATCAAGCCATATTAATAGTCTGAACGTGGGGTTGATCAATCATATGGACATGTGGATTTTATAGTCTGCATTTGCTCGGAAACTGATGTAATTGGAATTACTGCCTGGCCTCCTGGAGGTTCACTCGGCAACATTATTAAATTATAATGCATCACAAATGAGAGGAATGCCTCTGCACACACAGAGGGACTGAGAAACATTGAACAGTGACCTTCTCCTACCATTCAGTTCCATCTTAAGCATTGCAATTTGGAAGCTCCACTCAATTGCGCTGGGTTTTGCTGCACAACCCACTTGAGATAGTGGCAACAAGCGCAAACAATAACAGAAAATTCCATTCGCCACTGACTCAAGTTTCTGTGATTCTTTGCGCTCATTTGAGTGACATAGTTGCTGGAAGCATCTCCACGTGGCCACAGCCCCAGATGGACAAATTCATCACCAAGTCGGGATTTCCATTTTGGGGCGATGACCCGCTGAGGCAGTGCTAAGCTATATTGCCAGTTCTGCCCTCCATTTCCTCGGCTCCTAATGTAGAAAGCTGGTGACTCAGATTAGTTACCATTACCTGTTTGCACTAACTGAAGCTTCAAGAATGTGATTCTTTTGACCACAAATAACTTTGTAAAGGCTTAATCTCAGAATTTTTACAGTGAGGTGGCCATTTGGCCCATCACATCTGTACCATCTCTCCAAATAAGCTATTCACCTACTTCCATTTACCCCGCTTTCTCCCTGTAATCCTGAACACTCATCCTTTTCAGATAACTGTCTAATTCCCTCCCAAAAGCCACAGTTGAACCTGCCTCCACCAGACTCTCAGTAATTTCCTTTCATCATTTTCACCTTTTTTTACTATTAAATCTCTGCCCTCTCCTTCACAATACTTTCTCTACTATGAATATAGATTACTTTAATTTATTCAGAAATGGACTGAGAGAGAATTAAATATTGAAAATCAATCCTGTCCAATTTATAGAATTGTACTTTGAGACACTGGAAAAATTATGGTTTAACGATTCATCCAAGATACCCCTTACTGGTATCTGTATTTTTTTTAACATGTGCACTTTCTCCTTTTATTTAAACAATTTAAGGCTTTTTTGTGAACACACAATATGAAATGCCTGATGAACATGCTAAATTCACTTACGTAATTCACTCATTATGTAAATGTACAAGCTCAGGATACAGCTCCAACTCCAAATTTGTATTGTTCTAAAAAAGACCCCTCCTTACAGCAGTTTTTGCTGCACAGTGGAATATATATAGTGCCATTCTGAAGTGTAATTCAGTTGGAAATGTTATAACTGGAAGAGCATTTTATTTCCATGATTATGCCTCACTTTCTCCACAGGCTGTTGGTAGCTCAGTTCTAATTAGTTTGACCATTATTTGCTCAACTCTCAATGTTATGATTCTGGAAATAATTTGGTTGGCGTACGTTCCATGACAAAATAAAATTATATAACATGTCCATCTCAATCCTGAAGTTACACAGGACTTTTAAAACAACACTAATTCCGATACATGTTTTTTTTGTTTCCCACTGTGTTCCCGCTGAAGTACATTTGTGCATTTCCCAAAAGCAAAACCTGCCATGTTTATCTTAAAAGGAATCGATTTTAAAACATGCTTTGATGCCTTTAATTAACCGCATCCATTTGGATTAATCCAGTTGAAAATGTAAATGTTTATCACAGCAAAAGCAGTTTGAGTAACTATGGCAACCCACAACACAATTTTACATTACACTGAAAGATTGAAGCGACTGGGCTTGTATACCCTTGAGTTTCAAAGACTGAGAGGGGATCTGATTGAGACATATAAGATTATTAAAGGATTGGACACTTTGGCAGCAGGAAACATGTTTCCACTGATGGGTGAGTGCCGAACCAGAGGGGTAGACCATTTAGGACAGAGATGAGGAGAAACTTCTTCACCCAGAGAGTGGTGGGTGTGTGGAATGCTCTGCCCCAGGGGGCAGTGGAGGCCCACTCTCTGGATTCATTTAAGAAAGAGTTGGATAGAGCTCTCCAAGATAGTGGAATCAAGGGTTATGGAGATAAGACAGGAACAGGATACTGATTAGGAATGATCAGCCATGATTATATTGAATGGCGGTGCAGACTCGAAGGGCTGAATGGCCTACTCCTGCACCTATTGTCTATTGTCTATTGTGAAATTTTACACTGCTGAACATGACTTGTAAACCAATCAATATAGAATAATTTTCCAGTTATTCAATATTTATAATCTCTATCAAACATTTAATGCTTATGTTAACAGACTGGATTGAGTCTGGAGCCTCAAAATAGTCAGGTTGCAACATAAATTAATGAATAGCACTGTCATACTGATGTATTGTTCCATGTGATTTGATTTGATTTCCTTTATTATTGTCGCATGTACCAAGATACGGGGCGGCACGGTGGCCCAGTGGTTAGCACTGCTGCCTCACAGTGCCAGGGACCCGGGTTCAACTCCCGCCTCGGGCAACTCTCTGTGTGGAGTTTGCACATTCTCCCCGTGTCTCCGGGTGCTCTGGTTTCCTCCCACAGTCCAAAGATGTGCAGGTCAGGTAAATTGGCCATGCTAACTTGCCCATAGGGTTAGGTGCATCAGTCAGGGGTAAATGTAGGGGGGGTGGGTCCCTCTTCGGAGGGTCAGTGTGGACTTGTTGGGCCTGTTTCCACACTGTAGGGAATCTAATCTAAAACAACTCATACCTCACCTTATTATATCAGAGTAATAGAACAGAATACTGAATGTACTTTTACAGCTATAGAAAAGACGCAATGAAAAATCAACTCTAATATATGAGAGGTCTGTTCATAAGTCTGATAACAGCAGGAAAGAAGGTGGTTGGTAAATCTGTTGGTAATGCTTTCAAATATTTTTATCTTCTGTCTGATGGAAGAGGCTAGAAGAGAGTCTAACCGGGGTGGGAGGGGTCTTTGATGATGTCGGTTACTTTCCTGAAGCGATGTTGGACCAGGATGGAGGCAGACGTTAGATGTGTTCAAGGCACAGCTGACTGTTCAGTTCAGTTAACACTGGGGTGACAGTAGGTAGCAAAGGTTGAGCAAGTGCTAGGGTAATGATGGGCACTGGTGTCAAAGTTTGCAAGGTGAATTGATGCTGGACTGTGATTTAGTCTCTGGGTTTAATGTTTGCATGCTTTCCTTCTTTATCATAGACACCAATCTAATGTTGCTGGGTGTGAAGAGCAGCAATGTTGAAACAGTTGAACTCCTGCCTGAGAGCAGAGTACAGACGAGACACTTGTAGACGCAGACTGGATAAAAGCCAGCGAACAGAATGTACACCTGGGGCTAGGATCAACACATCTGGAAACGATTGATTAATTATCAACACATTTAAGTTCAGTGACTCATTCAAACTAACTCGCTGGATACATTGAAGCTGCTCACCAAGGAGACCCTATAAAAAAAATTAAACCCAATAAAAACAGCTTCTGATTGCTCACTTGTAACACTACTGAAAACTAGTTATTGAAGGATTTTCTTTGAGGTGGACTGAGCAGGATGCTGGAGGTATTTACTGCATAGTAATTAGTGAACCAAATGCTTCCTCTTAATAGGCTACAGTGGGTCTTGTGTTAGACTGAACTTTACACTCAGCAACTTGTACTTTGTCAGCCTACATTATTTCTTACACATTTTACTGAGCCTTGCATCTCTCGGATTACAATACATTTACAATATGAAAACATATAGATTAAAGAAAAACACAGGATAAAACGAGCAGAGTAATAAATGTTACAGATTAAAGAATGATATAAGGCATAGATATAGAGTAAAGTTAGGACTAAAGAAAGACAGAGTAGAGATACATCTTCAAGAAAGATACAGATTAAAGAAAAATGTAGAGTATAGATACACATTAAAGAAATTTAGCGTAAAGAAAGATATAAATTATGGATACAGATTTTAAAAAGGACAGAATGAAGAAAAATATAGAGTAAAAATACAGTCTAAAGAAAGATTCAGAACAAAGAAAGATACAGAACAAAGATACCGGCTAAAGTCCCCTCTACTCTTCCTTCGTCAATCCTCATCTCAACAAAAGCCTCAGTTCCTATGGAGCCCCTTTCCTGTTTCCAACTCAAGTTATTCCCATGGATACCCCTCTGAAGTCAAAGGGTCAGGTTGCCAACTCAATATTCCTGGAGGTTTCATCACATGACATCTGACTTTCAACTGCCCCGCCCTGTAACCTCCTGTCATTGGTCCTCCAGCACGTCCATGCACAGCCTTCTGTCAGCTGACTGGAAACTGAAAAGACTCTTCATTATTTAAGCGTGAGATTGATGCTGGTCAACCCGCCTCTTCCCGTCAATATTGACTCCTACCAAAGGAATAAATGAAAATGGAAAGAAATCTTTGTTCTGTTTAATTCCCTGGAGATTAATCTCCAATTCCTGGAAACTCTTTGTCCAATGCTGGAGGGTTAGCAGCCCTAACACAGTAATAATTAGTGTTGGTCACTTCCCAGCTCACTGAGTGATTCATGCTTATTGTGCAAGTGTATTGAGGCTATACAAACCAATTTCAAATTGTTCTCCATATCAGAGAAAGACAGGAGTCAATTTAAACCATGCTCAACCTGGCTCAGTGTAAGCGTGAGTCATGGGTGGTGAGGCCACCCTTACCAAGCTGGCATTGCCCAACTTTAAAGATAAGAATCCAGCCCCAATCAAGTTTCCAGAGCTAATCTGCCATTTTTACCCAATCCAATACTGGATCCACAAGATGATGTTTTAATAGGAGGCAATACAGGAGAGTATTGATTTGGAGATCAGTAGTTGTGAACGAGATTGGACCAGAGAGAAGGGATATACAACTGAGGAGTAGGTCATTCAGCCCCTCATGCATGTTTCACTAGAACAGAATAGAATCCCTACAGTGTGGAAACAGACCATCTGGCCCAACAGGTCCACACCGACCCTCCGAAGAGTAACTCACCCAGACCCATTCCCCTACCCTATTATTCTACATTTCCCCTGACTAATGCACCTAACCTACACACCCCTGAACACTATGGGCAATTTGGCATGGCCAATTCACCGAACATGCACATCTGTTTGATAAGATCATAGCCAGTCTGTTTGATAAGATCATAGCCAGTCTGTTTGATAAGATCATAGCCAGTCTGATTGTAATCCCTCAGATCTGTATTGTCACTTACTCCTGATAATGTTCCATCCATGTGCTTGACATGAACCTACCCACCTCTGCCTTAGAACTATCTAAAGACTCATCTTCCACCATCATCTCAGGAAGATGGGTCTAAGGTTCCATACAAAGCTCTGTCAAAATCTTTCACCTTGTCTGTTTTAAATGGACAAGCCGTGGTTTTTAAACAGTGACCTATTTAGTTCCAGACTCTCCCATAAAAGGAAACATCCTCTCTACATGTACCCTGTCAAGACTGCTCGTGATCTTACATGTTTCAGTCCAGTTTCCCACTTACCCATTTGCACTCCAGCAGGAGTATGCCCAGTCTTTCTTCATGGAACCAACCACTGATTCCAGGTATTAGTCTGAGAAGTTTTCTCTGAAGCATATTTGCATCTTTCCTTAAATAAGGTGGCCAACACTGTACCAACAGTGCTGATGAAGTACCTCACTCCTGATGAAGAGCTTATGCCCGAAACATCGATTCTCCTGCTCCTCGGATGCTGCCTGACCTGCTGTGCTTTTCCAGCACTACACTCTCGACTCTGATCTCCAGCATCTGCAGTCCTCACTTTCTCCCCCTGTATCAACAGTGCCCTGTACAACTCAAGTGTAATCTCTGTACTTTTATATTTAATTCTCCTTGCAAAAAATGATTACATTCTTTTAACTTTCTCATGACTTGCTGTACCTGCTGACCAACACTGTGGTACATGTACTTGGATCCCTCTGCATCTCAGTGCTCTACAATCTCTCATCCTTTAGAAAATATTCTTTTCATTTTCAGTTTCATATTTCCCCTCATTACAGTCCATTTACTAGATCTTTGCCCACTAACTTAACTTCTTTATACCTTTTCGTAGCCTTCTCATGTCCCCTTGACACAATGTAATTTCTTAACTATTTTTGTGCATCAATAAATTTAGCAACACAAACCTTCTGTCCCTTCATCCAAGTTATTTCTATAAGGTGTAAAAAGTTGACCTCTGTTACTTGCATTCTCTCCTTACATCTTTCCAACCTGAAAAATTTATGCCTACTTTTTGCTTCCTGTTAACTCAAATAACCTCCTTTCCCATCCCCGGACTCCCTTCCCAGCCCCTCCCCCTTCCCTTCCATTCCTCTGATTGACCCTTCCTTCCAGCCACCAACCGGATTCATTCCTCCCATCGACCAACCAGGTTGTACCCAGGTGTTCACGTATCACTACCTTACCACCCTGCCCCCGCCCCCGCCCCCCCAACCCCTTTATCTGCAGCTCCCTTACCCCCACGCCCCAGCCCTGAAGAAGGGTTACAACCAAAACATCCACTTCTCCACCTCCTGATGCTGCCTGGCCTTGCTGTATTCCTCCAGCCTCCTGTCTGTCTACCTTGGATTCCAGCATCTGCGGTCTTTTTGTCTCTAATTCTATCCATGCCATCATGTTAGTCCACTACACTATGCGTTACTATTTTCTACAATAGCCTTTTATGTGACACTTTATCAAATGCCTTCTGCAAATCTAAGAACAGCCATTGGCTCCCCTTAACACAGAGAACACATTATGTCCTCAAAGAACTCCAAACATTCCTGAAAAAGTATTTCCCTTTCACAAAACCATGTCGTCTGTCGGAAGGCATACAATTGTTCTAAATGCTCTGCTATAAGTCCTTTACTAATAGCTTCGAATGTTTTTCCTTGAACAGATTTAAGCTAACTATCCTGTCGTTTCCTGCTTTCTGTCTCCCTCCCTTTTTGAATAAAGGAACTGCTTTCGCTATCTTCAAATCTAGTGGAATGTTCCTCAAATCTTGGAAATTTTGGAAAATTAGAATCAATACATCAAATATTGTATTAGTCACCTCGTTTAACACCCTGGGATGAAGTCCATTAGGACCCAAGCACTGTCTGTTTGCAGCTCCAACACTTATTTCCCCAGTGATTGGAATTTTCCTGTGTGTTTTTTGCTCCCTGATTTTTAGCTGCTTCTGGGATGATACTTGTATCCTCTTTTTCCTTTCTTTTTTACATTTAGATATTTTTTAGGAACTCTTACCATCTGATTTTAAATTTTGGATAGCTTTCTCTTATATACCAATATTTCCATCCCTTTTTTGATTTTTGTATTTTGTCTAATCTTCTGACCTGCCATCTGCCTTTGCTCAAAGATATGATTTTTACAACAAGTTTATATGACCGTTAACCGCACGGAATGGTACACAAGTACAAGTACACACACACACACACACACACACACACACACACACACACACACACACAATCTCTCTCGATCTCTCACACGCACACTCTCTCTCCCTCTCGCTCTCTCTCACACACACACACAGTCGCTCTCTCACACACACACACTCGCACTCTCACACACTCGCACTCACTCACACACGCTCTCTCACTCACACACTCGCTCTCTCACATACACACACTCGCTCTCACACACACACACACACTCGCTCTCTCACACACACTCGCTCTCTCACACACACACACACTC